>NW_028317945.1:907500-1267500 GCF_062004578.1 Staurois parvus
TAGAGCACCTGGCTGACTTTTCATTGGGGGCACAACCTATATGCTAAAGATTGTTTGCACTTCAATGAAAGAGGTCTGCTGTGCTGGGGAGAGGTTTATGGGAAGGCTGGAGGAGTATTTAAACTAGGATTGAGGCAGGAGGGAGAATTAGAATATAATGGGGCAGTCAAATCATTCAGGGGTCAGACGATAATGGAGGGTGGAATCGGGTAAGGTTATTGCAGTTGATCAGGAGTTTACTAAGTTAGACACAACCATTGGCAATTATAGTACTCTTTGTACTACTAAAAAAGATATGCAAAATGTGACAATGAATTAAAGTGTTTGTTCACCAGTGCCAGAAGTCTGCCAAACAAAATAGAGTTGGAATCTTTGGTGCAAGAAGAGAATGCTGATTCTTGGCTTCATTCTTCACATGATCAGGTTATTAATATCCCTGGCTATGCTCTCTTTCAGAGAGACCAGGGAAAGCATAAAGGTGGAGGTGTCTGTGTCTATGTAAGAAGTGATCTCAAAAGGAGTGTGAAAGAGGACCTTGTTGATGAAGAGTGTGATGATGCTGAAGCATTATGGGTGGAACTGCATATGGGTTTGTGTACTTTAAAGTTAACTATTGGAGTTTTCCAAGGCTGAGGGCTGCGCTCCAAGATTTAGACTGGGAGGGAATGTCATTGTCATTACAGAACAGAAAGGGGAATGCTTCAAATCGACTAGGTGCAAAAACATTGCAAAATACAGTATATTCCCATGGGCAATAAGTTTAAAATGCTAAAAATAAAACCTACAGTATATGGCTCATGTCCAAAGTTAAATTAGCTATAAATCAGAGCATTTAAAAATATAAAAGTGAAGGACCGCGATCATCATTTAAAGGTGTCCAGACTGGGCTCCTGATACTTAACGAGCAGATCTTTTCTTTCAGTGCTCAGAAGCTGCTCAGCTGTTGGTTAATTTCCAACCACTCGTCTCCACAGTTACTCACCTAGATACCATTACCTGTCTCATTAGTCCAGACTACAGCCAGCCCTTTTTGCTATTTTACAAAATGGCGACGGGAGCAGACATGTGAGGGAGAGCTCCTGAGCCCCAAGTCCCAATTCGCTGCCATCTGGGCGGCACCGGACCCTGGTGGGGCCCCCATGACCCTGCAGCCCTGACAAGCACCCAGGGACGGGCGTTGGGCCATTTTTGGCCAAATCCCGGAGCTCCGTGGCTTGCGGCCTATCGCGGCCCCCGAAGCCGCGGCCTCAATTTTTGCGGCGGCCGACCAGGAACGCTGGTTATCGGCCCGGATCACCGCCACACCGCCCCCTCGGCCCCCCACTGACCTGCCTGCCTCCTTGGGGCCCTCTTGATCGGCCCTGGGTCCATCCCAGGCTACAGCAACCGGCACCCAGCTCCGTGATTTGCGGCCTACCGCGGCCTCCGAAGCCACGGCCTCAATTTTGCCACGGCCGGCCTGGAACGCCGGTCATTGGCCTGGATCGCCGCCGCTCCACCCCCCAGCCCCCGCTGACCTGCGTGCCTCCATAGGGCCCTCCCCATGGGCCCTGGGTCCATCCCAGGCCACCCAGCAACCGGCACCCAGCTACCAGTACCCGGCACCCAGCAACCAGCACCCAGCCTCGCCCCAAGGGCTAACTCCAGGCCACCCAGCACCCTGCAACGACCAGCAACCAACACCTTGCCTCGGCCCAGGAGCCACTCCAGGCCACCCAGCACCCTGCAACAGCCAGCACCCAGCCTCGGCCCAGAGGCCACTCCAGGCCACCCAGCGAACCGAGACGCCGCCGCAACGATACTCTCTCCAGTGGGGTAAGCAGCCATCACCCCCACCGAAGCTGCCACCACTACCACCTCCACCAACACAGGTACCCAGGGAAGCCACCACCACAGGAAGGGAGAGCCCCTACCTCCTGCTGCCATCTTTCCTGCCTACACTCAGAGAGAAAGCCACCAGCTCCTGTCCTGCCTGCACCATTAGGGAATATCACCAGCACCGAGAGGGGACCACAACAGCGCAGAAGGCTCTTGCGCAGCCGCACACCTCACGGACACCCCAGCAGGCTCCCTGGCCCTCTCCACCAGCACCAAGAGCCACCCCTGCAAGACAGGAAACAGCCGCACAACGCTCCTGACCCGACTACCCAGAGACCACTCACACCGACCCCAGCTCAACTTGACCTAAAGACTAGAACCGTAGATGTAAGACACCATAACGCAAAACCCCACTGCACGCCAGACTGTCTCCAATCAAGCGCCCCTGGCAACCATCCATCCACCCCCGATCCCCTCTCCCTACTCCCCTAAACTCCAGCTACCGGAAGATACAGCGACGGGATACGCCACTGCAAGCTGGACTATCGGCAGCCAAGCCGCTCACCACTCCTGTCCACCACCCCGTGCACCTCCCAAAAATGCCTCTTCCACTCCTCCTTCTCATATTCCTCTCCTCCGTTCCCAAAATCTATTCTCTATATACCTTGCTCCTCCCAAACAACTGTATATTGTGTCCTCACTGCTTCCTTCGCCCCTCTACGGCACCCACCACCTCCTAATACTCCACTCTCCCACTGACCCGAACACCTCCACTGGTAGACTTACACACTCCTCCACATCCCGCTCCCATGCCACCTTTCTCACCCTCCTTCTCCTAACCGCGGGGGACATCTCCCCGAACTCTAGCCCTCCACCACCTCGCTCACCCACGCAGCACCCTCCTACTTCCACGTCCTGCCGCAACCCCCTCAACCTAGTATCTGTCCCCCTGCTCCCTAAAACCAGACCCCGTTTTCGTGTGCACTCCTAAATGCCCGATCAGTGTGCAACAAGCTCACCACCATCCACAACCTCTTTGTTTCCCGCTCCCTCAACCTCCTAGTGATCATGGAAACCTGGATCCAGGCCACTGACTCTACCTCCCCTGCTGCACTCTCCTATGGTGATCTCATCTGGACCCACTCAGCCAGACCCAACGGTCGTAAAGGTGGTGAGGTTGGTCTGCTCCTGTCACCACAGAGCACCTTCCGAATCCTCCCAAACCCCCCCTCTCTATCCCTCTCCTCCTTCGAGGCCCACTGCATCCGACTATTCTCCCCAACCCCCCTGAAGGTTGCCGTAATCTACCGGCCTCCTGGACCCGTATCCCGCTTCCTTGATGACTTTTCCGCCTGGTTACCCTTCTTTCTCTCCTCCGAGCTACCCACCATCATCCTTGGGGATTTCAACATCCCTGTCAACATCGACAACCCGGCCTCATCCCAACTCCTCCACTTAACCTCCTCCTTTGCACTCACACAGTGCATACAATCCACCACCCACTAAGACGGAAATATCCTGGACCTTGTCTTCTCCCACCTCTGCGCTCCCCACAACCTCACTAACACCCCCTTCCCTCTCTTGGACCACAACCTTATTACCTTCTCTGTCTCCTCATCCTCAAACGCCTACCCCTCCAAATGCTATACTACTACCAGCGATAACCTCCGCAACCTGAACCCTGCCCCCCTCCACTCTGCAGCTGATCAACTCCACGACAGCATCCTCCCCCTGTCCTGCCCTGACCAGGCTATGACTGCCTATAACAACTCGCTGTCAGCCGCCCTTGACTCATTAGCGCTTTTAACCACACAAAACATCAGACCACGACCGCTCCAGCCTTGGCAGACTGATCACACCAAAACTCTCAAATGACACAGTCGTGCCCTGGAGCGACTATGGCGCAAAACCAGATCCCAACAAGCCTTCACCCACTATAAATTCGCCTTCCACACATACACCTCCACGCTGCCAAACAAGCCTACTTCCTGACCCTCATCAAGACTCTCTCCTCCAATCCTCGCCGACTTTTCTCCACCTTTAACTCTCTACTCTCTCCGCCCCCACCTCCACCCAGCACCTCACTCACCGCCCTTGAGATTGCCAATCACTTTAAAAACAAGATTGACACAATTCGCAAGGACATCGCCACTCCTCAAACTCCCTCCAAACCCGTCCACCCTCACACAGCTACCCCCTCATCACCCCTCTCCCTCGGCCTCACCACTGCTCTGACCTCCACCCCACCTAACATTCCTCACACTGAAGCTCCCTCCACACTCCACACCTTCGACCTTACTACCATCGAGGAGGTCACCAAGGTCTTTTCTGATGCCCGCCTCACCACCTGCCCCCTTGACCCTATCCCCTCACAACTCCTACGACCTCCCTCCCCCTCCATCCTACGCTCCCTCACCCACATCTTTAATCTCTCCCTCTCTTCCGGCGCATTCCCCTCCACTCTGAAGCACGCGCACATCACTCCCATACTTAAAAAGCCCTCCCTGGACCCCAACGACCCGAACAACCTCCGACCCATCTCCCTGCTCCCATTCTCATCCAAACTCCTTGAGTGCTTAGTCTACAATTGCCTAAGCTCTCACCTCAACGACAACAACCTCCTCGATCCCCTACAGTCCGGCTTCCGTCCCCTACACTCCACCGAAACTGCCTTACTCAAACTCTCCAACGACCTTCTAACCGCCAAAGCTAATGCCACTATTCAGTGCTCCTACTCCTCGACCTCTCTGCGGCCTTCGACACAGTCGACCACCCCCTCCTCCTCAAAAATTACACTCCCTCAGCCTCAGATTCTGCTCTCTCCTGGCTCTTGTCCTACCTATCACAACGCTCCTTCAGCATTACTTATAACGCTAACACCTCACCCTCGCTCCCCCTCTCTGTTGGGGTCCCTCAAGGCTCCATCCTCGGGCCCCGTCTCTTCTCCATCTACACCTCCTCCCTTGGCCAACTCATACACTCTCACGGCTTCAACTACCACCTCTATGCCGACAACACACAAATCTATCTCTCTATCCCTCGCCTCACCCCCTCTGTCTCCGCCCGAATCACAAACCTACTAAACGACATATCCGACTGGATGCCACTCCACTTCCTTAAACTGAACCGCTCCAAAACTGAGCTCCTAGTCTTCCCCCCAGCTCGCACACCACCCCCCACTGACTTCTCCATCACGTCCAACAATGCGACTATCAGGCCCGCCCCGCAGGCCAGAGTACTTGGTGTCATTCTGGACTCCAACCTATCCTTCCAGCCCCAAGTCCAATCACTAACAAACGCATGCAGACTCCACCTCCGCAACATCGCCAAAATCCGCATGTTCCTAACCCCAGAAACCACTAAACAGCTCATCCACTCCCTCATATCACAACTCGATTACTGCAACTCCTTCCTCACTGGCTTGCCTCGCCACAGGCTATCCACGCTTCAGTCGATCCTGAACACGGCAGCCAGACTCATTCACCTCACCAACTGTTCCATTTCCACCACCCCTCTCTGCCAATCCCTCCACTGGCTTTTGATTGCACAACGGATCAAATTCAAAATCCTAACACTGACATACAAAGCTGTCCATCATACTGCCCCAAACTACATCACCGACCTAATATCCAAGTACCACCCAACACGCACACTCCGCTACTCTCAAGAACGCCTTCTCTCTAGTTCCCCGATCTCCTCCTCCCATGCCCGCCTCCAGGATTTCTCCAGGACATCACCTATCCTCTGAAACTCCCTACCCCGATCCATCAGACTATCACCTACTCTCCTCTCATTTAGGCGCACCCTGAAAACCCACCTCTTCAGGGAAGCCTACCCCACCCCCTGCTAATTGCCGACCTCCTCCACTCTTCCTACCACTCCATTCCCCACAGCTATCCCCTCCTGTACCACTATCCCCTCCCTCCTAGATTGTAAGCTTGAAAGAGCAGGGCCCTCGAACCCCTCGTGTATCACATTGTATTGTTTTCGTACTGTCGCATGTGTTGTCTCCCTTTGTAATGTACAGTGCTGAGCGAACTGTTGGCGCTTTATAAATACTGTATAATAATAAAAATAATAATTTTAGCTTAGCTCGTTTCCTCCATGCCCTTATGTGGTCTATAACTTCCAATGTGTTCCTGTGTACAAGTCAATCTGGCTCATGTCTCTTCCGGTTACTGTTCCTGATTTTTGGCTCCTGCTCCTGACTACGTTGACTTCTGGTTTCCCGTACTGACATCCAAACCCTGGCTTCTGTTTTGACTACGTTCCTGATCTACAGTATATTTGCTATTTCATTAAAGGTGTGATTTTGATTGCACTTTCTGTCTCCACCTAGTTTATGGTTCCTGACAAAAAGGCCTTCAACCTGCAAAAACGGGCATCAGGTTGCAAAAGAGAGTATGACAAACTCTAAAAATTCTTCATATATATTAACAGTAAAAAGGTCGGGTCTTATTGCTGTAAGGCCAATGTGGTGCCTATGTTTAAAAATGTGTAAAAAGTCTTTACCAACTATGGACAGGTTAGTTTAACTTCTTAAGTCAGGAAGCTACAGAAAAGTTTAATAAAGGAACAGAGAGAATAGTTTTTGCATTCACGAAAGACAGAAATTGTCAAACAAATCTGATTTCTTTTTGTAGAGCCCCTCTAGATAGCTAGGAGAAGCTAGACAGGTGTTTAGTTAGAGGCTGAGTAGCAGCTTGGTATGTTAGCCTGGGATGAGTCAGCCAGGTAATTTTTAGGTTAGGGCTGAGGCCTCTGCAGATCAGTTCCCTGATACCTCCCCCTGCTCTAGAAACTTGAGATATTTAGATTGTACGCCCTTTGAGAGTTAGGGACTGATGTGAATGTACAATATATATATATGTAAAGAGCTGCGTAACTTGACGGCTCTATATAAGTACCTGTAATAATAATAATATTTCTAGAAAGCAATGGGTGGGGGGGGGGGAGGAAGGGCGGATCTGCATACTTAGAGGATCTTGGCCAATCCCCAAGCAGGAGGCTTGGCATGGGGCCAAGACAGCCCTAAATATGAGAGAGCCTGACCAGCAGTAGTATTAGTGTCGGGTGGAAGATGGAGTGAAGGCTGGAGTGTGGAGCCTGGGAGGGGGCCCATGAGAGGGGCCTACCTGCATATAGGAGCTGGAAGGGAGGATCTCTCAGCCTCAACCATCCCCTTAGAGAGGACAGCCTGGGAAGCAGGGAAGAAGCCAGCCCAGCAGAAGCCTGAAGGCAGCCACCAACCCACAAGCTTGCAGGAGAGGATTGAGTGAGTATTCCCACACCCCCTGAACCAGATAATGGGAGAGAGCAGTCAGGTGGCCAATCCAACTAACTCCTCATCTGGAGATGCTGGGCTAGAGTGGTAGTTTCTGTGTCCCCTTGCCCAGGGATTTCCTTAGGCAGCTGGGTGAAGAGCAGTTTTCATCTGGGGTCTGAGGTGGTACATCAGGAGGGCTGGAGAGCTCTCCAAAAAGAGAATCTTTGTCTGTGGACTTGTACATAGTTGCTAAGGAGTTGTCCTCAAGTTGCAGTTCCCTTGGGCATCCCATGCATCCCTCAACCCTATCCGTGTTCAATACACCTAATAAACAAAACAAAAAAAAACAAGCTCAAGGACTGCTTATTGTCGTCAGTGTGTAATGTCTGAAGAAAATGCATGTTGCAGGACTACAGGGAGACCGAACACTCAACAACTCCTAAGGGGGTAGTGCTACAATTTTATGAGGAGATAAGCAAAAACTTAGACAAAAGAGTGGCTGTGGAGATGGCATACTTGGATTTTGCCAAAGTGTTTGACACAGTTCCCCACACGCAGTTTATGTATAAATTAAAGTCTGCAGGTTTAGAAAATTCAGTTAGAAAACTGGCTAAAAGACCACATTCAGAGAGTAGCAATTAATGATTCATGCTGTGAATGGTCTAAGGTTACTAGTGGTGTACCCCAAGGTTCTGCTTTGGAACCCTTGCTTTTTAACATATTTATAAATGATATAGGGTCTGCCCTGAGATTAAAAGTACCATTTCAGTATTTGCAGAATGTACCAAGTTATGCAGTATTAATTATATCCTTACAGGATATCTCCAACTTACAAGACAACCTCAATGTACTATTGAGTAACTAAGTGGCAAATGAGGTTCAATGTTGATAAACGTGGAGTAATAAATTTAGGGGCTAAAAACATGCACGCCTCATACATACTAGGAGAACAGCTGGGGAATTAATGGTGGACAAGGATCTGGAAAATTGTCATGACTTAGGGGGATAGCATCAAGGATCATCTTAGTGCTTCAGACCAGTACAAGTCATCAACACTGATAGGAAACTGCTAGCTGAAAGAACAATGGGCCTCAGTTATCAATGTGGAGTAACATCAAATGCGCCATCAAGAAAATAGTTGGAACAAACTACCCGAACAGAAGAAAAAACATAAACCAACAGCTAATGTGGTCAAATAGAAGGTAAAGGCATAAGCATAGCATATCCAACTCTTGACTTTGGTTAAGGAAGTTTGGACAAAAAAGCTCTGATGTCAACCATGAAAGAATTGAGTTCTGATGATACTGGACATCCTTCTAAGTGTTCAGGAGGTCTCTAAGTTATGTTTTAGTTTGTTAGCGACAATAAAGATTTTAGTGTATTGCTTATAGAAACTGTATGGTTTGGGTGGACTTTTACAAACCCTGAAGACTCTAAGTGAAAAATTACACAAAAATGGTCTGGTGACCTGAAGTGCGGGGCCTGGTATCAAAAGGGTTAATAAATGTACAGTTATATATGGTGGTAATTTGGAAAAATGCTATTTCTTTGTGAGATATTGCAATAGTGAAAAAAGTGCTGCTTTTCTGATAGCAGTAACACACCCAGATTAGGAAATACACTTTATTAGAAATAATATGCAAAATAATATGCATACTGATAAACTAGAAGATTGGCCTAGTGATATTTTGGATACAATATATCCTATTAAAATGAAGAAATCAGGTCGGCATCTCACTCTACAGTTGTTGAAATGTGCTGCAATTACTTTAGGTTTATACTGTAGGTGTGGAAAAAAGATTACAGGCTCTTCAATTACCTTCTTTATTTTTCTGGCAAACTTGCAGAACAAAGAAACACATTTTGTGAAAGTTCAAAAGAAGCAGTTCAGCATCTTTACTATCCTGTAATAAAAAATCCTGTAATAACAGATTATAACTGTTTGTATATGGCTAAGTGTGCAGGAGAGAAGAAAGATCCAACATTTACTATCTTACCAGCAACTATACATTTCATGCAGATTGTGTCCTGAGTGGGAATTGACCCAAGACCCTAAGGTCTCATTCACACAGGTGTATCCAAGTGTACATGTCTGTAACAGTCCATCATTGCCCACATGGGATGCACAGCTGTTCCATTCACGTCTATTGGGACACAGCGTCTGTATGAATGCAGACAGTTATCCTTCATGGACATGCAGCTGCATGGCTGTCAAACTGGGATTAGCGACTGTGCAGCCACTGCGTCCCTGAACGGGACTGCATGCACGCAGATGCATGTAACAACTGTGCATCCTGTGTGGGCAAAGCAGGCCCTTAACATGTATGTAAGCTTGGATATGTCTGTGGAAATGGGGCATAACTCTTTAAGCCAAGAGTGCTGTCTATTTTTCATTGAGAGATGTTCAGTACTTCCGTGAATCTCTTGCTGTTTGAAAGATAACTGTGCCTAACTAGCAGCATCCACATTTTTTTGCAAAATGAATTGATGGAGAAAGGCAAAACTGCAATGTTTTTAGGAGTGCAATGGGTTTTAAATGACAGAAACTGAAAATTACAGAGGCTTCTTAAATATAAAATTCTTAAAAAAGAATAGCTATTTTCAAAGCAAATGTCACCTAAACAGCCTACTGAGCAAAATGTACACTTTCAACAAAAGATCAAAGCTAGCACAGAAAATCATTGGTATGTGTAAAAATTGCACATTGTTTGAAAAAAAGGACACTATCCCGCTTACATCATAGTATGTATCTTTGACCATGTAGAGGTATTCACTGTGCTGCTTGTGGAGATGACCAGGGACGGACTGACAACTCATGGGGCCTCCGGGCAATAGGGGATCATGGGGCCCCTGTGTCCTTGCCCAAACTCAAGCCTATGAAAAAGGTACCAGGGGCATCTCATGGGGCCCCCCTACTGACCCCGGGCCCTCAGGCAGTGCCCGAGTTTCCAACTGGTCAGTCCGCCCCTGGAGATGACCTAGAGTTTCGAGAAGACACCAGGTTGAATAAAGTAATACTGGAACTGGCATACCAGACCTGCTCCCGAGATGACACCTTCAGTGTCAGTGGTAGTTGTAGTACCTCCAGAATAAAGTTCTTCCCGTGGGAAAATGGCAACGTATTTTGGGGCTCTGCATATTTAATTATTAATTTAAGGTAGTTTTAAACCCCCAAAATTTGCAGCTTACTAATTTGTAATTGCAGGGGCTGCATGCAGAGTTTTGTTAAATGATTTTTTCTTTTAATTTCACATGGTCATTCAGCCATTAAATCTTTTATTTTTAAATTTATTTTAACAGACCAAGCTGGACAAACTTTACCACTGATAGGAGGGTTTCAAATGGTCAGCTTTTATTTATGTAAAACCTTTATTCCAAAAGGAAAAAAAATGTTTACTGTAACAGCTTAAATAATGTTAACTGTAGCTGGGCTTTAATGTGTTACTTAAGTACACATAAATTTTGCTAGTGTAAGGCTGACCATACATTATACAATTTTCTTGTACAATTTTCCTTTAGATTTACCGAAACCATATAATTTGAGGTCAAACCTAAACACTTTCAATTTGTTTGCAATCAGGCAGGCCCTTGCACTACATAGTTGAAGGTAAATCTAAAGGAAATTGTATAGCCAGCTTAACACTACCCAGACTGACAACACTGCTGTACAAAGGTGTCTGTTTATTACTTTATCCAGAAAGCAGACATCCTAATGCCTGGTACACACTATTCGTTTTTTCTCAAAAACGTCTTCAAGGGCAGCCACTAGAGCTCCTTCCTACAGACAGGAAACACGTAATCCCAGAACCTTAAAAGGCGGACCTCCAGGCCTCCCTCTTCAGTATCAGTGTTTCCTCTGGAAGGATAGGTTACACATTTAGGAACCTGTATAGGAGCCCTAGGCTCCATTTCAGAGAGAAGTGGGGCTGAATTCCTGTTGCCTTCCAGTCCTCAGAGGAGGAGGACCGCCGATGGGGTCCAGCGCCACTGCTAGGGGGGACTGACAGAGTCAGTGTCCTAACCACCAGGCAAGCGGCCGCGACTTCTGGGCTTCAACCTGGTTAACCGGAAGTTCCAGTCGCAGTAACGTCATCGGTGGGTGTCGGGAGACTCGTGGTTCCGGTCTCCACAGTGGCGTAGGCAACAGTGCTCAGGTGGCTGGTGCACTGTGAAGAGACCCAGCAGAGGCTGTGGCTACCACAACACAAGGAACATAATTGAGGGCGCTGCCCCCCCCCCACCAACAGACGAACCCTGGTTCCTCAGGCTCTGGCTCCTCTCAGGTAGGCTTGGGGACTTGCTGGCTCCCTCTTGCTGATTTCGGGGGGTGGTCTTTCTCCCAGTCTCTGAGTCCCAGGTGATGGTGGGGCATGCTTCTGTTTTCTCCCCCAGCACTGTGGTGTTTGAAATGGGGAACCTGGGCTGATTGTCTTCTGTATTGTGTTTCTGCTTGTAGGTTAAAGCCCAGGACAAGACACAGAATCAGGCCCTCAAAAGGAAGTGTGCAGTTTGTGCGGTGAAATTGGGCTCAGCTTGGGAAAAGCCCTTATGCCTCAATTGTGTGGATAGTCTAATTAAGGATGAGTCATTTACAGCTTGCCATAGGGTTCTCACCTCCATTAAGGATGACATGACGACTACATTTTTGTCATTTAGATCCTTTCTGGATAGAATGCAGACGCCGCTAGGGTCTTAGACCCAGTCTGCAGGTACTATGGTATTGGACTCAGAAGTGGGGTCTGGCTCAGAGAAGGATGACGGGGAAGGTTGCTCCTCTAAGGGTTTCAGGTACAAATTGGCCCTTGATGATGTAGATGACCTCTTTAAGGCTATCTATGAAACCTTAGGGATTGAGGAGGAGGAGAACGTATGTTTGTCTAAGCATGCCATCATGTATCAGGATCTTCATGCTAAAAAGACTAGGGTCTTCCAGTCCATAGTTCCCTGGTTGATACCATTAAGCTGGAGTGGGAGAACCCTGAAAGGAAGCCCTTTTTCTTTGGAAGTCTTAAAAGGAGATTTCTGTTTGAGGAAGACGGATCCCAGCCATAGAACAAGGTTCCAAAGTTGGACGCCCCCTTATCTAAAGTCTCTAAGAAGATGGACCTATGGATCAGAGCCTATGGATAAGAAAGGAGAAATTTTGCTCCGGAGGGCCTGGGATTCTACCTCTATCAGCTTTAAGGTGGCTTTATCGGCCACCTGTGTCACCAGAAATCTGGAATGCTGGCTTACACAATTACAAACGCATCTCTCAGCAGGGACTTCCAGCTAGCAAATACTAAAATCCTTTCCTTTGCTGTTTAGAGTGGTAGGTTTCCTCGCTGATGTTTTGGCTGAATCATTTAAACTAGCCGCAAGAACATCTGCCCTGGTGAATTCAGCTAGGAGGGCATTATGGTTGAAGACCTGCGCAGGGGACTCAGCATCCAAGCTACACCTTTGTTCCTTACCCTTTTCAGGCGATAAACTTTTCGGTCCAGGTCTCCAGGAAGCTTTGGAGAGTACAGCCAATAAAAAGAGGGCATTTCCAGAAAGTAAAAAGAGATCTTACTCTAGAAGGGTTTTTCGTCAGAAAACGCAGGTTGAGCAGAGTAAGGATGTTCAGCCCAAGAAGCATTGGACAGGGCACAAGAACAAGGGTAAGGGGAGATTTTAGTCAATCCTCCTCAGGGCCCCAAGTCTCAATGACTGGAGCGTCCCAGTGGGAGGAAGACTGGGGACCTTTCGCCCTCAGTGGGCATCAATCTCCTCGAACCCGTACATTCTGGACTTGACAGAAAAAGGGTACAGGTTGGAGTTCGACACCAGTCCCCCCGCCAGGTATCTGTTAACTAACCTTCTCAGGTATCAGGAGAAGGTACAGGCTCTATGTGGCCTGATTGGAGACCTGGTGGATCATGGGTCCTTACTTAGGTTCCCCGGAATGAGCAAGGGATGGGATTTTATGTTTGCATTGTGAAAAAGCCCTCAGGCAAGTTTCGCCTTATCTTAAACCTGCGCCCTTTCAATCAATCTTTAACCACTTCCTGACCGCCCTATAGCAGAAATACTGCTACAGGGCAGCACGGGTGTGCAAAATCATGTATATATACATGTGATTTTTCATTTCCCAGTAGGGAGCGCGCGCCCTACCCACGTCACCATTCGTGGCCACGGCTGTCAATCACTGGGTCCTGGCCAGTGATTACTCGTCAGCGCCTGGTGATTTCCGAGGATCTCCAACGGGAAGAACTGTTTTGTTTACTAACAGTTCTCCTTCCTGTCAACTCGGGGATACTGCTTTGAATGGTTGTGCACAGTACAGCCATCCAAAGCAGTGTGATTACAGTGAAGCACACTGACACTGCCCCCTAGTAAAACACTCCCAGCACACAGGTAACCCTTTGATTGCCCCTCATGTTAACCCCTTTCTGCCCAGTGCCATTAGTACAGTGTCAGTGCTTTTTTTTTTTAGTACTGATCACTGTATTGGTGTCACTGGGGATGTCCGTTACACCATGTAAGTTCCCTTCCAGTGTCAGAATGTCCGCCGCAGTCCTGCTATAAGTCGCTGATCGCTGCTTTTACTAGTAAAAATTAAAAATCCCAGTATATATACTACCATTTGTAAACGCTATAGCTTTCACGTAAACCAATTAATTTACATGTATTGGGATTTTTTTAGCAAAGACATGTAGCAGAATACATTTTGGTGTCAATTTATGATGAAATTAGATTTTTTAAATTTTTTACTGGACATGTTTAATAGCAAAAAGTCAAAAATATTGGTTTTTTTTTTCAACATTTTTGTTTTTTTTATAGCGCAAAAAAATAAAAAACGCACAGGCGATCAATTACCACCGAAAGAAAGCTCAATTTGTGGAAATATAAGAACATAAATTTAATTTGGGTGCAGTGTTGCATGACCACGCAATTGTCAGTTAAAATAACGCAGTGCTTTAATGCAAAAAATCACCGGGTCAGGAAGGGGGGTAAATCCTCAGGAGGGCAAGTGGTTAAGATACAAACACTTCAGGATGGAATCGATCATCTCTGTGAGAAAATCCTTTACCCAGGTTGTTTCATGGCTATGCTGGATCTGGGGGATGCATATCTTTGCATCCCCATACAGCATGCGTGTCAGAAATATCTAAGGATAGCGGTAAGGATTTGTATAGAGATCCACCACTGGCAGTGTTGGGCTCTACATTTTGGTCTAGCCTCAGCACCAAGAATTTTTATGAAAGTGCTTGCGGAGGCCTTGGCCCTCCTAAGAATGAGGTCTATTACAATCATTCCCTATCTGGATGATCTCCTCTTCGTGGCCAGGTCTCACCAACACTCGTCAGAGGGTCTGCAGGTTGCCCAGGACTTCCTTTGGCGTCTGGGGTGGCTCCTAAACAGAGACAAGTCATGTTTAGCTCCCTCCCAGAGAGTCACCTATCTGGGGTACCAGATTTCCTCAGTAAAAAGAAAGATCTTCCTTCCACCAGAAAAAAATCTCAGAATAGATCAGGTGCTCACAGAGCTGCAGAACAATTTTGCCATTACAATAAGGGATATCATGAGGGCAGTAGGCCTCATGACATCATGCTTCCCAGCTGCCCCCTGGGTAAGATTCCACCAGCGCCCACTGCAGTCTTTTCTTCTGAGGGTTTGGAACAAAGACAGGTCTGCCCTGAATCTTCCAGTCCGGCTCCCTTCCAGGATCAAGAAATCACTTTGGTGGTGGCGAATGCAGTACAATCTAGCCAGGGGTCTGAAATGGACCACACCATATCCGGTTATCATCACGTCCGATGCCAGCAGCTTTGGATGGGGAGCCCATCAAGGTGACAGAGCGACACAGGGGTCGTAGTCCTTAGGGGAAGCTCAGAGATCCTCGAATCAGAGGGAGCTTCTAGCAATCCAGCGAGCATTGGATGCCTTTCAGGCAGATCTACTGTAATAGACGATCACCTGAAGCTCCGTTCAGACAATATGACTGCGGTGGCATACATTAACAAACAGGGGGGTACAAGAAGCCCTCCTCTCCAAGCAATTGTGGACAGCATACTGTCTTGGGCTGAGCGAAACTTGTGTTCGATATCTGCCATCCATCTGAAAGGAGCACATAACTCTCTAGCAGACTTCCTAAGTCAGCATCCAGTCAAGCACGACGAATGGTCTCTCAATCAGACCATCACTATGAAATGGAGCATGCCGGAGGTGAATCTCTTTGCTTCCCAAGAAAACAGGAAGGTCAGCTGGTTCTTCTCCCTGAATCTACAGGATCGGGCCTTGGGTGTAGATGCCCTCGCAAATGTGTGGGAATTCAGTCTCTGTTATGCATTTACTCCATTGAGGCTGATCCCAGCAGTCCTGCAAAATCTTTTGTTGGAAAGGACAAACCTCATTCTGGTGGCCTCATTTTGGCTGAAGAGACCATGGTTCTCTCTTCTGTGGAGGTTCTCTCTGCTATGGAGCCTTGCCTCAGTTCCTCCGTTACCTCTCCTAGAGAGGGAAGATCTGGTATCTCAGGGTCCAGTCCTGCACCCTCAGATGAACACTTTGAAGTTGGCGGCGTGCCTACTGAAGAACAACTCCTGAAAGCTCAGGGGTTTTCGGACAAGGTAGTGAAGACTTTGGTGAACTGCCGCAGGCCAGTAACCAGAGCTATTTGTACTAAGTTCTGGAAAAAATTAAACTCCTGGTTGTTGGTTAAGGGTTGGAGCCCTGCGGATATCCTGGAGGTCTTAGATTTCTTCCAGGATGGGGCAGATCAGGGCCATTCGGTTAGTCCTTCAGGCAGTAGCCCCGCCCTAGTGGGTAAGTTCTTGATTATCGTCTCAAGGGGCTGTCCTGGAAGATGTTTTAGCGAAAACCAGAGTTAGATTTACCAGTAACAAATTTCCTATAAGTCTTCCAGGACAGCCGGGATTTCCCACCCTAATTATTGTACGGTAATGTATGTTTGTTCATAAATGGTTATGTCTTTTAGTGCCTTCCTGTGGTTCTTGGGAAAATTGAAGAGGGAGGCCTGAAGGTCCACCTTTTGAGGTTCTGGGCTTACATGTTTCCTGTCTGGAGGGAGAAGCTCTATGTCTCAAGGGGCTATCCTGGAAGACTTATAGAAAATTAGTTACCGGTAATTCTAACTTTGTTTTTTTTCATTCAACCCAGCTGGCTGAACTAAAAAAAATGAAGAGCACGGGAGAAGCTCACTGTACTAACTTTCCAATGTTAGTACAGTGATCTCCCCGCTGAGCTATTGTGTTCTGACAGGGGGAATGTCCCCCCCACTAGAACACACCAGTCAACACTCGCAGCCATTGGCTGCCAGCACTGATTGGATATTTATTGGATGCTGGTTTTCTAGCATGCCCATCCAACAGAAGCTGGCCATTCAGCCAGCTTCTGGCGGAAAGCCTGGTGTACACACGGGCAGGTCCGTGTAGCCACCCACCTGTCGTGGATTTAAACAGGCTGCCTTCCCTTTGCACAGAAGTGTATGGATTGGCACACCCATGTGAATGAGGCCTAATAAACCATTCATATTCCAAAAATATCCACACTGGGATTAAAACATGATAACAAAAATGAAAATATATTTTTGTAAAAACGTAAAATGACAAAAAGCCTGTTTTTCCTTTAAGTCCAGTAGGGGGAGTTAGATACATGCATAGAACAACCACAGGCAGAAGGGGAAGAAGGGATACATTGTGAAGGAAACTGACAGCTCAGGAAGATGTGTAACAAATCTGTGTTTTGAAGCCGAAACTTCACTCTTTGATTTGACATTGACTATTTAAGTGTTCTTGCATGCCAAGATCACTTACTGTTATCTCACATATATATTCTTATTATTATAGCCAAATTTACCACCCTAACTCCTCCCACAGTTTTTACACTACATAGACAGTAATATACCGAAACGTGCGGATTGTTCCCGATTGGTGTGCTATTACTTTGTGGAACGTTTCGCCGAATGGTTCACGAAATATCGGCGTTTTTGTGATGAAATTGGTCCCATAGGAATGCATGGCGGAATGTTCAAAACTAGAGTGGGAGCTGACAAAAGCTAGAGCGTGAGCAGAAAAATCAGGACATGATTTCTAAACTGCCATCACTCCCTCATTTTCAAGCCCACCTACACAAATCTTATATCAAAACGTTCAGCTATCCCTGCTGCCACTAAAAATGTCCACGGCTAAGCCATAGTCCTGATAGTTTTTACCATTTGTTTGCAACTCATGCCGTCCATTGACATTCATTGAAACTCCACTCTAGCCACCTCAAATTTGAAGGGCAATTTCTACACTGCAACTGTGCCTTCATTTTTAATATTTCAGAGACATATTATGCATCAAAATGTAGGTCTGAGTCTTGTGATTCTCACAATATAAAGTTCTTTGGTGTAGGATTTATAGTTTATAAACTACAACTGTTTGAAGATGGCAACCATCAGTGAAGTGAGCAAGTTAGAGCAGTTTGTTTTTAACCGCTCTTCTCTGCCCTTGCTGTAGAGTGAGTTGCCATAGAAACCCAGGTGTGTGAGCAGGCAGCAGAGTGACAAAAGCTAGAGTGTGAGCTGAAAAATAAAAGTTGAAATGCATTTCTCACTCTATCAAGCTTGCCATGTGCACTATTTAAATTTGATCAGTCAATTGGTTAGGGTAATGTTTACTATCTTTACTCACTCCAAACACTCCACACAGTTACTCTGCCCACTCCATAAAGTTGCTCTGCCCAGTCCAACCTTTTCACAGTTACTCCAGCCACTCCAACCACACAACAGTTACTCAAGCCACTCCACCCAATTACTCCGCCCACTCCAGTTGTAGACTACTGGTGGAGGCAAGAACACTTCACACAATTTCCCCTGAAATTGTAGCTTTTCTAGTTTAAATCCTTATGCATTAATAAACAGATAGTAAAGTATATCAGATTTACTTGTTTTAAACTGTTTTCTGCATTTATTAAGATACTTCCTGGTTTCCATGCCTAGACAAATCATTGTCATACATAACAGTAGTCTTCAGGACAGGAGTTGGGGTTTTCTCAGTGAAGCATATCCTCCTGTCTGTATGCCTGAGCTAAAAGCAGATGGATTCCAGGAAATAAATGCTACATGAATCATCTGCTGTCACTCAAGATGGCCACAGCCAGAAATGCTAGGGGGTGTTTTTTAAAGTGATTTCTCAGCAAAATAAAGCATGGAGACATGGATAGATGAGTTTGCTTTGAATATTAAAAATTAATGAAATAGCGGTTTTGATTTGTGGTGTTCAAATGCAGTGTGGTTCCACTTTAACATTACAAGAGAATAATGGTAACTATAGCCTCCCAAAATGCTAATGAAAGGGTTAATATAGTATATATAGTTAGTATAAGGTGTAATACCATACAAACTTCAATTAAAATATATCTATTATCAATTAACTATCAATTAAAATATATAGTAGGTCATATTAAAATTGTACACAATAATGTATATACAGAATGTAAATAAAACTATATATAAAAATATCTATTTACATAGAAAATGATAAATAGATAATACATGATGAAATAAGCAACTGTCATATACCTTGGTTGGAGGCCATAGTGACAAGAGGTTTTCCTTTGTGGCTCTGGTTTGAGCACCTATGAGTATGGAGACAGGTGTGCATGGCATAAAGTAGCACAGGTATCAGAGGGCAGGGTGGCTAGTGGTGGCTGTTCTCAGTTCTCAGATTGGGCATGCACATACGCATGTTGATGCACCGTCATGCGCTTCAACACAGGTTACTGATAGGACTGCCTTGCCTTGCACACTGGCGCAGGCAAGGTACTCGGCGTCCTGACAGCAGCATAGAGTAGGCAGATCATTAGTTAGGTTGTAGTTAAAGAATGTTAATAAAAATGACCGGGGGTCTAAAGTCAATCAGCCACCTTAACAAAAAAAAAGTCCTTTAATAAAACCCCCCAATCCCCCCCTCCCCATTCAGGCTGTATCTTACAGCACTTGATTTTATGGCAGCCCTGTCATCCACGACACACATACAGCGTTAATCAGAGCGGAGGAAGGCCCCTAGGCTTGATGTCAGCTCACATGGCACAGCCAAGGGGAAGCCTGGGGCTTTCCCTTGCTGCATCGCTTTGTAACTAAAGTCTGTGGGAAAAACAGTTTTCCCTCTTTCTATGTAAACAATAAGTTAACAACAACAAGCCTTAGTATACCTTTACCTTTCTTCTTATACTCCATGCTGTACAGGGCCTCATTCTAATGCGTACATGTATGAGTCATTGCAGGACTCGACTCGTAATACATGCAATTCTGCCTTTATTTCATCACTGCAGTAGTTCTTAGCTGTCATATTGGAGAGAATTCCTCCTGCAAATTAGAAACATCAAAATACTTTGCATCAGTGATGGTGTGAACCTCCTGCGCTCCCAAGTGTTATTTGAAATTTTAAACAAAATAAATGTGTATCTAAATCCCAAAGAAAGCTGCTAACATCAAATCATATACCAGTGATTATATACAATGAAAGTAATAAGGGATGCAGCGCAACATTCAAATCATATAACTATGTGAATGTGGGATCCTAAATCATCAAATTAAGTGAAATTAAATAACAATGACAATGTTAACAATACATATCAATACGTGCTCGTTAATAATATCATCAACACAAATAAAGTAAATAGCTCAAAACTTGTGAAAAACATATATGAAAAACCCCATCCATATATATATGAATGAAACAAAATTACACATATATATGGTGTAATCACACGTGCCTATTGTGAAGTGAAATAACTATAATAATAATACAAATAAAATGATATCTCAAAGTCCAAAAAATATACTAATGGTGACAAAACAGTAAATGGTGCTTCCAAATAATACTGTTAGTGACCATAGGTGAAACTCGTGCAAATTTCTGAGTGCGTCCAAATCTGAGAATCCAACCACCATCTGGATTAGCCTCTCACCTCATCCCTTCGACCCTTGCGGATCAAAGAGCAGTAGTGGATCCCTCTCACGGATCCTCCAAGCACTGAAACACTCCAAGGGCAGTTTTCTCAGAAAAATATTCCCACACTGGCTCTTCTCCAGGAAAAGTTGTAGTATCAATCTCTCAAATGAGACAAAGGAATCCTCCCATAGTGTAGTATATTTAATTATACCATAGGGACAAACAGCATTTTTTGCATTACACTTACGTAGCAGCCAGTCCAAGAAAAAACCTCATGCTTTCAGATGAGGATATATCTGTTTGGGTGTACAGCTGAATACACAGGTGTACCAAGATGGCCGCCACGCCGGAAATACGTCACCACGTCAAGCCGACGCGTTGCGTCACAATGTCATGTGACTTCATCAGGGCTTCATCTTTCCTGTTAGTTTGGAAGCAGCAGATAAACACATGTGAAATGTGCACTTTCTTTTCTGTAGGGCTAGAAAAAGAATCCCAAACAATTTTGAATAGTCTCTTTAACACCGTGTGCTGCAATGCATGAGAACATGTGTGTTGAAGTGCATTGCATAGTAGTGTGAATGGGCCCTAACATGTTAATGCCTTTATGAAGTTTAAAGCGGAACTAAACCCTCCTATTCTTTTCAGACAAGAATCTGCCATCTTGGCCTCTGTTTGATCTGCAGTTGCCATGGTGCTGCACATGTGATCAGTTAGGATTTCAGGCATTTGATGGTTTGACAGTTTTGTTGAGAGGCCAAGTCAATGTGACAGTTACATTACCATCATGCTGGGAATTTAACTTTTATTTTTTCTGTTTCAATATTTTTATTAAGAAAGTTTTGTTTTAAGAATACAACAAGCTCAAGATACTCCCACGCAGGAGCAGAGCAGAACAATAACACATAAACAGATACATCCTGCCGACTTGTATTAGCCAAATAATGGAATGTCCAATGACATCAAGGAGGGACGGAAAAAAGCCAAACCAAATAATAGCAGCAGCAATCCATCATATTACCGGAAAAAGAAGAGGGAAAAAAAAGGTTAGAAGGAAGGAGAAAGAAAATATAAAAATATAGAGAGGAAAAAAAATTAAAAAAAAAAAAAAAAGAATCAGAAAGAAAACATGGAGGAAAGGAAAACTAGAAGAATCACGGATCCAGGGCTAGCACAGGCAATGACTATAAGAGGCCATAACTAGTAGGAGGCAGGGATGGCAAGGAATAATGTATCCAAGGTTCCCAAACCTTAAGGAATCTCGGATGAGAATCATGAAGAACGTTAGACATCTGTTCATTGATCAAGATAGCATTCATCCGGGTCTTCACCCCCTGAAAGACAACCGAAGGGGTTCTCCAAGCTTGAGCTATAGCACGTTTGCCTGAAATAAATAGGTAGGATGCCAATTTCTGCTGAGACCTAGACAGACCCGAAATTGGGCAATGCAGGAGGGCCACCCTTGTATCCCTATGGACCGTAATATGAAATAACGTTTGCAGAAAACCAAAAACCCTAGACCAGAAGCCTATCAATCGTGGGCACGACCACCAAAAGTGCAAGACATCCCCACGTAGACCACAGTTCCGGAAACACCTATCTCCACCAGTCAGATTAAAGTGAGCAGTCCGAGTCGGGAACCAGTACCACTGCAGGAGAACTTTGTAGGCTGCCTCAAGAGTGACTGTATTGAGTGAACATTTCGCCACCATCCCCCAGGCCCTACGCCAATCCTCCGCCGCAATCAAGAAACCCAGATCTCGCTCCCATTGAGAGACATAAGACGGGTGGTGAGGAGGACCTACTGTTAAGAGAGGCATAAATTACAGAAATGAGACCAGGGGACCCTGGGGAATGCTGACAGACATGTTCAAAAGGCGTTTTGCGGTAAGGATATGTAGAGGTACGACAGAGGGATAGGACCCAGTGGCGCAATTGCAAATACCGATAATATTCACGTGGCGGGACCCCCCGTGATTCTCGAAGAGACTCCCATGATGGAAACGTATGAGCGCTCAGAAAATCATGCACAATAACAAAGCCATGGGAGGTCCACCAAGAGAAAGAAGGGGGATGTTCTAGGCCTGGAGGAAATAAAGGATTATGCGTAATCGGCAAAAGAGGTAGAAACGATGATATCAAATTACCCGAATATTTAACAGAGTCCCGGGTTCGTAAACTGTGAAGCATGATAGGGCTCAAATCCGGAGGGTGCAACTTAGGCGGGAGCCAAAGCAATGTAGTTATGGAAAGCGAAGCACAGTTGGGTAATTCCAAGAGTACCCCTAACAGGATATCTGTCGTGGCATGAAGCATAGACAACTGGGAAATCTGAGCTGACAAGTAGTATCTAGAAACATGTGGAAATCCCAAACCTCTCTGTAATCTATAAGTATACATAGTGGCTCTAGGCACTCTGGGATGTTTATGAGCCCAAATAAAATGGAGAATCCGACTTTGCAGTACACAAAGAAAAGATGCAGGGACCTGAATAGGGAGAGTGCGGAAAAAGTACAGGATCTTCGGCAAGATAGTCATCTTGACAGCATGTATCTGGCCAATCCATGATAAAGAAGGAGACTGGCAAGAATGAAGCAGGGAAGTAACAGAGCGCAATAAGGGGTAATAATTAGCCGAAAATAAGACAGATTAGGAGGAAGTAAGTGTAATGCCAAGATAAGCCAGGGAATGGGATGCCCAACTGTCTGCAACCGTTCAACCAGGTCACCAGGGAGCGTAATATTTAATGCCTTGGTTTTAGACAAATTGATGCGAAGGCCAGATATAGTTGAAAAACGGTCCAATATGACCTGGAGATTGGGGAGAGTGATGAGAGGATTGGTTAAAACCAAAAGAGCATCATCTGCATAAAAGTTGGCCTTGTACTGAGTGCCGGCATAGGGGACACCATAAATATTCAGGTGATTTCGAATGGCTGCAGCTAGAGGTTCAAGAGTGAGAACAAAAAGAGCAGGTGATAATAGGCATCCCTGTCTAGTGCCCCTGAAAATAGGGAAAGATGAGGAAAAATAACCTGCATATTTAACAGAGGCCGAGGAAGATGAATATAAAGCTGAGATCCAAGCCAGAAATGCGTCACCAAACTTCCATCTAGACAGCATATATGTCAAATACGCCCAAGAAAGCGAATTGAACGCTTTATAAATGTCCAGGGATAATAGAAACCCTGGTATCCTGCGGCGATGTAGGATATGAATGAGATGGATGACTTTTCGGATGTTATCAGCAGCTTGTCGCTCCGGAATGAAGCTAACCTGATCTCAAAGAATAAGTGAGAGTAGACACTTATTAATTCGGGTGCTCAGAACCTTTCCAAGAATCTTCAAGTCCACATTTAGCAGCGAGATCGGTCTGAAAGCTTGCGGTTCAAAGGCATCTTCAGACTTCTTAGGGATCATAGTAATATGCGCCTGAAGAGACTCCAAAGAAAGCTGGGAACCCTGCTTCAAAGAATTGAAAAAGGCCGTCAAGTGAGGAACCAGAACGGTGGCAAATTTTTTATAGCAGAGCCCAGAAAACCCATCTGGGCCTGGAGCCTTGAAGGTCTCCAAAGATTTGATGGCTTGGTAGAGTTCAGATTCGGAGATATCTGCATTCAGGGCATCTCAGGCTGCAACGGATAAAGAGGGTAGGTGTAGCTCAGTGAAAAAACTATCAGTATGTTCAGTGACAAAGGTGTTCGGTTTTTGGTAAAGAGAGGACAAAAAATCTGCAAATCTATGTGTAATCTTCACAGGGTCCGAGGTAAGGCCACCGCCCCTCATTCGGAGTTGAACATGTTTATGCGTGCGACCTAGCGAATTAAGTTTCTTGGCCAACATTGGCCCGGTTTATTGGCATATGTATAAAACCTATGTCTGGCCCAACGTAAGGCCTTCTCAGCTTATGTAGTGGAAAGAAGATCAAGTTTTGCAGCCACCACATCTTGAGCTTTCCTATTGGCCGTAGTCCGGCAGGCTTTACAAGTAGCGTCTACCATGGCCAATCTTGAGGTCAATTCCAACATCCTCTTCTCTGGCCCATTTCCTGGACGAGGCAATCTGACTCAAGTGACCCCTAATGGTGGCTTTGTGAGCCTCCCACAGATAGACGGCTGAGATGACAATCTTTTGAATTAAAGATAAATGTTGGAAGGAAATGAAAACGTGATCTATTCTACAAAAGCTCAGGTGTGGGGCCGAATAAAAAGTGTATTCCCGCGATGTAGGATGCATTTCCCGCAGACATCAACCAAACCATAAGCTTGCAGCGTATCACGCAATTTAGATTCCTGAGAAAGGTTGTGGCTAGGGGTCCCTCCCGTCGGGTAACAGCGATCAACAGTGGAATTAAAAGCAACATTTGAATCGCCCAGCACGGAGAGAATACCACGTTGATGGTGCGAAATCACCTTCAACAAGTGATAAAAAATGTGTGTTGAAATCTATTTGGCACATAATAACCCACCAGGGTCACTGTTGACCAAATCTATGGAATATGAAATATAATATTTCTCTGATATGATTTGATTAACCTTAATGAGAGTTCTTTGACCAAGAGTGAAAGGTTTAACACAACAACCAAAATTTATTGGTGAATAGTAGGGAGGTCTAAACTAACATACCACAATCTATCTATTTAACAATAAGAAAAAGAGAAACAAAATGTATATGATTCACCCAATGAAT
Organism: Staurois parvus; assembly: GCF_062004578.1. NCBI lineage: Eukaryota > Metazoa > Chordata > Amphibia > Anura > Ranidae > Staurois > Staurois parvus. The sequence continues at coordinate 932,199 of NW_028317945.1, forward strand.
TAAAGCATATACTATTCATACCCTAAACCCACAAACAGCAAGACAGACAACACATACAACAATCATGTATACATATAAGTGCCAGAGAAATGTCCTGATATTTACCAATGGTGTAGCATGGGGGCCCCCAGGATCGGTGTATCTTCTCCCCTGTCTTCCTCCAAACCTACCCTGATATACACTTATCTCCCATAGACTTGCATGGGGCCATCCTGATTGGTAGAACTATCCAATCCATCTTCCATATCTGACACATCTCATCCAGGATTGGACAGTTTCCCCATCCCATATCGCTTACATAACTCAGCCCCATTCCAGAGCCTCCCCTCTTAGTGATAAAATTACATATGCCAGGTCATGGCACCGAGGCGTCTGGATCCAGGCTTTCTCATCAAAATTCCCTCCAATATTGAGAGTTTGGAGGGAACCTTAGGTCATAGCCTGGTAAACCTGCATTCCCCAGATAGCCATCACCATTGCATATCTAAAGAGAGGGTACTTTGAAGTGGCCCTCATATAAACAAAGAGATTTAAATGGCCTGGCCTAGATCGTTATGTGGGCCCCATAAAGTCTGAGATAAGGTAGTTAATTTAGTGGTTGCCCCCTCTCACACAATAGATCATTCCTTGTGGCATGCACCTGTTTACACACCAAACATTCCTCCAATACAATACAAAGCTATCTCTACAACTTGATCACTTGTTTCAATGTCTATGTACAACACACCGCTATCAAACCAAGCTGATATTTCCAGCTTTGTAACTTGGTTATATAGTTAGAAAAATATCTATTTACAGTTGCTGATGACGATTATACATAAACCCCTCATAAGTCAACAGATCCCCCCTTGTGGCCAGTGAGGCTAGGCCACACTCACGCTATTCAAGTAACTGTTTATGTCTAATCTCCATTAGCAATTTGAGTTTCTCCCTCTGCCATCTTAAAAGTCTACCTAGATATATTACCATAACCATCATGATGAACAGTAACCCACCCTGTAACACAAGGAGACCTTTTATTCCTATCTCCACCCAGGTCCTAGTGGTAACTAAGCTAAAATCCCCATCATGTAAAAGTTCATTTAACTGTTTTCCCATCTTTACCATATTGTTACTAATTTGTATTATATGTGTATCCTTCCTTGCGAGTAGATTATGAAGGTTTACTGACAGTTTATCAATTTTAATATCAAAATAGGGTATGTACGTTGTAGGATCTGGGACATCGGGGGCACTATCTACAACATAATCTTTATTCAGCTGTGGTATTGTAGTTACTACGGATTCCCCAATAATCGTGTACTCGTGTGGAACGAAGCAAAAATTTGGATAGGGTATTGGACATGACTGACCCCCATAGAGGAATGTCTTATGATTGGTAACAACACAATACAGTCCATCCATGTTGTAGGTGACCTTTGTTCTTGGTGCTCTCCATTTCGTCAACTTCACCGGGCAGTTGGCTTCCATCTCACTGGGACTAGTTTCTTGGTTGGCTTGGCGTGGGCTATGCAAATGAGGCTCCCTGGATTCTTCTGTTGTGGGATCCTGGTCATTGCTCAGACCACAGACCGGAGTGTCGATTTCAAACACATCACAACGACATAGGTACCTATTCTCTTTGACAGTGCAGCAGGCAGTGTGAGGTGCTTTCCATCCCTCTTGGATGTGAATGAGCATTTCGGGGAGGTGCAACCTTTCTTTGTACACGTCATTCTCGAGGTACCCAAGGGAGTGTACCGACGCCATCTTGTCGAAGTAGTCATCTTGAGGATGGAACACTGGCAGCGACATGGTGAAGGATATATATAGGAGGTCACGGTAGGCACACGGTGACTGGCTCTTCAGGCAATCCAACGGACCTCTATTTGGGTGTGATGTCACTAACCCTAGATTCCTAATTGTGGAGACGGGCAAAGGTTTGCATCTATCTCCTGGATGTACATTCATTCCTCCACTAATATTAGTGTGAGTACAGTACCATTGGGTAAGATCTTTATCTCTTAAAATGTCAGGGATTTTGCCAACTTGGATGTCTCTTATAACATTGGTGACTTTCGTTAAAACAAAGTTCCCATATGCAGTACATATTACCTCTTTGCCCATATTGTTCTCCCTGGCCCTTTGATTATTTATTGTTATGATTTCATTGATTTTCTGCTGAGTCCGTTCAAACAACTGGGCAATGTCATTCATATTATAAACTGTAAACCTTTCTTCCTCTGCCAGCCCCTAATTACCGATATGTCTGCGAATCGCAGCTAAATCGGCTCGGTTCCAAATTGACATACCCGATCCAAAAAGTCGTGGGATGGACCCAATTAGACTGTCCAAGCCATTTAACTTTCTTGATCGGAAAATGCCCCTTTGGGGAGAGATATCTGGTTCTGCAAAAGGATCCTGAGTTCGGCTGGCATGGGAGGCAATCAAATCTACCAGCAAGGAAGAATAAAATAGTGACACATTTGTCCGGGCACATGAGCCGAATTCGGCCATGTTCCACTTGGACAAATTAAGCACAACGGGCACATGAATGAACTTAACATTATTAAAGAGTGTTCCGGGGATTGATGTCGCAGTTAGGCCACTAGGGGGTCCCTCTTGCAGTGATGGGCAGTCCAAGGATGTTAGTTCTGAGGAAAAAGGGATTGCAGCTGAGCTTTTTGTCAAGGTTGTAAAAGCAGGGGTTTTGGCCTTTGGGGACACATACAAGGTAACTTTTCCTGGGACATATTGAAGAGTGGATAGTTGAGTGTTGCTGGACAAAGGGACTGAAATGACAAAGGAGTATTTCCACTCTCCAGCATCACTTAACCGTGTATCTCGAATCAACAATGAACCATTAGGAAAACCCATTATCCTATCCCGGTAGTCCATAACATTCCCAGCAACGCCATTGACCCAGACTAGGTGATTATTGATGGGACTCCACCAGGACACTTGTTTCCCCTTACTCCCTTTAATTGCCACTGGCAGCAACACAGTTTTCCCCCTCTTGACAGTGGACCGGATTTTCGTCAACGATCACACTAATAAGTGGTCCATTCTCCTCTTCCATGGTGTGTCTGAACAGAAGGAGCATGAGAATAATCCATATCGACTTCATGGCTCTAAAAGGAAAGAAAACTCAACATTTTAGTTGATGTCCTTGACTCCATGGAATAGCTTTAGTTGGTTCACATGAACCCATTTATCTCTGGTCTTTTTGCCCTCATCTATTCTGATTTTATATACTGAGGGACTTAATTTGTCAATAATGTGAAATGGCCCTTTCCATTTTTGGCTTAAGCAGTTGTCCAGAGGATGGAGTTCTAAGAACATGACTCTATCTCCTACCGCCCAAGTACATTCTCGAATCCTTTTGTCAAAATACGCCTTTGCTTTCTTTTGCATCTTACCCATGTGTGCTGCTGCAAACACATGGATCTCCTTTACCGCTTTTTCTAGTTTTAAGAGGTATTGATCCACGGAAAGTCTGTCTATGGTAGGGGTATGCATTTCTAGCCCAAGATGTTCTGGGAGTCTCATCTGCCTGCCTGTCAACACTTCAAAGGGTGTCAACCGGGTAGCGGATGAGGGTATTGCTCGAATGGCCATGGCCAGTAAAGGCAATAGATTATCCTAATTTTTTTACTGTTGATGTGGACAAATTTCTTTAGCATCGTTTTAATCTGCCAATTGGCTCTTTCGACCTGACCTGAAGATTCTGGGTGATATGGGATGTGAAATTTTTGCTCCACTCCCAACATCTCTAGGTACGCTTTCATCACTTTTCCCATGAATTACCCCCTGGACTATCAATAAATACTTCTTGTATGGTCAAATCACATATACAATGTACCCTTTGGACCAAGTTCTTTTGATGTGTATATGTAGTATATTGTGTGCAACACACATACACATACACATATATATACCACACACAACACACCACACACTCCCCCACTTGAATCTGTTTTTTTTTTTTTGTTTACTCAAAAACTGATTCACAAATAGTGCACATATAATCAACTATCAGGGTTGCATTGTGATTGGAGGTATTGAATGCTTCATAATGGCTCATATAAAATTGAAACTGGTTACATCTCTCTTCGCCAGCCTCTAAAATATCTCTGTTATTTAATAATTCAATAATTTGACTGGAGTGATAACTTTCACTCAACCCTCTTATAATTTTAAAGAGAGTAATATATTACTCCTAATAAGTTATGCAATGCCAAGCCATTTTGCAGCATCTCACCTCAAGAGTTACATATATATAGATGGTTTTAAAATAATTGTCAGGTTTTAAAGGCCTCTCTCCCTGGTTTTAAAACAAAGATAATGACACTAAGGGAAAAAAAAAAAGAAAAAAAAAATGACATTGATAAGTCCATTAGTTTAAAGTCTTTGTAATTCATGTAAGTGGGTATCAACACAACAGAGCTTTTCATGGCATCCTGTTCTTCACTTGCAAATGAGAACTTCCAGTCACATGTCTCCAACATCTGAAAGACAAAAACTTCTCAAAAGTTCATTAACCCAGTCCTTTAAACATTGTGTTGAAGATAAAACAAAGTCTTCTAACTTTAAAAACAAAAACATGCAGTATGTTAAACATAATAAACCTATGTTGCTACTTTGACATGATAGCAATTAAAAAAAAATCACAAAAAAAAAAAAAAACACAAGAGCAATCCCAAACACTGTATGAACCATACATACACACAATGTTGAAAAACGTTTTTTTTTTTTTCTTTCACATATGGATGGAGCTGCTAACAGCCTCCCTCCCTTTTCATTATCATGTCAATGGCATAGAGTTGCTAACTTGAGGGTTTACCTTGCAACTATCTTTCAGGTGGCTAAAACTATACACACCACAAAAACAATTTGGAATTTATTTCCCACCTGACTTTAAAAAAACTAAATCATGAAGGCTTTTCCTTGGAAACACAAAAATATGCCAAGGTCCTTCATTAATGTTCCAAATACTGAGGCCAAATCACTGAGAGCAGTAGCTAAATCTTAATGCATGCCAAAGAATTTTAATTGGAAAAACTCATACCACACGTCCAACTGTCTATGGACTATCAACAAAATGGTTGTTCATCCCAGTGTAGTATCTTTGTGTAAATGAAGACATCTCCATTTTCAGCTCTTTCAGTTGCTCCATAAACTGACGTCTTTCTTGCTTTAGTTGACTATTCTCAGATTGTAACCTTGTTATTTGGGTTTTAAAAGAGATGTGGTTTTGTCTACTATAGCCTACATGCCTGGGAGAATTGCCCCACCTTGCAGAGTAAACTTCTTTGTGTCTTGGTGCAGTTTTGGGGTACCAAGAGTTCCTTTCCTTACTACTACTACCATTAAAACAATATCGTGCAATGTGCCCCAACCTTTTACAAGCAAAACATCTCAGAACTGGCTTCCCTGAATAAGCCCTTCTTTGAGCACTTGATGACTGAGACACATTACAATGGCTGGAGTCCTGAGACTTTACACTCTCATTGTCTGAGGAACATTCACCCACAACAGACTCATCTGATGTGCTCACTGCTATTGCATTACTATTATCCTCAGGCCCATTCTCTATTTCCAAGCCAGAGTCAGTCTCAACAGCTGCTACAAAACAATTGTCTAAACACCCATCATAGACCTTACTTGCAGCAACAAAACTCTGCTTCTTTAGAGACATTATCTCTGCTAAACATTGAGAATGGTCAACCTTTGCACGTTCAGTACATATCTCCCGTATAGCAAACTGGGCATTCTCTAAACATTCTTTAACAAACGTAATCTCATTGCGTAATTTTGTATTTTCATTAGTAATAAGCTTACTGTCTACATTAAATACAGAAGCCTGCTGGGCAAGAAATTTCACATTTTCAATTTCAGCCTTTAAAAACTCCACCTCATCTTCCAATTTTTGCTTCTGCTGAAAAACAGATTTGTATTGCTCTGCTATCCAGCCAGCAGCAGAAATGAGTACATACTTCGCCTTATGTGCATTTAGCTTTTTTCCACAAATCTTTTCATCCACCCAATTTTGTGCCTGCAACCATGGGTCAGCAGATCCTTGTATAGCATGAACAATAGCCTCATTGTCCTTTACTTGTGCCACCTTTTTCAAAATTCCCTCCATTATTGAGATACACAAGTACTGTATACTTAGCACAAAAAGCAAGATTAGTGCTACCAAACAGTGCTGTTTGTTGCACAATACACTTTACACTTTAACAAGCAATACAAAAAAAATTTATACTCTCAACAAAAGTATTGACTATCCATAGAACCATTACAAAAAACAAAATACCCAACGATAATTCAAGAGAAGTAAAGCTTGGTAAGCCCAAAAGAAACAATCAAATAAAAACAATATGGTCCCATCAGTATATCCTCCCCATTAAATTGACCGGTTTTTAATGGTTCTTCTAATATACTATTTCAGTATAATTGCGGGACATTTATGAAGAGAAAAAAAAATAAATTCTGTGGAGTATCCTCCCTCTTTTTAGAGTTCTTCTAATACCCACTTAAAAATGTAAAAGGTACATTTTTTTTTTTTTTTAACTAGATAGGGTTGCTGTGACCTTCCAAACTACCGGCAAACTGACTCAGTTTAAAGCCACCCCAATAACCTTAACTTGCATTACGCAAATCTCGGGGTTGTTGTATTAAATACTCTCAGTCTCGGGTCCTGCCGCAGTGGTCGCCAATTATGTTGACCAAATCTATGGAATATGAAATATAATATTTCTCTGATATGATTTGATTAACCTTAATGAGAGTTCTTTGACCAAGAGTGAAAGGTTTAACACAACAACCAAAATTTATTGGTGAATAGTAGGGAGGTCTAAACTAACATACCACAATCTATCTATTTAACAATAAGAAAAAGAGAAACAAAATGTATATGATTCACCCAATGAATTAAAGCATATACTATTCATACCCTAAACCCACAAACAGCAAGACAGACAACACATACAACAATCATGTATACATATAAGTGCCAGAGAAATGTCCTGATATTTACCAATGGTGTAGCATGGGGGCCCCCAGGATCGGTGTATCTTCTCCCCTGTCTTCCTCCAAACCTACCCTGATATACACTTATCTCCCATAGACTTGCATGGGGCCATCCTGATTGGTAGAACTATCCAATCCATCTTCCATATCTGACACATCTCATCCAGGATTGGACAGTTTCCCCATCCCATATCGCTTACATAACTCAGCCCCATTCCAGAGCCTCCCCTCTTAGTGATAAAATTACATATGCCAGGTCATGGCACCGAGGCGTCTGGATCCAGGCTTTCTCATCAAAATTCCCTCCAATATTGAGAGTTTGGAGGGAACCTTAGGTCATAGCCTGGTAAACCTGCATTCCCCAGATAGCCATCACCATTGCATATCTAAAGAGAGGGTACTTTGAAGTGGCCCTCATATAAACAAAGAGATTTAAATGGCCTGGCCTAGATCGTTATGTGGGCCCCATAAAGTCTGAGATAAGGTAGTTAATTTAGTGGTTGCCCCCTCTCACACAATAGATCATTCCTTGTGGCATGCACCTGTTTACACACCAAACATTCCTCCAATACAATACAAAGCTATCTCTACAACTTGATCACTTGTTTCAATGTCTATGTACAACACACCGCTATCAAACCAAGCTGATATTTCCAGCTTTGTAACTTGGTTATATAGTTAGAAAAATATCTATTTACAGTTGCTGATGACGATTATACATAAACCCCTCATAAGTCAACAGTCACCTCCTGGTCCCAAAGAGTACCCCGGATGAGCAAATACCTGCTGGTGGGATCAGCTATTTCCAGGTTTCAAGTAAACAGCAGATTGTGTCTAAAAGCAATCACCACACCCCTATGCTTCTCAAGGGCCGAAGCAGAGAAAAAGGTTGGATAATGGTGAGAGAGGTAGCGCGGCACAGAGGATTGAGAAAACCTTGTCTCCTGCAGACAGACTATGTCCACATCTTGGGACTTAAGATGATGGAACTTTAGAATGCTTGGTCGGAGAATTAAAACCATGGATATTTTGAGAAAAAAATCTTCAAAGGTTTTAAAGCCATACTGAGTCAAGGGAATTCAGCTGCCAAAATATGCTAAGAATAACAGTCCAATCCTCAAATGCAACCTTACCCAGGGCTTCCCCCTGATCCGTGAGAAAGGAGAAAAAAAACAGACAAGAAACAAGAGACAGAAGAAGAAAATGTGCAGCCTAAGGTAGTGTAACGAAATCACAATCAGTGGAAATTGCGTCCCAACCACAAGGACACACATAGGGGGTAGCTCAACCACCGGGCACATGGGTGCGTAATAAACAACATAATACAAAAAGAAACTTCATTGGGAGGGGAAGGAAGGGGAAGGAAAAGGAGTGAAAAAAGGGGAAGGGAAGGGAGGGAAAAAAAAGGGGAGGGGGGAACATAGCAGACAAAAAGACAACATTAAGTACATTACCTTGAGAAATGCATAATATGACATCATAATATATAAAGAAAATGTAAACAGGTACGCAAACATATCAGCATAATAGAAATGAGGCATTCCCGGGTCACGGCACCCTTAGATCGGAAGCAAGCACCAACCATATTAGGCATAGGACCATGAGCCAGGAAGACTCCCGGTATATATATAAAAAGGCACAATAACCCCCCCCCAAAAAAAACCCCCAAGGAGCCGGGGATCCACATAAACAAAATCCTAGTATAACAGTAAAATTAGCGAAAACAACAAAAAAAAAAAACAAGGGGAAAGGACACAAGCTTACAAACCTATTGCCTACCCCCCCCCAAAAAAAGAAGAACATTTTAAACTGTAAAACTAAAAACAAGTAACATACAAAATATACGAAAAGTTTGCCCAACAAGGGCCAGTAAAGGTCTCCGCCCCATCAAAAACGCGGACATCCACGGCAGTGGATCAAGCCATCTGAAAAGTGAAAAAGCTTACCCATCCAACCGTACTCCACCTGGATCGGAGAGGGAGGATCTGGAAAATGGAGGAGTACTAGGGAGGAAGCGTTTACGGCTGCCAACTTTCTCCCATATATGTCCCATCTGAGATGAAGGAGGATGTGAACCGGAGGGCCGCACCGGGCTGTCGGAGGTATCCTGCGAGGGCAGAAGGTGTAGTGCCTCCAGGGTCAACTTGGCCTCTTCTGGATTGTGGACAACATGGCTCCGACCTTGGTATGCGAACGTAAGCTTAAATGGAAAGCCCCATTGGTACTTGATGTGACAGTTCAAGAGGACTGACGTGAAGGGTTTCATCTGTCGACGTTTCTGTATGGTGCCAGATCTGCGAACAGCTGCTACGGATAACCTTGAAAACAAAGATCCTGCTTGTCTCGAGCAGAGCAGAGGAGTGATTCTTTCGTACGGTAATAGGTGAATTTAATTATGATGTCCCTGGGAGGACCCTCAGACCTCCTCGGACCCAGCGCTTGATGAACGTGATCGAACTCCAGATGGTCTTTCAGTATCGGCGGATCCAACTCTTGAAAAAACACGGTAGCAGTGCACGTGAGGTCAACGATGGCTTTGGGCAGGCCATGCAGGCGAAGATTACCCCGACGGGACCTATTCTCAAAATCTTCCAGATGCTAGAGAGCCGCGTCAAGCTCTCTTCTCAGATCTGAAAGGTCCTGTTCATGATTTTCGATCACCGTAGCCGCGGCTGTGACGGGCACGGCATCAGACCCCAGCTCTTCTCACCAAACTCATGACCAAAGGACTAGCCAATCTAAGACCGTGATGTCACGTGCATAACAATGCCACGCCCAGCTGCACCCTGCACAATGATTTTCCAGCCAATTTGACCACAATCTATGTACCGGCAGCCTGGGAGCGATTGTTACTGGGTCAGGTTAATTACGCAATTAACCCTTCACACTGCCACCACCTCCTTTTTATACAGGGAAAGAGGAAACTCAGCAATACACTAGGATGATTGGTTAACCGTCTGTATCCCGCTATCTCTACAGACCAGTTATACAGAGGGTTAAATACTCATAGTAGCGCTCTTCAGCGGCAGGGATTCGTAAGTTACATTCAGGAGCTATAGAAACAGTTCAACACTTTTAGAAAGTAAGATTTATTACTAAAATGTCGAAAGGGTGCAGTAGAAATATTTACAGAAAGAAGATGTAATCTATATATATATATATATATATATATATACATACAGTATATATATATATAAATATACAGAGCATAACAGCACAACCAACAGATAACAGAAAGGAGTTTAAAGGGTTAAAGTACTTGCCAGTCAGCCTTGGTTTTAAGCAGCTTCAAGTCTCATGATCAAAAGGATGCTTTGATCTCCCACTGTTAGTTCCGATATTAAGGCAGGGAGATCTTTTCTCGTTCTCTGCAAGATGTTGCACGCAGAAAATCCTCACTACACCCAAAACATAACTGCTTCTTTTTCTACACAACATCAACTGGTATCTTCACTACCTTATTTGGCAAGAGGATGGTTTAAACAGCTACACTGAACGCATTCCTGAGGGAGGGGGTGGAATGAGGGGATACAGAAGACTTCTTAATACAGTGAGAGCCTGTGCTTGGCTCTTGTATGCACGATACTACACCTTCCCCCCTCCCTCAGGTGATGGCATATGAATTTAAGAGCAATACCAAAATGTAGAAGTTTGGGGTAAAATGGAGAACCGCACCTCTCCCTGTGGGCATGATTGTGACACCTCCCCCCTCATGTAGTTGCATGGGAGGGAACTACAATTTACCTCCTGACGCAACCGACCTCTGCCCAGAGGTTCACCTTGGGTTGACAGGGTGCCATTGCACTGCGGGAGAACCAGGTTCCTTCTGTTCTGCCGACCAAGTGAGTGGTCACGGGGGAGCACCAGTGGGCTGTGACTATCCGGACATCGTGGCGACTGCCGGGGTGCCCACCCATTCACAAAACACTTCGGCTCAGGGGTGTCATCTGCTAACATATTGAGATGTAGATTTTTGTCGAGGTAGAGAATGAGCTTTCCCTCTCCCATCTCCTTCCTCTGAACCAGGACTACATCTGGCACCTGTGTGCACCGGAACCGGACAGGCGAATTCTGGAAATTGCTGCCCGGATGGGTCCACAGGTACCTTCGTCCAAGATGAACAGTCCTCTTTACCTGCTAGCATCCAGGACACCAGTTCCATCAGTTTCCTGTCTGCTAGGTCAGTCACGGGTCCAGCTGAGCCATGATGGTTGCACCCAGGTGTCTTACCGTAGCCAGCAGCATCCAAGACTGACGAAACCTGCTTCTTGACCTGGGGAGTCGTCCAGGCCATAACTGCCTCAGTCTCCCCATTCCCAGACTTCTGGGGGTCTCTTTCTACCAGTGGTTCCCAAAGCTGAACCACTGACATGCCCCTCTGACAGTTACCATTCTCAACTGTCAGACTAGGCACGGGAAGTTTGCTCCTGACTAGTGACAGGGGCCCAAGTTGCTCTTCCCAGACAGGGCCGAACACCACAAGGCCCCTAAAGTGGGCAACTGCACCCAGTTCCATTCCACATTGTAGGCCATTCCTGACCCCTGGGGAGGTGGTTGGTGCATTCTCAACCCCAATTAGCTTTCCCTGGAATTCAAGCAAGCCACATGGGGTGGTGAAGGCTGACTCGTCCTGAGCCTCCTGGTTTAGAGATGGTGGCCCAAACCCTCTGCTCAGGTCCATGATGGTTAGAAAGCGGGCCCCTTCCAGATGCTTTATTACTTCATGGCTCCTGGGCATGGGGTAGGCCACAACCACAGGGCTGGCGCTCAGTTTCCCAAGGTCCTCACAAAGTCTGGTCATCTGATCCTGTTTGGGGACCGAGACTACCGGGGATGTCCAGACTCTAGCTGACCCCTGGATTTCTGACGGCACCATTCCATCTGTCTCTTTGGCCCGTTCAGTCTGCACCTCCTGTGAGATGAGGTTGGCTGAAGGCATGGGGGAAAGATACACCCTGCCGTCCAACTCATGAACAGCATGGTGAGCTCTCCCTGGGTTTTCCTAAACTCTGACACCATCTCTCATAGGCCTTGCCAGCAGCTCCTGTACCTGACTGGAAAGGAGAGGTGATTGGAGCTGAAGGCCGCAGCCCCCTCTCGGAGACCCGCTGCTCAACTCCAATGAGGCCCCTCACATTTCCAATCCAGGTGTGCTGTCACTGCCTAGGACACATGTTTGTCTGTGTCAGGAATGGACTCGCCAATAGTGGTGGGACTCACCTGCCTTGTGGGTTGCAGTACCAGGACTGGCAAGCGGGTGCTCTCAGCAACCAGAGACTCACTCCTTCAGTCAGCCAAAACACCTGAGGCTGATTGCAGGAGGTGCATATAAGGAATGGCCAGACTTGCAATCAGGGCCTTGATGTATGTTTCCCAAGAGCCCCTGTACCTGCATCCTGTCTGCTTCCTGTCTGATCCTGCTTGATCCCTGACTCTGATTGAACTCCGCCTGTCCTGACCTCTGCTATTCCTGATCACTCTCCAGTCTGCTCCTTTGGTACCTTGTCTGCCTGATTGTTCCTGACCCGGCCCGTCAGACTACGCTCTGCCTGCTCCTTTGTACCTTGCCTGCCCTTTTGCTACCGACCCGGCCTGCCCGACTTTGGTTTGTTTGCACTGTGTTTATGTTTAGTCTTGCACTGCGTTTATGTATTGTTTAGTCTTAAATAAATTATATTTATACTATATCTGAAGCCTGCGTTTCCCTGTGTCAGTCCACACACCTCTGGTCATACCCGGAGCCCTGACATTACACCAAGGCCAATCCTGACCAGAAGTGGCTGCACAGGGAAGCCATCTTGGCTTATTGCTGCTGGGAAGGATGAATCTTGATGAGGTGGTGTATTTGTCTCTGCTAGTGTTTGATGACAGAGATTATGCTTATCAGACTCTGAAGGAGTATACCCGGGATCAACTACTAGAGTGCATAAGGATCGCTCATTGCCTAGTAGATCAGGGCACAGAGTTCTCTGAGGTGCAACCATTGATTCAGGTTTGTGCAGAGTTGGCTTCATCTGGTACCCCCGAAAGCAGGGATGAATTTTTGCCGCCATTTAGTGCAGACCAGGTAGAGTCCCTGGTATGGTTATTGGAGGATGATGTGGATTACTTTCTGGAGCGTTATTCTGCATGTTCACAATAGGTACTAAGAGACTGTATAAACGCAGTGCAGTCTTTGACCAGACAGGCTTTGTGTAAGCTCAGCTTTGTTCAACCCATACTGCAACATGGTCAGACTTGTTGCACCCAGCCTCAGTCAGCTTGCAACATCATTCCTCTGCTCAAGGCACTCTTCCTGCATCCCCGACAGCACCCCCAGTGACTGCCCAGTATACTCTGCTAACTACCACATATCAGTGCCCTGCTCCCACTCGCTGCACCTATCCTTTCTTTAACCCTGTAAAGAAGTCCTCTGTAGCAACTGCTCCCTCCTTTGTTCCATCCCCCAGCTCTTCTCTGCCTACAGCTGCTCTATCCACTTACAAACCTGCGCTTACTTCCTGTGCTCCAGTAACTAAAACCAGGAAAAAGCGAAAATTCTTTCCAACCAGAACCATCCTGCCAGTATCCAAACCGGTCAGCCTGCCGTCTGAGAACCCGCCTTCCGTGGTTCAGCCTGGTGCCCCGGCACCCGCAATTCAGCCTGATACCCTGATGCCTGATGACCCAGTGTACGCTACTCAGCCTGATGGTTCTACCCAGCTTGATGTTCCTACCCAGCCTGTTGAACTGATCGAGCCAGATGACCTGTTGCCAGATGACCCAGTGTCCGCTGTCAAGCCAGATGACCCGGTACCCGCTGTCGAGCCAGACGATCCAATGCCTGATGACCCGGTGCCCGCTGTAGAACCAGATGACCCGGTACCCGCTGTCGAGCCAGATGACCTGATGCCAGATGACCCGGTGCCCGCTGTCAAGCCAGATGACCTGGTGCCCGCTGTCGAGCCAGATGACCCGGTACCCGCTGTCGAGCCAGATGACCTGATGCCAGATGACCCGGTGCCCGCTGTCAAGCCAGATGACCTGGTGCCCGCTGTCGAGCCAGATGACCCGGTACCCGCTGTCGAGCCAGACAATCCGATGCCTGATGACCCGGTCCCCGCTGTCTGGCCAGATGACTCGGTGCCCGCTGTCTTGCCAGATGGCTCGGAGCCCGCGGTCTTGCCGGATGACTCGGTGCCCGCTGCCTTGCCAGATGATTTAGTGCCCACTGTCGAGGTTAAAGACCCGATGCCCGCGGTCTTGCCAGATGACTCGGTGCCCGCTGTCTTGCCAGATGACACGGTGCCCGCTGTCGAGCTTGACGACCCGGTGCCCGCTGTTTTGCCGGATGGCTCGGTGCCCGCTGTCTTGCCAGATGACACGGCGCCCGCAGTCTTCCCAGATGGCTCGGTGCCCGCTGTCTTGCCGGATGACCCGGTGCCCGCTGTTTTGCCAGATGACTCGGTGCCCGCAGTCTTGCCAGATGACTCGGTGCCCGCTGTCTTGCCAGATGACACGGCACCCGCAGTCTTCCCAGATGGCTCGGTGCCCGCTGTCTTGCCGGATGACCCGGTGCCCGCTGTTTTGCCAGATGACTCGGTGCCCGCAGTCTTGCCAGATGACTCGGTGCCCGCAGTCTTGCCAGATGACTCGGCGCCCACTGTCTTCCCAGATGACTCGGCGCCCGCAGTCTTGCCAGATGACTCGTGCCCGCTGTCTTGCCAGATGACTCGGCGCCCGCTGTCTTGCCAGATGACTCGGCGCCCGCTGTCTTGCCAGATGACTCAGTGCCCGCTGTCTTGCCAGATGACTCAGTGCCCGCAGTCTTGCCAGATGACTCGGAGCCTGCTGTCTTGCCAGATGACTCGGTGCCCGCAGTCTTGCCAGATGACTCGGAGCCTGCTGTCTTGCCAGATGACTCGGTGCCTGCTGCTCCGCCTGGTGGCCTGGTGCCCGCTGCTCCGCCAGGTGGCCCGGTGCCCGCTGCTCCGCCTGGTGGCCCGGTGCCCGCTGCTCCGCCTGGTGGCCCGGTGCCCAGCCTGATGTGCCTCTGTCCGGTGCCCAGCCTGATGTGCCTCTGTTCGGTGCCCAGCCTGATGTGCCTCTGTCCGGTGCCAGGCCTGATGTGCCTCTGTCCGGTGCCCAGCCTGATGTGCCTCTGTCCGGTGTCCAGCCTGATGTGCCTCTGTCCGGTGCCCAGCCTGATGTGCCTCTGCCCGGTGCCCAGCCCCATGTACCAGTCCTTGATATCCCGCCAATTACCGGATCCGGGCGGTGGAACATTTTGCCCATTTAGGACGGTTTGGAGCATCTTGAGGCCGCTCCTTGAGGGGTGGGTACTGTCAGGAATGGACTCGCCAATAGTGGTGGGACTCACCTGCCTTGTGGGTTGCAGTTCCAGGACTGGCCAGCGGGTGCTCTCAGCAACCAGAGGCTCACTCCTGCAGTCAGCCAAAACACCTGAGGCTGATTGCAGGAGATGCATATAAGGAATGGCCAGACTTGCAATCAGGGCCTTGATGTATGTTTCCCAAGAGCCCCTGTACCTGCATCCTGTCTGATCCTGCTTGATCCCTGACTCTGATTGAACTCCGCCTGTCCTGACCTCTGCTATTCCTGACCACTCTCCAGTCTGCTCCTTTGGTACCTTGTCTGCCTGATTGTTCCTGACCCCCCCCCCCCCCCCCGTCTGACTATGCTCTGCCTGCTCCTTTGTACCTTGCCTGCCCGTTTGCTACCGACCCGGCCTGCCCGACTACGCTTAGAATTGTTCTTTTGTTATCTGTTGGGGGTTTTGGTTTGGTTTGTTTGCACTGTGTTTATGTTTAGTCTTGCACTGCGTTTATGTATTGTTTAGTCTTAAATAAATTATATTGTTTATACTATATCTGAAGCCTGCGTTTCCCTGTGTCAGTCCACACACCTCTGGTCATACCCGGAGCCCTGACAGTCTGCCTGGTGACACACCAGGACAGGTCAGATCATATGACATGCTTTCAGTCTCCCTGTCAGGCCTTTGTTTACCTTTCTCAGCAGGGAAGCTCACAGCTATCTGGCTGCTGAGGTCCATGTGTGAATTGCTTTCCAGTGCTGCCTTACACTTGGAACTACAAATCCCAGCCGGCTGTCCAGTACCATGCCCGGACAACGCCTGGACACTTATCGAAGTAGAATCCTCTGGGCTTAGGCAAGAAACAGGCCTACTCAGACCATGGCTTTGCTCAGCCCCCAGAGATTGTACCTCTGCCCCCTTCACAGCACTGTGGTTGACCCCCAACAATGAAAATGCATCAGTTTTATCCTCATGACCATCATCATCATTAGCCTTACCAACCTTATCATCAACGTGATTGACATTATCAATATCAGCTTCATCGTCATCATTATCAACAGGTACGTTTCTAATGTCCATGACACATGAGTTTGATACCTCCCCATGCAAGGGGATTTCTTCTCGTTCTCCAGCTAATGAAGAATCTTGCCACCCCACTCCATTCCCAGCCCCCTCCCTCTGTCCATCCACAGGTTGCCCAGACATTACCCCAACATCTACACACAGTACCTTGGCATGTCCAGAGAGTTCCAGGGGGGCCTTCCGGGTATTCTTGGCAGGGGCGTAATAGGACACAAGAGTACCCAAATCGGCACGCAACAAAACAGGTGTGGGAATTTCATCCGAGACCCTCACCTCCCTCATCCCCCTTCCCGCACCCCAATCAATGAATACCTTTGCACAGGGGATGCGTGAATGGGTCCCCCCAACTCCTGTGAGGGTAAGGAACTTTCCTGGGATGAGGTTCCTTGGCTTAATCACCTCTGGCCGGATCAAGGTGACTTCTGCTCCGGTGTCCCGGAAACCAGTTACAAACCGGTTGCCCACACTGACTGCCTGCAAGTTGGCAGGGGTTACCCGCATCTTCTTGCGGACAAACAGCATGGAAGAAGAGTTGCTGGCTGGCTGGCCAGATGATGTCATCTGCATCTGCTCAGGACACTGCGTCCTGAGATGTCTGGCTTTCTCACAGGTAAAACATCTGCGGTTGTCAGGCAGGAATGGCTTGGCCCCAGGTGCTACAGGTGTTGGTTGAGGGGGATCTTGACTCACCGGCATAGGAGGGGAAGCTATGGGCAATTTCCCTCCTTTCCAGCCATTTGGAGGAGCCTTGCGAGGGTCAGACACCCGCGTGTGGACAAAGGTATCTGACAAATCGGCTGCAGCTTTAGCAGAGGCTGGTTCTCTTTCTAAGACAAACTGTCTGACGTCTGCCGGGCAGATATGCAGGAGTTGATCTCGTTTCATGAGATCTTCTAAAGACTCGTAGGAGTCTGCTTTCAGTCCTTTAGCCAACTGTTGGAATATGGTGCGTAAACGACTCGCCACATCTGTGTAGGAGCCCCCAGGTCCCCTTTGCATGGACCTGAACCGCTTGCGGTACACTTCCGGGATCATCTGGTACTTCTGGATGATGGTGTCTTTTAAAACTTCGTAATCATCCTCCTGCCCCTCTGGCAATTCAACAAACGTGTCCAGGGCCTTGCCTCGTAGCCCTGGTATCAGGTACCGAGCCCATTGAGTTGAGGCCACATGGTACTGATGACACGTTTTTTCAAATGACAGTAAATACGTGTCAATGTCACTATCTTTTTCCATCACTGGAAACTTGGCGGCTGTGCCCACGGCCAGAGTGGCGTCCCCGTGCTCTAGGGACCCGGGGTTCTGCACCTGTCGCTGTGGCTGGAGCCTCTCCATCCCCAGCTCGTGCCAACGATCAGCTTCCCTCTGCACCGCCTCTCTCTCAGCCCGGTGTTCCGCAGCCTCTCTGTCAGCTGCTGCTTGGCTTTCCGCCACCTCTCTGTCAGCCGCTGCTTGGTGTTCTGCCACCTCTCTGTTAGCCTGGCGTTTTGCAGCTTCTCTGTCAGCCTGGCGTACCGCAGCTTCTCTGTCAGCCGCTGCTTGGCGTTCCATGAACCGCAGGTATGCCTCGGGATCTGTCTCCTTGATGCGTTCCAGGGCTTCCTGCATCTGAGGAGACTCTCTGCTGGTTACAGGCACTCCGGTGCTGGCCCGCTCGGGTGGTGGTGTGATGATAACATTCGGTGATCCTCCAGTGTCAATCTCTGTATGCCTATCCTGCGAGGCCGTCTCTGAGTCACTGGGATCAGATATAGTGAGAACCCCGTCATGGTCAAGTTCCCCCGAGTTCTGCTCTGCTCGGATATCATACTCCCATAGGTCCCGAATCAAATCTTCACGATTTTTGCGACCGACGTCCATTCCTCGTGAGGTACATTCCGCCTTCAAATCACTTTTGCTCATTTTCTCGGATTCTGCTGCACCAGGCATCATTGCAAGCAAAGATAGAATAGAAAGTAGAAAAAGGAAGGAGCTGTTGCTATATGTCTCTCTCTCTCTCTCTACATATATATAAAATATGCACCACTTGTTTCTAGGGACTGTTTCCACAAAGGTTACAATCCTTCAGTGTAGAGCTCATTTTTAACACTGCACTGAAGCTCTTAATGCAACTATCCCACGTACGCTGCCAACAATATGTGACGGGCGTGGCGTCAGACCCCAGCCCTTCTCACCAAACTCGTGACCAAAGGACTAGCCAATCTAAGACCGCAATGTCACGTGCGTAACAATGCCATGCCCAGCTGCACCCTGCACAATGATTTTCCAGCTAATTGAACCACAATCTATGTACTGGCAGCCTGGGAGCGATTGTTACTGGGTCAGGTTAATTACGCAATTAACCCTTCACACTGTCACCACCTCCTTTTTATACAGAGAAAGAGGAAGTTCAGCAATACACTAGGATGATTGGTTAACCGTCAGTATCCCGCTATCTCTACAGACCGATTATACAGAGGGTTAAATACTCATAGTAGCGCTCTTCAGCGGCAGGGATTCGTAAGTTACATTCAGGAGCTATAGAAACAGTTCAACACTTTTAGAAAGTAAGATTTATTACTAAAAGGTCAAAAGGGTGCAGTAGAAATATTTACAGAAAGAAGATGTAACCAATATATATATATATATATATATATATATAAATATACAGAGCATAACAGCACAGCCAACAGATAACAGAAAGGAGTTTAAAGGGTTAAAGTACTTGCCAGTCAGCCTTGGTTTTACGCAGCTTCAAGTCTCATGATCAAAAGGATGCTTTGATCTCCCACTGTCAGTTCCGATATTAAGGCAGGGAGATCTTCTTTTCTCGTTCTTTGCGAGATGTTGCACGCAGAAAATCCTCACTTCTCTGACTACACCCAAAACATAACAGCTTCTTTTTCTACACAACATCAACTGGCATCTTCACTACCTTATTTGGCAAGAGGATGGTTTAAACAGCTACACTGAACGCATTCCTGAGGGAGGGGGTGGAATGAGGGGATACAGAAGACTTCTTAATACAGTGAGAGCCTGTGCCTGGCTCTTGTATGCACGATACTACACCTCCCCCCCCCCCCTCAGGTGATGGCATATGAATTTAAGAGCAATACCAAAATGTAGAAGTTTGGGGTAAAATGGAGAACCGCACCTCTCCCTGTGGGCATGATTGTGACAGCAGCGTCCATCTTATCTTCAAGAAAATCAGTGTGGCTTCTCAATTCGTGAATTTCCTTGGAGAGATGAGTCGCTAGTCTGGAGGTGAAGCTCCTGCTGCAGCATGGTCTTAAACCTGGCAAGGAGATCTGCGTCACGCGAGGGGGGCTGTGGGAGGTCTGCGGCCTGCAAGGGGGGCTGTGGGAGGTCGGTGTCCTGCAAAAGGGGGCTGTGGGATGTCAGGCAGGCTCTCCAGGTCCGAGAGGGTGTCCGGGTCGCCCGAGGGGAGAGGCGGGGAAGCAGCCAAAATCGAGGCCAGGGCTTCTGCCGGCGAGTAGGCCGCATCGCCGGACCGGCCCGGCACTCGAGCGCTGGAGGTGCGGGAGGCCGCGTATTTCTTCCTCATAGGTAACGGGGGGGTCAGCGGAGTATGAGGGCAAGGGTGGGAGACAGAGCAGGCTCCCCAGGAGGCAGGGAAGGAGCTGATTTGCCTGGTGGTGGAGGAGCGGGATCAGCAGGCAGCCATCATTGTGCGCTGCTCACGAGTGCCCCCCTAACTTTTTTTTTAACCGTTTCCTGAGCGCCCTATTGCAGAACTACTGCTACAGGGTGTCAGGGTCGCATGGCTGCGCAAAAGCACACACACACATACACATATATATATATATATATATGATTTTGTATTTCTGGGTAGGGGGTGCGTGTGCGCCCCTATCTGGCGGCTACAGCTGACGATCACCGGGTCTCGGAGGGAGATTTCCGGCCGGCACCTGGCACTTGTCGAGTGTCGCTGACGGGAGAGAGGTCTGTATGTAAACAATGCAGATCTCTCCCCTGTCATCTCTAGTATGCTGCTGTGTATTGCTCTGCATAGTGGAGCAATACAAAACAGCATGTCTCCCTAGTAAAGCACAACACACAGTTAACCCTTTGATCGCCCCAGATGTTAACCCTTTCCTGCCCAGTGTCATTAGTACAGTGTCAGTGCTTTTTATTAGCACTAATCACTGTATTACTGTCACTGGGGATGTCAGTGACAGTCAGTTCCCCCCAGTGGCAGAATGCCCGCCGAAGTCCCGCTATAAGTCTTTGATTGCCACCATTACTAGTATAAAAAAAATCCAGTATATATATCGCCATTTGTAGACGCTATAACGTTCACGTAGACCAAATATTGTACACGTATTAGGATTTTTTTTTTTAGCAAAGACCTGTAGCATAATACATTTTGGCTTAAATTTATGATGAAATTTGATTTCTTATTTTTTTTTACTGGATATGTTTTATCGAAACAATTTAAAATAGTTTTTTTTTCAAAATTGACGGTCTTTTTTTGTTTATAGCACAAAAAATAAAAAATGAAAATACCACCGAAAGAAAGCTCCATTTGTGGAGGATATAAATTTAATTTGGGTGCAGCGTTGCATGACCGCACAACTGTCAGTTAAAGTAACGCAGCGCCGTATCGCAAAGCGTGGCCTGGACAAGAAGGGGGGTAAATCCTCTGGAGGGCAAGTGGTTAAACAGCTTTAAGAATTTGTTTACACTATCAGCAGTGACCTGCATTCTTCCAGACTGGATAAATGCAGTTTTGCTTTTGTGTGTGAGCAGCTCTCTGTTCTGGCTGCAGTCAGCTGGCTGTAGGGGGTGGTGTAATACACATTCAGTGCATCACACAGTTCCCTTTTCTTCTTTTTGCATAAACTTTATTTGAAGTACACAAAGTGATACTTCATTCATGACATGTGGTGCCTTCCTGTGTGTGGCAGCATGTCTGCATTTTATCGCAGCTCACTGCACCACCCCTTTGAGCTGTGTTGCAGTGTGAACATGACACATAGAAAACAAGTTTATTTTGTGTATCCTAATGGTTACCTACATTCATTCAGTGTGTTCCAATGCAGGCCACTGTGGTATAAGTGAATAAGACCTAAGGACCCACTCACACCAGATGCAGTTGGATGCATTTTTGACTGCATTTCAACTTCATAGATAGTCCAAAATACAGGTTACCCTATGGGCATAGTGTACATCATCACAATGCAGTTTAAAAAAGTACAGCATACTGCATTTTTCCAAGCCGCAATGCACTGCAGTGTACATAAAAGCCTAAAAAAAGAAAAAAGAAGGAAGTGACCTCATAGGACAAACATGGATGGAAAAAACGTGCGGTAACTGCATGTAAAGCTGCTTTCATACTGATGTATTTTTACCTTGCTAAAAACGCAGCAAAAACCCAATCCTTTTAAATCATATAGGGCTCTTCACACCATTGCGCTGTGGGTGTGGTGCATTTTGAAAAGTCCTGCATGCTGTATCTCTGGTGCGGTTTTCGAAACTGCACCAAAAATGCAGCTGCCTATTGAAGTGAATGGAAAACATGGCAAAAATGCATACAAAACGCACAGCTGTTGCATTTTTGATGTTTTGTTTTTTTAATCAAATGTCCATGTTTACCAGGTGCATGATGGGAGTCATGCATTTTTTGTCTGTTTTTTTGGGTGCTTATGTGTTTGTACCATGTTTTTGCTATTGTGAAAAAGCTAAACATGCATAAAAATGTGCATCAAATGCATTGAGGGCCGGTTCACACCAGATGCAGTCCAGTGTGTTTTTTTACTGCATCAAAAACGCATGGATGGTAAATTATATGGGTTCCAATGGCATAGGTCACACCAGTGCAGAAAAAAAAAGTAGAAGATGCTGCATTTTTTCTACACAGAGCTGTAATGTGGCAAAATGCATAAAATCCACATCTAAATGCATCAAAAACACAGTGTAACTATTAAAATACAAACCAGGAAACCTTGCAAAAAAACCAAGAGGAAAAAATGCACTGGAGGTATTGTGGAAGTGTTTTTGTTTGCAGTTCACACTGCAAAAACTCTGCATTTCTGCATGCACATTTTTTATGCTTTTTTAGGGTGTTCCAGTGTGTTTTTCTTATCTTTCCCCAAGGTTTCCTGGGTTTTTTCATGTGATGCAGCGGATGCGGTTTTTATACATTCTGGTGTGTTTTAGATTCCAGGACAGTTCTGTGCAGAAAAAATGCAGCATGTTCTACTTTTTTTCTACACTGGTACTGACCACACTGGTGTGAATTATGGCATTGGAACCCATATAATTCATTGTCCATGTATTTTTGACGCAGAAAAAAAAAGCACTGGACTGCAAGTTATGTGGTTTTGTGTGTATGAGCCCTAAAATAATTAAACGTACTACAACACACATTTAAAAAAAACAGATGAAACAGCGACCACAGCTAGCTATGGACCTTAGTCTTGTGCTCTCATACAGTGTACTTATAGTAACATAATCACTGGCTATTTACCCATGGACTACACTTCCCTGCATGCTTCAGAAGAGGCATGCGCAGTGTAGGATCAGCGATGGGCCTGTAACTAGCGCGCATGCGCTGTAATGACAAAGCGCAGTTTTGCTGGAGGTGTGAGGTGATGTAGAAGACGGTGCGAGGACTGGGAGGCTGGGGACAAGTTGGGCTCTCTGCACACATCGACATGAGCTGGATATTAACGTGGAGAACAGGTAATGGGAAAACGTATAAATATAGACGGGCGGCTATGTGATACCTGCAGGTGATGTGACCTTTATTAGGGTGTCAGTCGGACATGTGGAAGGATTTGTGTAATGAGAGGCGGAGGAATGATGACATTTCCTTGTGGAGTGCTGTATACAAAGATGGAGCACCGAGGGTTCGGTATATAGAGAATACTTGTAGGTGGGGTGTAGATGGGATCAGACAGGTTCTTATATACTGTGTACAAAGCACAAGCTGGATTACACTCTTTGCAGGCTGGAAGACTGCACTGCTGGCATCTTGTTGGTAGAAGAGCTGACCTGGGGTTTTATCCCCACAATGAATGGACTGTAGGTACACGGAGGGCTGCAGAGGAGGGAGTGGGGCTGTGTGATGATGTGTGATAAGGAGACAGCCTGGTCCTGAGTGACGTGTGCCTCTGACTCATAATCACTTTGTCCTGATGTGTGTGTGTGTGGGCTGGCTGGCTGGCCGGCCATCTGTTTCATTTACTCGGCTGTTGTATGGAATCTACATTTCACTCTTCTCCTGAGACTGAGACCCTCTTCTAGCGAGACATTCTTCGACTAAGACCCTCTTCTCCTGAGACATTTTTCTCCTGAGGCCGAGACCCTCTTCTAGCGAGACATTCTTCTGAGACTGAGACCCTCTTCTCCCGAGACATTTTTCTCCTGAGACTGAGACCCTCTTCTCCCGAGACATTTTTCTCCTGTGACTGAGACCCTCTTCTCCCGAGACATTCTTCTCCCGAGAATGAGACCCTCTTCTACCAAGAGACATTCTTCTCCCGAGACTGAGACCCTCTTCTACCAAGAGACATTCTTCTCCCGAGACTGAGACCCTCTTCTACCAAGAGACATTCTTCTCCCGAGACTGAGACCCTCTTCTACCAAGAGACATTCTTCTCCCGAGACTGAGACCCTCTTCTACCAAGAGACATTCTTCTCCCGAGACTGAGACCCTCTTCTACCAAGAGACATTCTTCTCCCGAGACTGAGACCCTCTTCTACCAAGAGACATTCTTCTCCCGAGACTGAGACCCTCTTCTACCAAGAGACATTCTTCTCCCGAGACTGAGACCCTCTTCTACCAAGAGACATTCTTCTCCCGAGACTGAGACCCTCTTCTACCAAGAGACATTCTTCTCCCGAGACTGAGACCCTCTTCTACCAAGAGACATTCTTCTCCCGAGACTGAGACCCTCTTCTACCAAGAGACATTCTTCTCCCGAGACTGAGACCCTCTTCTACCAAGAGACATTCTTCTCCCGAGACTGAGACCCTCTTCTACCAAGAGACATTCTTCTCCCGAGACTGAGACCCTCTTCTACCAAGAGACATTCTTCTCCCGAGACTGAGACCCTCTTCTACCAAGAGACATTCTTCTCCCGAGACTGAGACCCTCTTCTACCAAGAGACATTCTTCTCCCGAGACTGAGACCCTCTTCTACCAAGAGACATTCTTCTCCCGAGACTGAGACCCTCTTCTACCAAGAGACATTCTTCTCCCGAGACTGAGACCCTCTTCTACCAAGAGACATTCTTCTCCCGAGACTGAGACCCTCTTCTACCAAGAGACATTCTTCTCCCGAGACTGAGACCCTCTTCTACCAAGAGACATTCTTCTCCCGAGACTGAGACCCTCTTCTACCAAGAGACATTCTTCTCCCGAGACTGAGACCCTCTTCTACCAAGAGACATTCTTCTCCCGAGACTGAGACCCTCTTCTACCAAGAGACATTCTTCTCCCGAGACTGAGACCCTCTTCTACCAAGAGACATTCTTCTCCCGAGACTGAGACCCTCTTCTACCAAGAGACATTTTTCTCCTGAGACCCTCTTCTACCAAGAGACATTCTTCTCCTGAGACCCTCTTCTACCAAGAGACATTCTTCTCCCGAGAATGAGACCCTCTTTCCCTTTGAGACATTCTTCTCCAGACACTGAGACCAATTTCTTTTCATTACTTTGCTTGAGGTCACGGGACTTCCTTCAATTGATCTTTGTGTCTCAACTTATAAATGACCATGTTCGTGTTCTTGTTAAAATGTAATATCCAGCTACATGTTGCAGTTGCATGCTACCCTCTTCTCCCGAGACATTCTTCTCTTGAGAATGAGACCCTCTTCTACCAAGAGACATTCTTCTCTTGAGAATGAGACCCTCTTCTACCAAGAGACATTCTTCTCTTGAGACTGAGACCCTCTTCTACCAAGAGACATTCTTCTCTTGAGACTGAGACCCTCTTCTACCAAGAGACATTCTTCTCTTGAGACTGAGACCCTCTTCTACCAAGAGACATTCTTCTCCTGAGACTGAGGCCCTCTTCTACCAAGAGACATTCTTCTCCTGAGACTGAGACCCTCTTCTACCAAGAGACATTCTTCTCCTGAGACTGAGACCCTCTTCTTCCAAGAGACATTCTTCTCCTGAGACTGAGACCCTCTTCTTCCAAGAGACATTCTTCTCCTGAGACTGAGACCCTCTTCTTCCAAGAGACATTCTTCTCCTGAGACTGAGACCCTCTTCTTCCAAGAGACATTCTTCTCCTGAGACTGAGACCCTCTTCTTCCAAGAGACATTCTTCTCCTGAGACTGAGACCCTCTTCTTCCAAGAGACATTCTTCTCCTGAGACTGAGACCCTCTTCTTCCAAGAGACATTCTTCTCCTGAGACTGAGACCCTCTTCTTCCAAGAGACATTCTTCTCCTGAGACTGAGACCCTCTTCTTCCAAGAGACATTCTTCTCCTGAGACTGAGACCCTCTTCTTCCAAGAGACATTCTTCTCCTGAGACTGAGACCCTCTTCTTCCAAGAGACATTCTTCTCCTGAGACTGAGACCCTCTTCTTCCAAGAGACATTCTTCTCCTGAGACTGAGACCCTCTTCTTCCAAGAGACATTCTTCTCCTGAGACTGAGACCCTCTTCTTCCAAGAGACATTCTTCTCCTGAGACTGAGACCCTCTTCTTCCAAGAGACATTCTTCTCCTGAGACCCTCTTCTACCAAGAGACATTCTTCTCCTGAGACTGAGACCCTCTTCTACCAAGAGACATTCTTCTCCTGAGACCCTCTTCTACCTATAGGGAACCTGATTAACTTAGAATATGTTAAAGGATATCTTTTTGCAGGTAAATCGTGTGACTTGGCTGTTCAAATCGCATCCAATGATCAGCAATGGAACTGTTCTAATCAGTGCGACTCTGACTTCATTGGAGTCGCACTGATTAGTAAAGTAGTTCCTGCATTACTTTTGTTGATTTAGGGTGTGACTTGCATAGACATCTGTGCATGAATTTGCACAGATGTCTATCAAGTCACACCCCAAATCGCACTGCCATCTGATTTTGAAATCGTGCGACTTCAAGTTCATTTCAAAGTCTGATACAGTGAGATACAGGCTCCTTTAGACACTCAGTACACCGTCTACCCATACCACCTGCATGGACAGGCACTTACTGAATTGCAGGAAGAATAAATTAATTTAGAGAGCTCTCACCAGCACCCTCACAGTTTTTTGCGAACTACAAGCCATCGGCTGCGGAGGCCAACGGTACTTGTAGGTCATTCATTCACAGAACTCTGTGAATGAATGATGCAGCCGTGTGGGTGGAGCCCCGCACTTCAATGTTTTTAAATTGTGGGTGTGGGAGAAGATCCCCGGCCTGCTGTCACAGAGGGGTGGTATCGGGGGTAGAGGAGGCAGGAGCTGGAGCATGTTACATGTTCCATTCTAAATACAGGTGGAATATGTAACATGTTTAAGAGGTGGACTTAGCCTTTAAAGTGATTCTAATGATAATTTTTGGCTTAAAATAAAAAGATGTTATACTTACCTGCTCTTTGCAACAATATTGTAAAAGTGGCCTATTCTCCTTGGCAGTCCCCATCAGCGATGTCCTTTCTACTGGTGCTTCCTTAACTAGCTGAACAGGGCTGTGTACGTTCATAGATGCACACTGTGCGAGTAAACCACGCCCCCACTCCCTCCTCATAGGAGTTTGACAGCAGCAGGAGCCTATGGCTCTTACTGCTTTCAGTGTCTTCTGTGAGACCAGGAAGTGGGAGGAGTGATGATGCAGCCAAGACAGAGCTGGAACAGTGACAGGAGTCAGGTAAGTGTTTAGGGATTGGAGGTGGGTAGAACAGGTAGTGGGGCATGTTTTACCTTAATGTAGGGAATGCAGTAAGGTTAAAGCCTGGTACACACTATAACCCAGCGGGCTGAATAAAAAGAAACCTCACAGATCACTGTACTAACACAAGCGATGTTAATACAGCGATCTCCCCCACTTTTCTATTGTGTTCTGACAGAGGGACCGCCCCCCCGCCAGGACACACTGATCAGCGCTCACAGCCATTGGCTGCCAGGTCTGATCAGATGCTGGTTTTCCAGCATGCCTGTTCGACAGAAGCTGGTCAGGGAGCTGTACACACAGGTCGAAAGTTGGCCAGTTCATGTCAAACCAACTGTTTCCAGATGATTTTCAGCCTGTGTGTACCTGGCATAAATATGCGTTGACTTCAGACACTTTAAAGGGGTCCTTTCATGCAAGCTTTCTAGTCCGCTTGTCAGTTTTTCAGGGGCACCTGATCGGAAGCAAGAAATAAAGGTGGACATAGACTGTATGCACTTTTGTCTGGTTCTGCGGAGACTGGCTGAATTTTGATAAGTGCTTGACTGTACCTGCTCAACAGAAGTCGATTGTTTGATCAACCTATTCTGACAGCAGTGGGTCCTTCTTTCAGAATACAATGTCCTGGCATAAGGGTTGCTCCATCCACCTCAGTTGTGTGGATAGAGGAAAATTTTAGTTTTTTTAGGGCTGAAGTTAAAAAGAAATACAGTGTGATATTAGTAATGTCTGGGGCTTTTAAAAACAAAAGGGGCTCTATGGCGATTTAAACGATTAATATTTTTAACATTGCACTGTTTATCTCCCCCCCCCCCGCCTCTCTCCAGCACCACACCCGGGGACTAGCAGGGAGGGGAGAGACCATGCAGTGTAATGAGCACTGATTGGCTGCTCCTCAAGAAAGGGGAGTGTCCGGCTTATCCTTTATCCCTTTTGCTGCCAGAGGCGTTTTTGCACAAGTTTTAAAAGTCATTTTAGGCTTGAAGATTAGATAAAACTCCCTAATATTCTACATTTTTTGAAAGCAGACACCCTAGAGAATAAAATAGTGGTAGTTCCATTATTTCGCATGGTATTACTGCAAACTTTCAGTTAATTTTAGGGCAATAAAAAGCAATAAATTACCCTATTTTTTGTGAAATATAAAAGATGAGGTTGCATCGAGTAAATAGATATCCAGCTTGTCAAACCTTAAATTTGTGCATGCTTGTGAAATGGTGACGAACTTCAGCTATATTTTCTATAGGTTGACACTTTTAAATCTCCTTATAGGTCATCAGTTTAGTGTTACGGAGGAGGTCTGGTGCTAGAATTATTGCTCTCATTCTGGAGTGCACGGCGATATGTGACGTGTATTGAAAGCGACGTTTTCATTTGTAGGAACCCCAGCGTGTGCTTTTACGTTTGTACATGTGTATATGTGGGAGGGGGCTAAATTTTTTTTTTGGGGGGGGGGGGGGGAATGGTATGTGCTTGCGTGTAACTTTCATTTTTTACAATTAAAAAAAAAAAACAAAATTTTTTTTTTTTTACTTTTTTTTCATTACATAGGGGACAAAGTCCCCTATGTGATGATCTTTTTGGTGACAGGTTCTCTTTGAAGCATCCAGGGTCTAAAAGACCCTGTATATCTCCCCTGTGCTCCACTGAATGTAATGTGGTGCACATTGCACTGCATTACATTCTTTCTCAGCTTGCATGGCCGGGATTCTCTCGTCGGGGACCGGAAGGGACATCATAACATCACTTCCGGATCAGGACAAGAAGGTGAGGGTAGCAGATGTGTCCGCTCTCCTCCCTCCCCTCTAGCGGTGGTGAGCCAGTCCTGGGCTTGCAGATGGGCGAGTGGAGCCTGGAAGACCTCACAGGGGGGAGGCTGGCACTGTGTGGAAGCAATCGTGCAGCAGCACTGCCGTCCGAATGCTTCCACCTGACAAGTGAGCCCGCTGCTTGCCCACAGCAGGGCTAAAGGTAGAAAAAAACTACATGCCTGACGCACGGACCTACATGTCCCAGGCGTTGGGTGATAGGAATTGAACATCCCTGTCTATAGATGTCTGGAGAAAAAATGGAAAAAGGACCACACAAAATCTGTCTGTACATAGATTGAACAGGGGTCTAAAATGGTCTGCTATCAAAAAGCATAAAGAACTGAACAAGCACAGATGTAATTCTGCTCCACTTCAACAGGGGATCTATTAACAGATCCCCTGCTGAACAAACCATACATGGTCTGTGTAAGTCCCCTTTCTCATGGCGGGTCCAATCACGTCTGACTGTCAGTTTAGCAGGCAGATCCAACTGAATGGTCCATTCACCCCTATGGACAGGTGGGTGTGTACAGACTTGTGTCCATTTACACCCACTTACCTCCGGGTCCCATCTGGTCCACTAAAAAAAGAAAGGAAGATCTGTTCTTTTCTGTTTATGCAAATCTTAGGGTAGTGAGGTGTAAACAGACAGTGGAGACCCAGCTGCTCATAGTGCAGAGCAAGATCTGTCTTTGTAAACTCAGAAACTGAGCAGACAGAGATGTATCATCCACCTGCTCTGCTCCAATCAGCAGGGGATCTGTGAGCGGATCCCCTGTTGAGCATCTGAAAGGGGCCTTAAAGTGGTTGTAAAGGTTCAAGGTTTTTTTGCATTCATGCATTCTATACATGAAGGTAAAAAAACCTTCTCTGTGCAGCATCCCTCCAGCCCCCCCCTAATATTCTCCTAAACCCCCTCTCCATACAAGTACTGTGCACTGGAGTCTTGGCTATCCCAAGACTCCCTCTTCTCATTGGCTGAGAATCACAGCCAATGAGAAGAGAGGGGGTGGGGCCAAGCTGTGGCTCCGTGTGTGAATGGACACACAGAGCAGCGGCTGGGGAGTGCACATGCTTGGGTGCCCCCATAGCAAGCTGCTTGTTGTGGGGACACCCGACGGGAAGGAGGACCCAGGAGCGTCGAAGGGGGATCTGAGAAGAGGATAATGTGGGCTGCTCTGTGCAAAACCACTGCACAGAGCAGGTAAGTATAAACCTGTTTGTTGTGGGTTTTTTTCTTTTTTTTAATTTAGGCCTTTAGGATCACTTTAAGATACCCATAGTTACAGCATTTACTTTATTGTATAGCATCAGCATTGTAATAATAATAATACAAACAATATTTATTTTCAACAATCCAGTATAAGCTTTTTTGAAGAAGCTTGTTTCATGTTGTGAGTTCTGCCTGTCTGCTAGTCATCTGTTTCCACACTTTACAGGACTGCTTGCATGCGTTGCAGCTTCTCCTATGCTTATTCTATTACTTTCCATTTCTAAGGACCACCATCTCATGATACCACTGTACACTGCATGCATACAGCAATGATGTGGCATTTTTCCTGTACTGACACCAGTCACCTGTTCAAGTAGACCGTCATGTCCCCTGGGCGTAGTAGCCCAGTTAAAGGGACTCTGTGGCTGAGCTGGAAGGGGTTAATAATAGTAGGATAGAAATGAATATATAATTTTATATTTTGACCACAGATAAGCTTTGAAGTATAACTAAAGGCAAAACATTTTTTTATTGTTTTGGATAGAGTTGGGAGGGAATAGAACACCTGACATGTTTTCGTTGTTGTCTTTGCTGCCATTACAAAGATTTACTCTCTATATTTGTCTTGTTAACCGTTATCACCAAGTGTGAAAGAAAACCCAAAATTGTTGTCACCTGAACAGGAATAGAGGAGAAAACGTCCAATGGGGACACTAGTTCTGGTGATCCTGGTGACAACTAGGAATTATCTCACTTTGGAGGGATTTCCTCTCACTTCCTATTTTGACAGGAAGTGACAGGAAGTGAAGGCAAATCTTCCCAATGGGACACAGCAAAAAAAAAAATATGACAGGGTTATAACTCTCCCTTACACTATCCATAATGAAAAAGGTTTTGCCTTTAGTTCTTCTTTAACTTTTATTCTATTGGTCATTATGTTATTCAAGTTCACACTATTTGATCCTTATGAGGGATAGGAAATGCAATTCCATTATTTTGAAGCCAGAGTTCATGTACATTAACAGGAATGTGCAATTCATATCTCCCGACGCCTGGGACATGCAGTTCCGGGCAGGGTTTTTTTTTTTTTTTTTTAACCTTTAGCTCACCTGTCAGGTGGAAGCATTCGGGCGGCGTCACTGCCTCCTGATTGCTTCCACACAGCCCACAGTGCCAGCCTCTCCTCCCTGCCCACTATATGTCCCAAGCTCCACTTGCCTATCTGCGGGCCCGGGACTGGTTCAGTGGGTGCCGCGGGATGTGGTATAGGGGAGGGAGGAGAGTGGACACATCCGCTCCCCTCCCCTTCCTGTCCTGACCCGGAAGTGATGTCCCTATTTGACAGATTCCCTGTCATTGAGGCCGGGAAAGAATGTAATGCGGTGCAATGTGCACCACATTGCATTCAGAGGAGTACAGTGGAGATATCTCAATGGATGTCTCAAAAAAGTACCTGTCACCAAAAAATCATCACATAGGGGATGTCCCCTATGTGATAAAAAGAAAAAAAGTTAAGTTAATTTTTTTTTCTTTTTTTTAAAAAGGAAAGTTACACCCAAGCATATATAACACCCCCCGCCCCCAAAAGTTTTCAAGACCCCACACCCCCACGTATGTACGCAGAAATGTAAAAGCACACGCTGGTGCGCCTACACATGCAGACGTCGATTGCGATACACATGTTACATATCGCCGTGCACGACAGAATGACAGCAATACTTCTAGCACCAGAACTCCTCCATAACGCTAAACTGATGACCTATAAGGGGCTTTAAAAGCACCAACTATAGCAAATATAGGGTACTAATGTTTGTTGTCGTTTCACGAGTGCACGCAAATTTAAGGTTTGACATGTTGGATATCTATTTACTTGATGCAACCTTGTCTTTTATATTTTTTAAAAAATTGGATCATTTATTACTGTTTGTGCCCTAAATTTAACTTGTGTATTTTTTACTGAAATGTTGCGTTTCCTAGACCTTTGTGATAATATCATGTGACATAAAAAATTTAAACTACCACTATTTTATTCTCTAGGATCTCTGATTTCAGAAAATATATAATGTTGGGGGATTTCTTCAGTCCTTAAATTATTTTTTAAATGTGTGCAAAAACAGCTCTGGCAGCAAAGCGGATAAAGGATAAGCCCGACAATCCCCTTTCCTGACGAGCACCCAATCGGTGCTCATTACACTTTAAGGTCTCTCTCCTCCCTGCTAGTCCCCGGGTGCAGTGCTGGAGACAGGCAGGGAGGGGAGGAGGAGATAAACAGTGCAATGTTAAAAATATTAAACGTTTAAGTCGCCATAAAGCCCCTTTTTGTTTTTAAAAGCCCCAGACAATATTTAAAGCAGATTTAAATATGGTTTGGTTAAAAAAAATTTTTTTTTTATCAGGACAAGTAGATTGTCATGAAGGTCAAGCAGATTGGGACACCGATTTAGTCCCTGGACTTGTAGTTTGTTCAAAAATTTCCACACTCCTGGTATATACTGCTGAAATAATTTAGAATCTTTTATTTTCACCTAAGTTACTCTTTTTTTCCAGAAGTGAAAACATTGAGTCACATAACTGTAGTATAACCTGAGTAGGTGTTTGTTTCATACCCGGTAGTCAGTAACCGGCTGCTGTATGTTCAGTAGACTGAGAAAACAGAAGGGTTACTGCGGTGCGGCATGCTTACATTTACCAAGGGTGGCTTTTCCTCAGAACAGGTTGGACTGACCTACTGCTTGAGGGAGAGTACCTGAGTCCTGTTTGACAGGTGTTGTGTGAGCATTCCACTGTTTAATTTCCTTTTTGTATGTATCCCAAGATTTCTTCTAACAGCTGTCAAGCATGTCTTCCTTCTGCTTTGTAACCAATAAACATAGCTAGGCATTGGATGCAAATACACATTATTATCTTTTTTTTCCAGACCACACTTGTTTTGATTGCAGCTTATTTTGAAACTGTGTTACCACACATAGCTTTACAAAAATTGAAGAGTTAATTTGTGAATGTATACAAAAGATGTAAAGACTGTTCAGTCTCAGTGTTTAGAGTAGATGATCCTACATAGAATTACACATGTGCCAACTCTGACAGCTGTCAAGACTAGCAACCATTGGAGGCTTCTATCAAGAAGGGCTTTTCCGTAGTATAAAAGAGCATGGTTTCATGTTTTACACTTTCCAGTTAATAACTTGGATGTTCCAAATGGAAGTGAAACAACATTTGGTGGACAGCCAAGACTAATTTATTACCAAAAACTGGTTTGCTCTAGTTACTAAAAATAAATATTTTCAATCTATAACTTTGCTTAAAAGATAACTCCACCTCTCTGAGCATGTTTCACCCTACACTCATAACTCATATCTGTGGTGTAGCATGAAACATGGGGGGGGAGGTGTTCTCCCTGCCAGTTCAGGCCAGGTTTGGAAATGGCACAGCTGTGTGTAGCTCCGTCTGCACAGCCGCTTCATTCATTCACAAAATCTGTAACTGAAACTACAAGTCACAGCTTCTGCCGCCACAGAGGGACTGTAGCTTCCAATGGAGCACAAGTGTCACTGTACTTGTACTGAACTTGTAGCCCATTGACACTTTCTCCAGGTCTATAGCTGAAGGTCTGTACCTTAGTACAGACCTGAGAAAGAGTCTGCAGACTGAAATGCACTAAAATAATTTATTTTATGTGTATGCAACTTACAGTAGATGGGTGGCAGACGTTTATACTACATTAGTCATCTGCGTTCTTGTAGCTGTTCAGCAAGGTAATGTCAATATTACCTACTGTGTCTTTTACCTTGGTGAAAAGTGTAATACACAAGAAAGGGGGCAGGGTTGGAGGTATGTTGACATGAATAGGGAGAATTGTTAACTACATTATGAAATGGACAGCCTCTCTGAATTGGGTAAATAAATATGTTAATAGAGGGAGGGCTAGCTGCATGGAAGCCAGCAATAGTAATAAGCTGGTTCTGTCAGGCTTAGAGAACTAGCTGCAGGTTTGTGCACATTGAGGGGGAGGGCAGAGATCTTGGAGAGTAAATATTGGGAGTGCAGCAGCAGGATGTGCAGCTCAGGGAATTCTTTCCTGTGTTAATGCATCAGCAACAGCAGAGAGGAAAGGAAAAGCGTAATCCCTCTGATGGAGCGGAGGTCTACACTGAAGGTAAGGAGTTTCATTCTCTCCTCTTCCTCTGTGTAGGGTTCCTTCAAACAAGCACAGCATTCAGCTGCCTCTTCTCATGAACTTGTTTTCAAGCTACTGCCAAGTGGTCTATCGAGTGTGCCCCATTATTTATTCTCTTTAATCTTTTTGTCAGAGTATACATCTTTGCCCAAGCATGTTTGAATCCACTTACTGTTGACTGACTTACTACCTCTGCTGAAAGTCTATTCAAAGCAGCAACTACTCTTTTCAGAAATTAATACTTTCCAGGGTTAGTTTTGACCTTTTCTCCTCCTACTCCTAGTTTGAGGTCACGTCCTGGTGGTCTTGATGTTAGCTTATTATTGAATGTTCTGCCTTCTTGAACCTTATTAACACCCTGAAAGTGTTTAAATTTTTCAGTCTTTCCTTCTTTCCTGAAAACTGTACATAGTAAAGTGATTATAAAGTTATGTTTAAAAAATAACAAACATGGTATACTTGCCTATACTATGTAATGTCCTCCTCTTCTTGGGTCCCCTGCTGGTGCTCCTGGCTGCTCTTCTCGTTTTGCCACCATAGGAAGTCACTTACTGCTGTGGCACACCTGCGTGCTTGATCCTGAGCCACGCTGCCTGCTTCCATAGACACAGATAGTGTGGCTCGGCCCTGCCCCCGCTTTTCCTTCACAGGATTTGACTGCCAGGAGCCAATGGCTCCTGCTGCTTCAGCAAAGCCTGTGAGAGCGGGGAGAGCTGCTATAGCCAAGCACAGTGCTGGATCGAGTGAGAGCTAAGTATGGGGGGAGGGTTGAGATGGCAATACTGTTACCTTAATTATTTTTTATATTAATGCAGGGAACCACTTTAAGTTCCTGAAGTATTTCCTGATATGTTTTATCCTTCGGGCTGTTTACCATTTTTGTTGCCCTTCTCTGGACTTGATTTATCTTATCAATATCTTTTTGTAAGTGAGATCTCCAGAACTGAACACAGCACAGTAGTCTACAAACATGACAACTACTCTGCAAAGTCCATATGTATGCAGCTCAGTGGTATAATCAAATTCAAACAAGAGCTTGCATCATAATCTGGTGTCTGAATTAAAAATGTAATTGTTTTCCCCACAATAACTGATCAGATTAATCCTCCCATACTACACTGGAAATGTGTAAGGCTGACCATACACTTTGAGATCTGACTGTACAATAAGGCTGACATGATTTTATATTAATTGAATGGATTAATTAGGTAAATCCTCATATTCTATCATTTTGGTAACTCTGTGATTGTACATACATTTTACAATCAGATTGTATAGTGTATGGGCAGTTAAGGGAGAATCTGTTTCAGTTGCTAGAAATGTCACATCTTCCTCACAAGGCAGTGATTCTACTTTGTAGTCACAAATAGGGTGTTGTAGAACTGGCTAGGCTTTTTTTGTTATAGAGGGACAGCTGTATGTATGTGCCTAGGAAGAGATTTGGGTATATTTGATACTGTGTTCCCTCTCTCCAGAGCCGCACCTGCTCTGTATAATTGAGTTGCAGCTTTAGTGACACGTCAGTGCCTACACACACGGAGGTATTGTTAACTGCGTGGACAAGGAGACAGTGGTCTGCTTAAACGTAATGCCATGTGATTACAATCTTAGAGAAAATTACTTCTCCTAGGTAAGGTAATGTTGTTTACACTGTGACCCTCCTGGCTTTTCTGGTCCCGTACCTCCCTCTGTGTGTTATGCTGGCGTATACACAGCTTTATTACATTTAAAGCACTCATTTCAGTCCAGGTAAGATTAAAGGCTTAGTGAAATTTTTTTAAGGGAATACTATTATGCTGTAATCATTTTAAGGAATTTTAAGGAATCTGAGAACAGAATTGACATTTTAATGTGAATTGTGGAAGTTCTTAAATGCAGTTGCACACTTTGTGAATGTCGGACTGTAAGCTCTGGGTTCAGTTTTTTCCTTCTACAGATCATTGTAAAATTACACTAAAATATAATGTAATAAAGCTGTGATTGTAATAGAAAATTATTTCCTAATCTACATCAGAATATATTTATATGTCACATAAAACTTTGAGTGTGTTGAAAAATGTTTAGGTAATCAGGGCAACAAGGCTTTGTTCAGACCTGAGTGTTCCCTTGTAATGTGTGACTGCTTGTTGTGG
The DNA here is from genome assembly GCF_062004578.1 of Staurois parvus. Classification (NCBI taxonomy): domain Eukaryota; kingdom Metazoa; phylum Chordata; class Amphibia; order Anura; family Ranidae; genus Staurois; species Staurois parvus. The sequence goes on from NW_028317945.1 coordinate 968,771, forward strand.
TAGGTAAAGCAGTCTATGAATGTTAAGTGATGTATGCATTATAGTGCTCTGCAGCGCAGGTGTGTTGCCCACTACTGTAATTGTGCATTGGGGAGCCCATTAGAATGAATACCACCACAAAGTGCTGTGCGTTTACGTATGTTGTGGTAAAAAGTAGTGGTGCACCAAAATTAAAATTCTGGTGCCGAAAATTCAAAATGCACTTGGCTGCAAACCGAAATGCGTAGTTTTTAAAAATGAATATATATTTTTTGGAAAAAAATACACTTTTATTAAAAAAACAAAAAAAACCCCAATATATACCCACATTTTTTGTAAAATATGAAAGAGGATGTTACGGTGAGTAAATAGATACCCAACATGTCACGCTTTAAAATTGCGCATGCTCATGGAATGGCAGGAAACTGCGGTACTTAAAAATCTCCATGGGTAATGCTTTAAAAATTTCTACTGGGTAGCAGTGTAAAGTTAGGGTAGGTCTAGTGCTAGAATTTATTGCTCTTCTCTGACGTTCGTGGCGATACCTCACGTGTGTGGTTTGAACACCATTTACATATGTGGGCATGGCCTACATATGCGTTCACCACTACGTGCAAGCACGGGGGGATGGGGGCACTTTAAATTTAAAAAAAAAAATTTATTTAATGGTTTGTTTGTTTGTTTTTTGCACTGTCCCTTTAAAAAAATTTGTAATCACTTTTATTCTTATCACAAGAAATGCATGCATCCCTTGTGATTAGAAATAATTAGTGACAGGTCCTCTTTATTGAGAGATATGGGGTCAAAAGGACCCCACATCTCTCCTCTGCAATGTAAAGCATTGGATCAAAAAAAAGCATTGATCTAGTGCTTAAAAAAAAAATGGCCGGAACCGGAAGTGACATTGCTTTGGTCTCCAAGGACATAGAGATGAGTGGAGGCCATCTTTCCTTCACTCATATCTATGCCCAGCGCCGGGATCGTTCGATGTTTTCTCAGGTAAGGCTGAGAACTACCGAGCAGCGGGTGGTGGCGTCAGCGGCGGACGAGGGCCGGGGTTTTTTCGGTACCTGTATCGGTGCTTTTTTTAATTTTGGACACCGAAATTTCTGTGCATCCCTAGTAAAAAGCTAATTTTTCCACAATGCATATGTTTTATTTTCGTGCTAATTTTTCAACAGTTTTCTCCATTAGTACATTGATGGAAAATGACCACTGGGACCATGACATTTTGCATTTGTGTTGTCCAACAATTCTCTTTGTCATTGTTTTTGTTGTGAGGCAGTCAAGCATTGAGCCTCAGTTTTCAGTGTCTGAAACCATAACTGTTGCTTATAACAAACCAACTTTTTATACTCTCAAACTACACTGGTAGAATGAGTGAGAATCTAGTTATGAGCAGCATATAAAGATGTACCAGTGACAGCATTGTGTATTGTCCAAGTGCTGTCCTTTCCCCTCCCAGTGTGAATTTTGCTGTACAGAGGATTACAGGAAGTTAAAGAGTATGTAAACCCAACATTTCATATTCCTGATTTGTGCATGCTGTAGCATTGTACTTGTATGAAAAAATATCCTATTCTTTTTGTATTGCTTCCTTTGTGTGAAATCCCTGGTGATCCTGCCAGTCCCTCTGCTTTCCTATTAAAAACTGACCACACTAGGCAGGAAAACACACAGTGGTCAGTTCTCTAGCTATGCTGGAAACTCGGGCTGCTCTCCTGCATTGATCAGACTTGTACTGACACACACCCCACCCTCCTAGCCATTCACTGAGAAGATCAGTGTTCTGTTTTTTCTCCTCCCCTATCTCTTATGCAGCGGAGAACAGAGGGAATGTGATCACTTATAAAGAGTTTATAATGTTTGTTTTTTAAAATATGTATACACAAATGTTTTTTGAATTTCACTTCTTTTTTAAACTGAATGGGTTGTTTTACAAGGTGAGGGTTTAAATATAATTTAATATCAAGTTTTTTGAGGCCCTTACAGAAGCATTCACTTGAATTGAATGGTGGTGATTTTACATATGCACGGAGTTCATCTTTTTTATTATAGTCATGCCCATTACAGAGACTGACAATTGTATACAATAATAAATTTAGGATATACCATCTATGTTGCAACATATATTACAATGCAACAGTGGCTGAAAATAGAATCTTTATTCCTTTCCTGGCCTGTTGCTTACATTTTGTTCAGCTGACAATGGAAGGCCCTGGCTGGTCTCCATGTAGATAACATGTTTTTAAATACCAGCTGTGTCCTTTGCTTCCAGTCCATGCACCCAGTATATATATATATATATATATATATATATATATATATATATATATATATATATATATATGCCTGCTGCAGGTCTGTGGATTTTCAGGAGTGGGATATAAATGGTGAATGATTATCTTCTGCTTTGTATCTCATACACATGCCTGCTGCTCCGTTTACACTCAGGTTTCCAAGGAGATGGCAGACGGCAAGAAAAACCAGTCTGACCCCTTCCCCACATGCCTTTTTTCATTTTATAGCTGAATAATCTTTAACTCCTTGCCTTTCTGTAAAGCTTACACTCCATTGACTGACTTCAAATGTTTATGACAGATTAATTGATCTTTCTGCATTTATTTCATTGCTGTAGATTTGACTGGGAATAACAGATGTTGCTGTGTGCAATTATATACGTATCTGTGCGATTTCAAGTTATTGGGATTCCCTTAACATTTTATTGCAATATATGATATGACAGATCATCAAAGGTGCAATATTGACATTGATATTGAAAGGTTTACATCACATATTTTTGGAATGTTGGTCATCCTCTTACAATCCAGCCAGACTCCAAGAAAAACAACATTAGCTATTAATTAACTCAATGCTACCTTTGCTAATAATGATGTTTAAAGGGAGAATTCAAAGGAAATACATTGTTGTCCCCTTACTTAAAGTGGAACTTGACCCAGAATGGGAAGCTACACTTTTCTTTTTCCTGCCCCCCTCCTCTGTCATGCTTGGAATTTTTTTTTTTGGCAGGTACCCGCTCCCACTTCCACTCTGACTGCTTAGGTGATCAGAGTGGAGGTTCGCTCTCCCCTACTCTCCCTGCAGCCTCTTGGGTCACTTCACAGGTCCCAAGAGATTATGGGACCATTCACTGGGCGCAGTGGGCAGCTGCTTGTGAATGCACAAGTAGTCACAGTTGGTTGCCCACAAGATGCCTATAGGGACCCGAATACCAATGAGGAATGGGGTCAGGTGAGGACAGCACTGGTTCTTGAGATAGGTAATTGTGTTTTTTTTAAATATTTGTTTACAGGGTGAAGAACCTCTGACTTGGCAAGGGGGGGTGGTGTGACAGTTTATTGATGCCCACCTCCACCATGGGATTGCTTTGGGACCACTTTTGTCTCCCCCCCCCCCCCTTTTTTTTTGGTGCATTTTTTGGGGGGCTGTCACTTTAACGGTTCATTTACGCTGGCACTGTCAAACTTGCTTTTCATATGCAAATTCATGTAATGATTTTAACGTTTACGAAAAATGAAAGAATTTCTCCAGAGGGGAACTGGTAGTTAATAGTTATGGTTGGTCTTATTTAACTAGCAGAAGTGCTGTAGCTATTTTATTCTATTTGCTGCCAGCATCACACAGGCCATGACATTGAGCCTTCTTCCAAGGCACCACATATATGCGCATCAGTGTTTTTGTGCTGTAAGGGCCCATTCGCACAGCAAAAGACAACTGACGTCCACTAAATAGCAGCTGTTTAGTGTGCGGCAGCTGTCCATTCTGGCTGCAGGGAGCTGGCTGTAGGGTTGGTTTGATTCACCTTTCAGAAAACCACACAAGTCGCTTTTTTTTTTTTATATGACCCAGCTTTATTTAAAGTGTTTAAAGTGACACTTCATTCATGTTACTTTACAGCAACACAATGTGCTGTGCTGCTTTACAGTGACGTGATCTCATCCTATGCGCTGTGAGAAAATGCAGCATGTCTGTGTTTTATCACCGCTCACTGCAACGCATGTTCTGCATGTTGTAGTTGTTTTCTGTGTCCTAGTGGTGACTGGCATTCTTTCAGTGCAGGAAAAATGCCTGAGACCGGACTATATATGAACTGGGCCTCAGCATGCTCCATAGCTTGCTCCAAGCGTAGAGACCAGACTGTCACTGATAGTCCTTGGTTTTGAAATAATGATCGAAAGGACCGGCTCAATCACTGTTATAGTCCACCACAGTCATCCGCTAGTAAAATCCACCACTGTACTTTCTCCTTCTGACTGGAGAAAAGATACATTGCGCCTCATTTTTTTTTCTCTTAGGAAGAATTTAAGCAAATAAATAAAAATTATAATAGATCACATAGGTAGATCAAGGCTTGATTTAAATTAGGATCAAGGTCAAAGTTTAGGGCCAAAGGTAAGGGGCAGTATGTTTTAGGTGAGGTTAGAAAAACATTTTTTTTTAGTGTACTTGGGTAGGATAAAAATTACAGTTAAAGTTAAACAGTGATTACACTGTTTTAAAACCTTTTTCTTAAATAATATTAAAAAAACCCCAAGATATCCATTACGGTTTACCACCAAATAAAGGCACAGATTATCCAGAAATAAACATGTATAATTTACATGTTTACATAGGATGAAATGCACAGTTTTACTAACATATGCTAAAGTTGCAAAACTGTGTTCAGACATTAAGATTTGTTGAGCCAGTGTCCCCAAATGTTTCCACTGTCCTGGTTCTCCAGGGCCTCCAAAAAGGTGATAGATAATCAGGTAATTAGATGCGTGATTTATGCCCCTAGAACACTAACTACTTGCCCTCCAGAAGATTTACCTCTCTTCATGACCAGGCCATTTTGTTTGCAATACGGCGCTGCATTCGTTTAACTGACAATTGCACGGCCATGAAGCGCTGTACATAGATGAAATTGATGTCCTTTTTTCACACAATTAGAGCTTTCTTTTGGTGGTATTTTATCACCTCTGAATTTTTTATCTTTTGCACAATAAGCAAAAAAAGACAGACAATTTTGAAAAAAAAAATATAAATTTTTGACTTTTTGCTATAAAACATATCAAATTAAAAAAAATAACATTTCTTCATAAATTTAGGCCAAAATGTATTCTGCTACATGTCTTTGGTAAAAAAAAAATCACAATAAGTGTATATTAATTGGTTTACGTGAAAGTTATAATGTCTAGAAATGGCGGTATATATACTGGAGTTTTTATTTATTTTTTATACTGGTAATGGTGATCAGCAACTTATAGCGGGACTGCAATGGACATTCTGACACTAACTGACACTGGGTGGGAACTGACTAACTGCCACTGACATCTTCAGTGACACTAATACAGTGATCAGTGCTAATAAAAAGCACTGATCACTGTACTAATGACACTGGACAGGAAAGAGTTAACATCTGGGGTGATTAAAGGGTTAACGGTGTACTGTGTTGTGATTACTGTTTAGTGTTTAACTAAGGGACGTGCTGCTTTCTATCTCTCTGCTTTGCACATCCATGCTAACAAGCGAGAGATCTGTGTTGCTTACACACAGCTCTCTCCCCTGTCAACTTCTCCTCTGACCACCGAGTCCCGGTCATGAATCGCTGTCTGGGACCCAGTGATTGGCATCTTTGGGAGCCAATGACTCCGCAGGTAGGGCGGCGCACACGTCCCCTACTCGGAAGTGCAAAATCACATATATACTCTCCAAAATGGGATAGTTTTGTGGGTGTTTCTACAGCCTTGGTGCTTCAGGGCCTCCATGTTATAGGTTTTAAGGAAATTAGTGTCATGTACCTTGGTTGGAGGCCGAGTTGGAGAGAGGCTTTGATCTGAGCATCCCTGAATGTAGTGACAGAGGTGAAAGGCTCAAAAAAAGCATAAATGCCGGTAGCAGGTGATTGGCACGGTCAGGGATGTAGTCAAGGTAAGCCAGTGTCATACTTGAGCAGCACAGTGCTGAGGTCAGTACCAGGGAAGCAGGCAGAGCAAGGTCCAGTATCAGACTGAGGTCAGTATCGGGGAAGCAGACAGAGAATAGTCAAAGGCAAGCCAAGGTCAGTATCCAGAATCCACACAGCAAGGTCAGGCACAAGGCAGGTCAACAATGGAAGATCAGTCGGCAAAAGCAAGAACACCGATCATGATGATGAACATCCAGTGATTAATACACACCAGGGTCTCCTTTAAATAAGCAGCTTGGAGCGGATGCACCTACAGTTGTGACCAAAATTATTCAACCCCCACTGAAATTGAGTGTTTTGGCCAGTTTGACATTGCTTTTGATCATTCAGTCATCTTGCTTACATTTACATTAAAGAGGCACTTGTAGGTCAGACAAATATAACATAACAGTTATAATGAAATAACCACAAATGTCTTTTCTGTGCTCACAGCATTATCAGTTTTATTCAACCCCCAAGTGACATTCAATCTTAGTACTTAGTACAGCATCCTTTTACAGTTATAACAGCTTTTAAACGTGAAGCATAGCTTGACACAAGTGTCTTGCAGCGATCTACGGGTATCTTCGCCCATTCTTCATGGGCAAAGGCCTCCAGTTCAGTCACATTCTTAGGCTTGCGCACTGCAACTGCTTTCTTTAAGTCCCACCAGAGGTTCTCAATCGGATTTAAGTCTGGTGACTGCGATGGCCACTCCAAAATGTTCCAGCCTTTCCTCTGCAACCATGCTCTAGTGGACTTGGAGGTATGCTTGGGATCATTGTCCTGTTGAAAGGTCCAACGTCTCCCAAGCCTCAGGTGTGTGACGGACTGCATCACGTTTCCATCCAATATCTCCTGGTACTGAAGAGAATTCATGGTACCTTGCACACGCTGAAGCTTCCCTGTACCTGCAGAAGCAAAACAGCCCCAAAGCATGATTGACCCTCCACCATGCTTCACAGTAGGCAAGGTGTTCTTTTCATCATAGGCCTTGTTCTTCCTCCTCCAAACATAGCGTTGATCCATGGGCCCAAACAGTTCTAATTTTGTTTCATCAGTCCACAGAACACTATCCCACAACTTTTGTGGTTTGTCCACATGGCTTTTGGCATACTGCAGTCGACTCTTCTTATTCTTTGGAGACAGCAAGGGGGTACGCCTGGGAGTTCTGGCACGGAGGCCTTCATTACGCAGTGTGCGTCTTATTGTCTGGGCTGAAACTTCTGTACCCACATCTGACAAATCTTTTCTCAGTTCCTCAGCAGTCACACGGGGACTTCTCTCCACTCTACGCTTCAGGTAGCGCACAGCAGTCGAAGTCAGCATCTTCTTTCTGCCACGACCAGGTAGCGTTTCAACAGTGCCCTTTGCCTTGAATTTGCGAATGATGCTTCCTAAGGTGTCTCTTGGTATGTTTAACATCTTTGCAATCTTCTTATAGCCATTGCCCTTCCTGTGAAGAGAAATCACCTCTTCTCTTGTCTTCCTGGACCATTCTCTTGCCTTCACCATGTTTGTAACCACACCAGTAAATGTCTAGAAGGAGCTGAGTATCACAGTCATTTTAAAGCTGCCTAATTGGTGCTTATTATGCTTGATTGCTGCTCGGTGACATCCACAGGTGTTTTCAATACCTGATGGAAAGCACCTGTATGAACCTCTGTTCTTCAGAGTGGTAGTCTTTAAGGGGTTGAATAATTGTGGCAATGAAGAAACCACATAAGAACCATTTACTACTGTATTACATAAACAATTGATGTCATTTTAGTTGCATTTGGGTAGTTACAACGTCCTTGTAGGATTTGATTCTGAATACAATTCCAAATGTACACTATAGTCCCTAAACCCCTTTACAGCATTGGGGGTTGAATAATTTTGGACACAACTGTATGTGTTAGTGCATGCTGGATACTAGCCCAAGCTCGTCTGTGTGCCTTCTGTAAAACATTAACTACTTGCCGACTGGCCAACAGTAATTTTACCCAGGCACCATGACATGCCAATACATCGCTATGCTCATGCACACTGTGCTCACCACCCAGGGCCTCCAGTGACATGACCTGCAACCACTGTGTCCACCAGACAGTTGATTGTGGTGCTCGGTATCAGGATGCTGTGAGCGGCCCATATAACACGTGATCACGTCACCTAGTAAACAAGAGTCATAAATGGAATCCATTCATGGCATCATTGTTTAATACTGTGTGTGATCTGCTCTCTCACTAGTGATCACAGTGGTACCTGGGCGAAGCACAACACCCTGTACAATGTGATACCTGTGGGCCAATTGAAACATCACAATAGTAAACGGTCATGAATGAAAGCCATTCATGACATTTCAAACAATTCCTGTTACAGTGATCATCACTATGGTGATGCTGAAATACGCTGATGAAAAAAATGTATGTAAAAAAAATAAATATTTTTTTTAATAATTAATTTTTTAAATTACCAAACTAGTCATATGATGGCGCTGTACTGCACTGGTGACAAAAAAAAGTGAAAAAAATGTATTTGTTTTCTTCATTTTCCAAAACAGTGACAAAAAATACAACTTCAAAAAACTTTCCATGCCTCTTACTAAATACTATGGACTGTCTGCTTTCCAAAAAGGGGTAATATGGGGTGGGGGGTATTTGTGTGTGTCTTGGCATTTAAGGGCCTTAAGAAATGAGCTAGGCAGTCAGTACATAAGGATTGATCAATTTTTAAATAGGGGCCTGTCTGTTCACTAGATCCTGCTGGATAGGGTCAGTGCACAAGTGGTGTGGCATTTATGGCTGGGAGGTGGTTCACAGGTGTTGGTGCTGTGGTGTTTTGTTAGGCTGTTAGATCAGTTCTGAGGTGTTTTTTTTTTTTTTTTGTTCTGTCTAGGCTAAAAACGGTGAGAGGGAATCCAGTAGCAAGAGAATGTGTCCTTCATGCAAAAATAATTTGGTGGATTCTTGTAGAAAGCAGTTATGCAAGGAGTGTATCTCAATGCTAGAAAAGGAAGAGGCAGCTTCCAGTGACTTTCTGGCTGCTATGACGGTAGAACGGAGTGCAACTTTGCAGTCATTTAAAGGTTCATTGGGGTCTTTGGAACCTGCTGCCCCCACCACAGTCATCAGCTTCCTTTGGCGCAGGGTCTGGGATACCCTCGGCACAGGTGGCTTCCTCCTCGCCATTGTGTGATAGAGATTCAGAGAAAGACAAAGGGGAGGAGGCTGCGGATTCCTCAGCATCTAAGTACAAACTGTTGCTAGAAGAGGTGGATGGCCTTCTTAAAGCGATCAATGCTACCTTAGGCATTAAAGAGGAAGAGAAGAATCTCGCTCTACATGATCGGATGTACCTGGGGTTTAGCGAACCAAAGGGTAGATTTTTCCCTGTTCATTCACCTATCTCTGATATGATGAAGAAGGAATGGGCAGGATCCTGCAAGTAAACCATTTTTTTCCAGGTCCCACAAAAGGAGGTTCCCATTTGAGGAAGATACCTCAGCAGTTTGGAACTACAGTAAATGCCTAAGCTGGACACAGCATTTTCCTAGGTCATAAAATATACAGATTTAGCTTGAGGACATGGGAAGTTTGGAGGAGGCAATGGATAAAAGGTTGGAATTGCTCTTGAAAAGGTCCTGGCAATCCATCATGGAAACTTTGAAACTTACTATGGCAGTCACCTGTGTGACTAAGAATCTAAAACACTGGTTAAACCAGCTGAAGGCACACATTAATGCAGGGACCCCAAAAGAAGAAAGATTTGTTTTCAACAATTTCCAAAGTGGTGGGATTTATAGCGGATGCATGCACAGAATCTATACGCATGACCGCTTGTTCAGGAGCGCTGTCTAATTCAGAACTTCGTGCCTTATGGCTGAAGACCTGACAGGGAGATAAGAAAGGTTGTGTGGAATCCCATTTTTTGGAGATATCCCTTTTGGGCCAGACTTGGAGTAAATTTTGGATCACACAGTGGATAAAAAAAATCTTTCTCTGTGAAAAAGAAAAAACTGCCCTCAGAGAAGTCTTATGTAACAATGCCACTTTAAGTTGCACCGTGCACAAAGATTTTCCAGCTCACAGGACTACAATCTATGTGCCAGCAACCAGAGAGCGATTGTCACTGGATTAATTATTTAAGCAATTACCTTTTTAAATTTCCACCACTACCTTTTACCGAGAAGGAGGAAACTCACAAATCATGGCAGTAACACTATGATTTTAGTATAAACGTCTGCAACACATACTGTCACCACAGACCGGTATATTCAGAGGATTATTATCACTAGCACTCTTCAAGAGGCAGGGATTCTTTAGTTTGCATTAAAAGTCTAAGAGATAGTTTTAATACTTTTCAAAATAGGGTTTATTAATGAATAGATCAAATGGTGCAATTAAAATATTTACAGAAAAGGATGTTACAAAGACATAAGGAGAACAATAACGCAACAGAGAAATAAAAGGAGGTGAAAATGAAGAATACTTGCAAAGTCCTGGTTTGAGCAGAGTCCAATTGTCCAAGCAAAAACTTTGCTATGGATCTCTTAGGTGTTCTTTGGTTGATGTTTAAACGAGAGCTTGCTTACCAGGTTCGCTCATCCCCTTTTCTGTGATATCAAAGGGGTGTCGCCAGAGACAACTGACCAATAATCCGGTTTGAGAGATGGCTGCCGGGAGGTCACCGCATTTATGACCAAGTCCCAACTACAGTTTCATACTAATATTAAAAACTTCCAATACGTGCAAGTGGTAGTCTAGAAACTGACAGAATATTATTCAGAATTATATTTCGTATCCAGGAATACCAAACACAGCGTACCTTTGTCACCCGTGAGGCAGGAGACTGCTTTCTCTCCTTTCGTATGTGCTAGGGTAGTCAAGTATGACCTTGATTTATTCGGTATGATATGCCCCATTCAAATATATACCTAATATTAATATGTCCTGTTCCTGTTGATTTTTATGAATTGTATGTGGAATTGTTAAGTTGGGGAATAGACGTTCTATGGTGCGCTCTCCATTCCTAGAGCTTTAATGTCCTTACACGTCATGTGTGACAGGCTTGACTTGAGTTATTGTTTTACGATGGGTCAGAGGAAAGAGTTTTTCCATAGTTTGTAGAAACCGACATCCTGCCAAGACTAACTAGCTGTTTACATCTCTGACTAGGTCTATTGTGTTTTATCAAAAGTGGAGTTCCAGCCATTTTTATGTTTATTAAAAGTCAGCAGCTACAAAAAAACTGCAGCTGCTATCTTTTAATAAATACACACTTACCTGTCCCAGAGTCCAGCAATGTTCTCACCCATGATGTTCCTTCTTTCCTTCTCTCCTTCACGGCACCAGCATCTCAGCTGTGGGCACTAGGCTGTGACAGTCTCCTGGGACCTGTGAAAAGTCCCAGGAGACTGCGGGAGGGAGGAGGGGGCCGAACTTCCAGCTCACTTCACTGCAGCGAACTGTCAAAAATCAAGTACCCGCTCCCCCAAAAATGTGGCAAATATGACAGTGGAGGGGGGGAGGAGGAGGCAAATAAGCGAAGCTTCTGCTTTTTAGTGGAAATCTGCTTTAAGATAAGAGGCTCTTTTGAAGTTTGTTAAAACTTACAGCTACAAATTCCACATTTTGCAAGCAGAGGGAGGGAGGAAGGTCACTGCTCATGAAAACAAAATGGCTGAGACCATAACAAAATGGCTGTCGCCTACAGCTTTCATGTCCCTATTGTGCGCAATCGTTACAAGTATGAGAATTTGTGGAAATTCCTCCAAGAAAGTATTTTGTCATGGACATTCCGAAAAATTCAGTAAAAGCTCTAGCTATGAATAACCTGATTCAGAAATGATACTTCAGAATGTGATTATTCCATTCCCTTCAGGAGAAGAACAGATGGGTTTTTATTCCCACATATTCCTAGTAGGAAAGCACGCCACCTAAATTCTCAATTTAAAACCCTTCAACAAAGCAGTTCAAAACAAAAGGTTTTGGATGGATTCTATCTTTTTTGGTCAAAAATGTTCTGCTTTCAGATTACTTGGCATGGATCGATCTAAGGGATGCCTACCTCCTTTACATCCTGTTTGGAGAGTGCTCCCAAAGATTTTTGACTAGCCCTGAGGTCAGAACATTCTATTCAGCACCTGCAGTTCAGGGCGCCACCATTTTGGCCTGTCATCATCACCCCACATTTTCACAAAAGTGATGGCAGAGTCCTTTCCACGAAAGTGATGGCGGAGGCATTAGGCTAATTCCGTATCTGGACGACCTTCTGTTTCTAGCAAACTCAGAAGACCAGTTAAAGGAGGACTTACAAGTGGCCCGCAATCATCAGGAGAGCTTGGGCTAGATCTTAAAGGGCCAAAAGTCCAATCTGACCCGTCCAAGAAAGTTCTGTTTCTGGGGTTTTGAGAGAACAGAAGATTGTTTTGCCAGAAGAGAAATCGCAAAATATTCAGGTGGCAATGGCTTCAGTGCAATCATCAGGTGTCAATCAGAATCTTGATGTCAGCCCTCGGCCTATTGACAGCTTCCATTACAGCAGTCCAGTGGGCAAAGATACACTTAAGACCCCTACAACACTTTATTCTGAAAGTATGGGATGGGGATTTGACCTTTCTGGGCACCAAGGTAAAGGGTACCAAGGGTAAAAAAAGATCCCTCTGGTGCTGGGAATAACATGAAATTCTTTCAAAAGGTCTGGTCTGACTTTTTCCAGTAAGAAAGATTCTCACCACAAATGCCAGCTCCTGGGGCTTGGACGCACACTTGGTAAGTTATCTGACGTAGGGGCAGTGGTCAAAACCACAAGTGACAAATTCTGCAAACTGGAGGGAGCAGAAAGCTGTTACTCTAGTGTTATTAGCTTTCTCCCAGAAGCTCCAGAGCCATCATGTGCAGGTCTGCACAGACAACGCCACGGCAGTAGCCAATGTAAACAGGCAAGGGGGCACAAAGAGCAGGAGTCTTCAAAGACTGGCAGAGGAAATTCTGGCTTATTCAGATGTCAGTCCAGCGTCCTTGTCTGCAATACATCTCAAGGGCTTGCTAAACCTGGTAGATGACTTTTTAAGCAGGCACCAAGTATAAGAAGGAAAATGGTGTCTAAATCAGGATGTCTTTCTCAGCTTAGTTTGGGAATGGAGACAGCTGCTGATAGACCTGTTTGCGAACTGCCAAAATGCCAAAACCTGTCAGATTTTTCCCCTTGAGCAGAGAAGATGGATCAGTGGGAATAGATGCCCTCACCGAAAAGTGGGGCTTACCGCTGTGTTACACTTTTCCCCCCTTCCAACTAATTCTGCAGGTCCTGAAGAAAATTCAAGCTGAAAAAGTGGCGGTTATTTTTGTAGCTCCTTTCTGGTTGAATAAACAGCTGTTTTCCATTATCCTCCAGCTAGCAGACAGACCGTACTGGATGCTTCCACTCAGGAAGGACCTGCTACAACAGGGACCTCTCTGTAATCTGAAGATAGAAAGCTTGCGCCTCACGGCTTGGTTTCTGAGAAGAAACTGCTAGAGAGGAAGAGTTTCTCACAACGCCTAGTGGGCACCCTTCTGGCAAAAATGTCACGAAAGTAATTTACAAGACAGTTTGGAATGGTGCTCCTCCAATGCAAGGCCCCTGGAAGACCTTACTTCTGTCCTGTGCTGGAATTTCCGCAACAATGGGCAGACAAGAAATTAGTGATCAGCACTCTAAAGGTCCAGGTCTCAGCATTAGGAGTCTTTTAGGAGCACCCTATTTCTTCAGAACCCTTAATCATTAGATTCTTCAAGGCGTTATCCCACTCCAGACCAGTTAAGGTATTTCTTAAATGGGATCTCTCAGTGATTCTGCAAGCCCTAACCAAGTCTCCTTTTGAACCTCTAAGCTCTGTGACTTTGAAGTCCAACACATTGAAGAGAATGCTACTTATAGCTATGACTTCGGCACACAGAATTAATGACCTACATGCTTTATCAATCAGAGAACTTTTTTAATGATTTATCGGGATAGGATTGTTCTAAAGACTGATCCAGCCTTTCTTTACCATCGGTTTATCATTGTTCACAAAATGTTGTTTTGTCAGAATTTTGCCCTAACCCGTCAGAGAGCTTTTACAAAGAATTTCACAGAATTGCTGGGACCAAAAAGGGGCAGGAAGCCACCATAGGATCCATAGCCAGATGGCTAAGATTGGCAATTAAGTTAGCTTATTCACATTCAGACCTTGATCCACCTGCCTTTTCCACCGTTGGGGATTCATGTTCATTCTGCGAGTGCCTTGGCATGTACTTGGGTAGAGAAGGCTGGTGCCACCCTGGAACAAATTTGTAAGGTGGCGACATGGTCAAGCATGTCCGCCTTTGTATGCCATTACAGACTGGATTTGTTTTCAGCTGGGGAGCAGGCTTTCAGTAGGAAGGAGTTGCAAGCTGTGATCGCGCCCTAAGGGGGTAAGTTCTTGTTTATCCTCTCATGCTGTCCTGAAAGACGTTTTGAGAAAATTCAAGTTAGGCTTACTGGTAACTTTTCTAGTAGTCTTTCAGGACAGCAATAATTGCCCACCCTGATATTGTTATGCTGTTGGCCTATCTGTTCTAATCTTTTTACCATTATTTAAGTCCTGACACTTGTCCAGTTGACAATTACTGAACTATGCAATGCTGGAGCCAAATGATTTTCATACAATTTTTGTCTAAGACAGATTGAGCTTTCTTTTGGTGGTAGGTAATCACAACTGGATTTTTTATTTTTACTATATAAATAAAAAATCCTGAAAATGTTCAAAAAAATGTTTTTTTTTAAGTTTGTCATACAGTTTTGCTAATAAATAATTTTTATTGATACATTTAGGCCAAAATGTAAATTTGCTGCATTTCTTTGGTAAATATAACCTGAATCGGTGGAAATTATTTAGTCTGCATGAAAGTTGTCTTCAAACTATGCTATATACAATGGGTGTAGAAAAGAATACTCCTCCCTCCCTCCCATTTTAAAATAATCAAATTTTGTTGATTTGCAGCTTGGAATGAAGACACATAGGGGTTTATTTACTAAAGCTGGAGAGTCCAAAATCAGACTCCCTTCTGCATAGAAACCAATCAGCTTCTAACCTCAGCTTGTTCAATGAAGCTTTGGCAATGAAACCTGGAAGCTGATTGGTTTCTATGCAGAAGGGAGTCTGATTTTGGACTCTCCAGCTTTAGTAAATAAACCCCATAGTTTTTGTCCTATCAAGCTGTATTTACTCTTATACAACTTATAACACCAACATGTCAGACAAAAATTAAAAAATGTCAAAAACAGAATCACTGAGTTGGAATAAGGATCACCCCCTTCCTAAAAAGGACTTCTAAACTTGACCAGGTATAGCTAATCACCTTCTTAATGGCACACAAAGCCATTTGACTTTCACCTGTGATCAGCTGTGGTAATTTTGATTAGCTCAGAATGAAAAGAGCTTACATAGAGCATTTCAGTCCCTGATAGTACAACTGAAGCAAACAATCAACTATGGGTGGTAAGGCACTGTCAAAAGATCTCTGGGATAAAGTTGTGGACAGACAAGTCATGTGATGGATACAAAAAAAATTGCAAACCCTATTATTAAGAAGTGGAAGGTATTTGGTAAAACACAGACCCTCGATCAGAACGTCCCTCGATCAGAACGTCGCTCCAAACTGGATGAAAGAGCCAGGAGGAAACTTGTCAGAGAGGCTACCAAGAGGCCTACAGTAACTCTGAAGCAGTTGCAGGAATTTATAAGAGTGGCCATTGTGTGCATTTGACAACCATATCACAAATTCTTCACAAATGTGGCTTGTAATGGAAGGCTGCAAGAAAACTCTTCAAGAAAGGCCACATGCAATCACGACTGAGCTTTGCCAAAACGCACCTTGAAAATTCTGAGGCTAAATGGTCAGATGAGACTAAAATTTAATTATTTGGCCTCAACAACAAACCATACAGTATGTCTGGCGGAAATCCAATACAGTTCACAATCCAAATAATACCATTCCTACAGTAAAGCATGAAGGTGGTAATATCCAGTTATGGGGTGTTTCTCTGCAGCAGGGACTGGAGCACTTCTCAGGATAGAGGGAAAAATAGATGGGGCAAAATACTGTCAAATTCTTAAGGAAAATCTGCTGCCCTCTGCCAGAAAGTTGTCAATGGAAAGATGGTTTACCTTCCAACATGACAATGACCCAAAGCACACAGCAAAAATGAGCACACAGTGGTTGAAGGAGAAAAAGGTAAATGTCCTTGTATGGCCTAGTCAGAGCCTAGACTTAAACCTCATTGAAGATCTGTGGAATGGACTGAAGACTACAACCCACAAACAGTCACCATTGAATTTAACTGAACTTGAGCAGTTGTGCAAAGAAGTGTGAGCAAATATTGCAAAGTCTAGTGTGGAAAGTCAGTAGAGACATATATTCCAACAGACTAAGGCTGGCCATACACTATACAGTTTTCGTACAAATGTCTGTACAATTTCTGCCCAATTTCCTTTAGATTTATCTTCAGCTATGTAGTGCAAGGGCCTGCCTAATTGAATACAATTGAAAATGTTGTTTAGGTTTGACCTCATATTATATGGTTTTTGGTAAATCTAAAGCAAAATTCTCAAGAAAATTGTATAATGTATGGCCAGCATAAAGTCTGTAATTAAAGCAAAAGGTGGTTCAACAAAATACTGATGGAAGGGGGTGATCCTTTTCTCAACTCAGTGATTCTGTTTTTGAATTAAAAAAAAAAAATTCTGACATGTTATATCTTTCACTTGGATGTTATAAGCTGCACTGACTAGATACAGTTGAATAAAAAAAAACTGTGTCTGTCTTCATTTCAGGCTGCAAAGCAACAAAATGTGATTATTTTAAAGGGGGTGATTCTTTCTATACCTACTGTATATATTTGCAAGTTGATCATCTTGATGTACTGACTTCTTATCTCATTTCTTGAGGCCTTAAAATACCAGGACAGTACAACCATCCCCCAAATGACCCCTTTTTGAAAAGTATACAGTTTAAGGTATTTAGTAAGAGGCATGGTGAGTTTTTTTTAAGTTGTAATTTTTTGCCAAAATTCTTTGGAAAATTTCAAAAGTTTTTTTCTTTTCTTCACAGAATTTTAATTTTTAACAAGTTATTTCTCACGCTCAGCATAGGCACACTAATAATTACACCTAAAAACACACATTTTGCTGCTTTTCCTGAGTATAGACATATCGCCTGCATGAAACTTTTTCAGAGCCTAGCTACATAGAGAGGTCTAAAATCCAAAGAGCACCTTCACCTTCTGCTAGCAAAAAATCGTCAGTCACCTGGCGATGCAGTGTGACAAGGGAGTGCTAATCAGAATAGTGGTAGAATGACTGACGGTTTTCTGCACTGTAAAACACCAGTCACCAGTAGAACACACAGAAAACAATTGTTTTCTGTTCACACTGAAATGCAGCCCCAAGCTCCACTGCAGTGATCTGCAATAAAATGCAGACATGCTGCATTTTATCGCAGCACACTAGACAGGTTCACATATCATTGTACAGCAGCACAATGCACTGCCCTCTATGATGAAATGAATGAAGGGAGGAGCACCTTTCATAGTTCTGAATCTAATAGAGAGCTAAGCACATCTCTAAACCCATAAACACTGTTCTTCATTTATTTCCAGCTACATGGTAAGGCCACCCCTCTGATGGCATTAATGTGTTGAAGGAATTGGGGTAGAGTCGGCAATTAAAGGTGACTATACATAGTTAGAAAATCCTTCGAAAAAACGTTCGATACATTTAATCTTTCAATTTTCGAAACCCAAAACATGTTAATTTTTGTAGCATAAACAACCAAATCTAAGCCTTAGTAGTAGAATTGATCAGAAAGAGTATAAAAAAAAACAAAAAACAAAAAAAAAACAACCTGCAGTGCATGTGTTAAAATGTAACCCTGTAAGTACAAGCAACGAAAAGAAAGATCTTTCTTCTTCATACAGTTGGCAAATGGTAGGGTTCACAAAGGTTAAAAAATCTTTACATCATTTCTGCTAATTATTCAATTGATCAAATAATGTACCATTTATGTTAACAAGTTCGGACACTTTTACCCCCTTCTTGTCCAGGCCAATTTTCAGCTTTCAGTGCTGTCACACTTTGAATGACAATTGTGTGGTCATGCAACACTGTACCCATATGAATTTTTTTTTAAATTTTTGAGACAGATAAAACTTTATTTTGGTGGTATTTATTCACCACTGGGATTTTTATTTTTTTGCTATATAGTGAAAAAGTCCAAAAATGTTGAAAAAAAGTGTTTTCCTTATAAAATGTTGCAAATAAATAATCTTTATTCATAAATCTTGGCAAAATGTATTCAGTTATCTTTTTAGTAAAAACAAAACAACCCAAATTAGTTTATAACCAAAAATTATAATTTTTCAAAAAAATGTTTTTTATTTTTTTTATATTTATTATTTTTTTTTAACATACTGTCACCCTAGCATACAGTATCACCATAATGACACTGTACTACTTGTGGGGGGTGATGAAGATTTTTTTTTTTTTTTTTACACACTGATTGCATTTACAACCATAAAGGCTGTAAAAGCAATCATTTCTCCTTCTCTATGGCTGCATTCTTGCAGCCATTGAGAAATACTGTGTGAGCTGTGATTTATCACATCTTGCCACATGGTACAAGGCTGTTGTGAATAGCCCTGTACCATGTGACCTCTGTGATCATACACAGATTTCACACGTAGTAAGCAATGATGTCAAGAAGTGACATTTTACTTACACCTATTTATGTGATCACTGATTAACCAATCAGTGATCACATAATCGGGACCTCACACAGAGGTCCCGTACAGTGATCGGTGTTCAGGGAGCGCGCACAGTCCAAAATGGCGGGCGCCGTTTATGAACGGCAACCCGCCCCTGCACTGCCACTGTCCAGCCGTTTATATACAGCAGCCGGACGGGAAGTGGTTAAAGATCAATAATATGTCAACAATTGGGGAAAAATTTTGATACAATAATGCTGTTATCGCATGCACGTTCGAAAGATCTTTATCAAATATGACCTTTTTTTTTTTTTTTTACTTTTTTCTAATCATGTAGGGCCACAATTAGCTTGTAGTAACAAGCTACATTGGTTGTGCGGAAATTGTTCTCTGTGGTGATTTATCTAATGGAAGTTAGATAACCACTGTGGAAGCCTTTGTGATGTTCTGTAACCGGTTGTAACTGCTTTTGTTATTAATCATTCAGTGCAGTTCATAATGAAAGATAGTTTTCAATTGATTGCTATGGTTTACTGAGCAACATTGCTTTTATGTCGACTTATTAAATCAAACATGTTTTCCAAGTAATGCTAGAAATTAACTTTCCAAACTACTTTTAAGCACTGTCTGCCTGGCTTTAATAGAGGGCTACATTTTAAGTGAAGCAGTACATGCTGACTTCAGAAAAATGTATTATATGATTAATTGCTATAGATTACTGCAGATAAGTGCATAATAAAAATCTTCAATGAACAATAATTCAGTATATAACTTGCATACTAAAATATTATACAGTAGCTAATATTCTATATCAGCAGGTTCAGTCTCAACTGATGGCCTATAAAAAGGTGTCTCATTACCAAGGTGTCACACAACAAACATCTCATGATGGGTAAAAGCATAGAGCTCTCTCAAGACCTTCACAACCTTATTGTTGCAAAACATACTGATGACATTGGTTACAGATGGATTTCTATACTTCTGAATGTGCCAGTGAGCACTGTTGGGGCCATAATCTGTAAATGGAAAGAACATAATTTCACCATAAACCAGCGACTATCATTATGAATAGAGCGCTTTCTATTTAAAATTTTGCTCTAGGTGATAATAGCCATATTAGTGCACTTTGTAATTTGGACTGTAAAGAAGGGAACACCCCAAAAACTTGTCCTGAAAATTTAAATGATAGTGCAAATAAAGTATTGTATACAGTATTCAATTTGTATTGTTTTCTGTTTAAATTTGGAAACCTAATCTTTCTTATGACAATTACTAAATTTACAAAATTTTGCCTCAGCAGGACAGTAATGGCAGACAGATCTTTTTAAATGTTGTATATTTATCTTTGTGAAGAGTTGATAAACAGTGACTCAGTAGTCAACAGCTTGTGTGTGCTAGGCTAGCCCTTAGGGTGCAAACATTGAGGGCACATAGCTTGAATACAGAACCACAACCCTCAGACTTGGCAGCAATGTCAATTTGTTAATTCATTGAAATGTTTTTTTTTTTCTCAGCACAGAGCACCTGACAGAAGCATCCATCTCTGAAAGGACACCGATGCCAAAGCTGCACCACATGACTGGTTCTAGCTTCTCTCCTGAGCTTACATAGTCTTCAAAAGTCTTTGTTAATTGTACTGTGCCCAAGACTCTACACTTTAAGCCAACACTCTGTACTCTGGCACCATGTCAGGTAAGGGAGGGGAAACTTATTTTTTGTTTTCAGGGACACTTATTCTTATTGTAAATAAAGATGAAAATCCTTCTTTGTGCACATAAAATTTGTTTTATCATAGGTAACAATGTGCTGCAGAAAGATGTCCACACCCTAATCACTTTAATATTGTATATCACGTTGATATTGTATATTAGCTTGGCCTATTTACAATCAGGGGGCATTTGATTTTAGATCTGTTGGTAATAAAATGAACATGCAGTCCTCATACTTCTCTGAGATCTTCAGGAGAAAAAAATGTACCATATTGCAGCACACCAGTCCTTACGGCTGCTTTCAGACAAAAGAGTTTTTTGAAGCGCTTCTGTGTTAAAAAAAAAAATACAAAAGAAAAAGCCCAAGGAAAGCTCATGAAAAATGCTTCCCTATGCATGCGCTACCCATGTGTTGTAAAACATTCTGCTTGTAGCAGTCTTGAAGTATGTTTGTTCAGGTAAAAATCTGCCCCAAAAATGCTTCTTCCCATTGAAATAAACACCTCAAAATACACCTGAGAAGTGTTTTTGGTGCAGTTTTTAAGGCACATGTTCTTTAAAAAGCAAGTATATGATCCAAACGCACACGTTCCTGCGTTAAAAAATGGCTGTATGTATGAGTGGGTGCTGCAGTGACCGTCGGCTGGAACCGAACAAAATCAGCAAGGAAAAAATGTCACCAGCACACCGAGGATCACCAATATGGGTCCAAAGGTTTTAATAAACCATCACATAGTTACAGCAAGGCAACGTTTCGGAGTCTCGCAGGACCCCTTCATCAGGCATGTGACCATCAGGTCACATGCCTGATGAAGGGGTCCTGCGAGACTCCGAAACGTTGCCTTGCTGTAACTATGTGATGGTTTATTAAAACCTTTGGACCCATATTGGTGATCCTCGGTGTGCATGTTCTTTAAAAAAACACACCGAAAGCTTGTTAAAAAAAACGGCAAAAATGCATATGTGTTTTTACCACTGTTTAGTGTGAAATTAGCCTAAATGTGGTGTCTGCATTTGTTTTTTTTTTTTCTTATCTGGTGATCATGGCAGTAGCATACCTCCTGGTATAGGGTGACGGCGTCAACTCACTGTACTGTATATATGCAAGGGCAGCATTGTCACTCTAGACTATTCTTCTGATTTGAACAACAAACATCTCCCTTCTCCTCATCCCTGTAACATGAGGAGATGTTCTGTAGTTCACATGAGAGAACTGTTGACAGCCATTAATATTGTATGAGACTTTAGTTTAGAGCACAGGAAGTTATAAGCACATTGGTTTTCTAGCACAGTCATCAGGCACATTTCTGTACTTGTAGAAAATGTACTTGGTCTGAAAAAAGAAAATAAATACAGTCATATTCAAGAACTGTAAGGGCTATATTGAAGAGAATAACCTCCAAGGTGGTATTCTCAGAGGTACTGACGGTACCTTGCTAGAGAGGCAGCAGGAGCTAACAGAACTTTAGTGACTGAGGAATTTGGGCAGGAGAGAGGGTTTTGGGTTCCTGGAGAACTGGGCTGACTTCTCAGTCAGTTACCGGCTCTATAGTAGGGATGGACTGCACCTAAATGGGAAGTGTTCAGCTCTTTTGGGGGAGAGGATGGCCAAAGAGTTGGAGGGGCTTTTAAACTAGGCAGCGGGGAGGGGGGGGGGGTATAGTGTGCGGGAGGAATCAGAGGAAGCGATAGCTAGCAGTGGGCGAAGGTCAGAGGATGCTAATGGAGGCATTAGGGGGAGCATAACCATAATACCTAAACAAGGGGGAAGTGGATTGGCAAAACATAATCACAGCCACAGAACAACTAATGAGGAAATAATTTGTGGCCGTATAAAACCGAGAGGCATGTACACAAATGCTAGAAGTCTAGCTAACAAAATTGAAGAAGTGGAGCTGCAGATGCACGAGGAGGATTTTTACTTTGTGGGAATATCAGAAACCTGGTTTGACAGGTCATGTGACTGGCTGGCAAGTATGCAGGGGTATTCCTTGAATTGGAGGGATAGAGAGGGTACAAGAGAAGGAGGAGGGGTATGCCTGTATATCAAGAATGATTTGCTTGTGAACATGAGGAACGACATTGCAAATGGGGCAAGGGGGAGGTGGAATCCCTGTGGATGGAGCTTCAAAGGGAAGAAAAAGGCGGGAAATTAATAGTGGGTGTATGCTACAGGCCCCTTAACTTAAAGGAAGAGAAGGAGTTTGATCTTCTATCACAGTTAGAAATGGCAGCGAGGCAGGGCAATGTCATCATTATGGGGGACTATCTAGATATTGACTGGGCAGAAGGAACTGCTAAATCATTTAAGGCTCTTCATTTCTTAAATGTCATACAGTTCAACTTCATGTGCCTATTGGTGGATGCCCCAACTAGAAAGAATGCATGACTAGATTTAGTGAGAACAAAAACGGGGATCTGGAAGCAGATGAGGAAATACACAACAGCTTGGGAACCATTTACCATAAATCATACGAAAAGGAGGCATATGGGAAGCACAAGAACACTTAGTTTCAAAAGAGCCAACTTTTCTAAACTGCGCACAATAATTAAACTTTAATGTAAAAAGATATATCAAAGATAAAAAAAATTGCCTTTAAAAAATATAACAGAGGGGTCATTGTCCGCATACCAACACTACAAGGAATGCAATAAGAAATGTAAGCATACAATCAGAACAGCCAAGATAGACCAGGAGAGACACATAGTGGAGGAGAGTAAAAAAAAATCCCAAAAAATTCTTTAAATATATTAATAGTAACAAATCAAGGACAGAACATATTGGCCCCATTAAGGATGATGAAGGAAAGGTGATTGATAATGAGAAGGCAACTGTACTAAATGCTTTTTTCCTCCTTTTTGCTAAGGAAAAGGAGGGATATATTTTTCAAGACTGCATAATTAGTAACACATCACAGAATGTACCCTTGTGGCTAACAGAAGCCAGTGTCCGAAAAAGACTTGAAAAGCTTAACGCAAATAAATCACCAGGACCAGATGGTTTACGCCCGAGAGTTGTCAAAGAACTCAGGTTATAGCTAGGCATTTATTCCTAATTTTTATGAACAGCATACTAGCAGGAATGGTACCAGCTAATTAGTGAAGGGCCAACGTGGTACCAATATTTAAAAAAGGGCACAGATACATTCCTGGAACTACAGGCCTGTCAGTCTAACATCGATAGTATGTAAACTATTGGAGGGGATGATAAGGGACTAAAGCCAAGATTTTGCTGGTGAAAAAAATATCATTAGTAGTAATCAACATGGCTTTACAAAAGGTCATTGTTGCCAAACCAACCTGTTAACATTCTATGAGAAAGTGAGCTTCCATCTAGATAAAGGAAGGCCTGTGCATGTGGTGTACCTGGATTTTGAAAAAGCATTCGATACATTCCCCCATAAATGCTTAATTTACAAAAGTATGTAGGCATGAGACAAGAGGGTTTGTACTTCGATAGAAAACTGGTTACAAGGGGTCGTTTAAAGGGTGGTGATTGAAGTGGTTGTATTCTATGCAGGAAGGTAAAAAACCTGTGTGCAGCAGTCTCCCCCTCATCCCCACTAATACTTACCTGAGCCTCATCGTGATCCAGCAATGTGCACGAGAACCTCAGTTGTCCTGGGTCTCTGCGTCTTCATTGGCTCCCGCTGTTGTCAATCAAAGCCAATGAGGAGACAGAAGGGGCGGGACCGAGCTGCGGCTCTGTGTGTGAATGGACACACGGAGCAGCGGCACAGGAGCACGCTTCCTCTGGTGCCCGCATAGCAAGCTGCTTGCTAGGGGGCACTCAACGGGAAGGAGGAGCCAGGAACACCTGGGGAAGGGGGGGGGGGGCACACCTGAGAAGAGAAGGGGACGGGCTGCTCTGTGCAAAACTGCTGCATAGAGCAGCAGTTTTTTTTTGTTTTTTTTTAACCACTTGTCTACCAG
This sequence comes from Staurois parvus, assembly GCF_062004578.1. Taxonomy (NCBI): domain Eukaryota; kingdom Metazoa; phylum Chordata; class Amphibia; order Anura; family Ranidae; genus Staurois; species Staurois parvus. The sequence continues at coordinate 993,092 of NW_028317945.1, forward strand.
GCATTTTTACGCCCTTCCTGCCCAGGTCTATTTTTACCTTTCAGCGCTGTTGCACTTTAAATGACAATTGCACGGTCATGCAACACTGTACTCCTATTATATTTTTATCATTTTTTTTCACACAAATAGAGATTTCTTTTGGTGATATTTAATCACCACTGGGTTTTTATTTTTTGCACTATAAACAAAAAAATGAAAATTTTGAAAAAAAAGTTTTTCCTTGTTTCTGTTATAACATTTTGCAAATAAATAATCTTTCTACACCAATTTAGGCCAAAATGTGTTGTTCTACATCTTTGGTGAAAATAACCCAAATCAGTATTTATTATTTAGGTGGTAGGAGTCTACAAACTATTTATACTATTTATACAAACTAAAAATATTTTTCATAATTTTTTTTTCTTTTACATACTGTCACCAATGCAGTACAGCGTCATCATGTAACTGGTGCGGTGGTGATCAGGGACACTGACTGGCAGCAGTATGTAAAAAAATTAAATAAATTTTAATTATTACATTTTTTATATTTTTTTTATTATTTTTTTCCTACTCCTGTGACCAGAAAAATACAATATCACCATAGTATCAGTGTACTACTCTGAGCAAGTATTCAGGATCTTTGGTTTTTTTACACATTATGATTGCTTATACTAATGAAATACTACTTAATTCAGTAGTTTTTGTTGTGATCAGCTGTGATTGGGCATAGCTGATCACATGCTACAGATGGGCTGTGATTGGCCCAGTCTGTACATGTGATCACTGTGACTAATCACAGCTCACAGCACTGTAAGCAGTGAATGGCATAAAAGGAAGCCATTCATTGTTTACAACTGTCATGTGATATGCTGTGATTGGTCACAGCAATCACATGACACTGGCAGTGGGCTGGTGTAGTGATCTGTCATCAGCTGTGTCCCGTGGACACATCCGGTGACAGATTGCACTGGAGCGAAGCCCGATCCTGGGAGGACGTCATATCCTCCCAGGATAATAGGGTTCCTGCTCGGTGGTCATTGTACAAAAGACCGGGCAGGAAGAAGTTAAAAACTGAACCTTTTAGTATTACTTTAATATCGCATATTCAGACTAGTCTGAAGTGGTAAGTGGGGTACCCCAAGGCTCTGTCCTGGGACCAATTCTCTTTATTTATAAATGATGTAGAGGTTGGTATAAATACCTCAGTCGCAGTGTTTGCTGATGATAGCAAATGTAATGCACTTGGGGGCTAAAAATATGAATGCAAGTTACTCGCTAGGGGAAGGACCTCTGGAGGAATCTAGGATGGATTTCAGAGTCCTAGTAGATGACCAACTAAGCAGTGGCATGCAATGCCAAGTTGCAGCTAGCAAGCAAAGCTAGCAGAATATTAGCATGCATAAAAAAGATTATTTACTGCAAAGATAAAACAATATTCCTGCCACTTTATAAAACTCTTGTTCTGCCACATCTGTAGTACGCCATTCGGTTTTGGTCACCAGTCCTCAGGAAGGATATGCTAGAACTGGGGAGAGTCCAGAGAAGGGCAACAAAGTTAATAAGGGGACTGGAGGACCTCAGTTACGAGGAAAAACTACAAACATTAAACTTCTTCACCCTGGAGAAGATACGCTTGAGAGGAGATATGATAGCAATATACAAATACCCCAGTGGTGATTATAGCATAAAGAATAAACTATTCAATCTCAGGGAGTATAAGAAGACACGGGGCCACTTAATGACATTGGTAGAGAAGTGGTTTAACCTTAAACTGCGTAGGGGTTTTTTCACTGTCAGAGCGGTAAGGATGTGTAGCTCGCTTCCACAATTGTCAGCAGGAAGTATTGACAGTTTAAAAAAACTCTTAGATGGACATATTAGCGAACACAGTATATGGGGATATGGGATATGATGTTGGCATGAGCACACACACACCACATAGGTTGAACTGGATGGACTGGTATCTTTATTCAACCTTTCCAACTATGTAACTGATAAGCTGAAATATACACTCACCGGCCACTTTATTAAGTGCACCTGGCTAGTACCGGGTTGGACCCCCTTTTGCCTTCAGAACTGCTTCAATTCTTTGTGGCATAGATTCAACAAGGTGTTGGAAACATTCCTCAAGAGATTTTGGTCCATATTGACATGATAGCATCATGCAGTTGCTGCATATTTGTCGGCTGCACATCCATGATGCGATTCTCCCGTCCCACCACATCCCAAAGTGAATGTACTATATATATGTAAAGTGCGGCATAAGTACCTGTAATAAATAAATTGAGATCTGGTGACTGTGGAGGCCATTGGAGTAGAGTAAACTCATTGTCATGTTCAGGAAAACAGTTTGAAATGATTTGAGCTTTGTGACTTGGTGCATTATCCTGCTGGAAACAGCCATCAGAAGATGGGTACACTGTAGTCATAAAAAGATGGATATAGTCAGCAACAATACTCAGGTAGGTCGTGGCGTTTAAACGATGCTCAGTTTGAATTAAGGGACCCAACGTGTGCCAAGAAAATATTCCCCACACCAATGCACCACCACCAGCAGCCTGAACCGTTGATAGAAGTCAGGATGGATGTATTCTTACATGTTGTTTAAGCCAAATTCTGACCCTACCATCTGAATGTCGATAATGAAATTGAGACCCATCAGACCAGGCAAGGTTTTTCCAATCTTTTTATCCAATTTTGGTGAGCCTGTGTGAATTGTATCCTCTGTTTCCTGTTCTTAGCTGATAGGAGTTGCTCCCGATGTGGTCTGCTGCTGCTGTAGCCCATCTGATTCAAGGTTCGATGTGTTGTGCATTAAGAGATGGTATTCTGCATACCTTGGTTGTAGCGAGTGGTTATTTGAGTTAATGTTGCCTTTCTATCATCTTGAACCTTCCCATTCTCCTCGGACATCAAAAAGGCATTTTTGTCCACACAACTGCCGCTCACTGGATATTTTCCCTTTTTCAGATCATTCTCTGTAAACCCTAGAGATGGTTGTGCACAAAAATCCAAGTAGATGAGCAGTTTTTGAAATGCTCAGACCATCCCATCTGGCACCAACAGCCATGCCACGTTCAAAGTCACTTAAAGTGGAGCTCCAGTCAAATCTGAAAAAGAGTCAGCAGCTACAAACTGTACCTGTTGAGTTTTAAAAAACAGCCACTCACCTGTCCTGTGATGTGTCCACACCAGCCACGTTTAGCGGATGTCCTCTCTCCAGCATCTTAACTGTGGGCACTCAGCTGTGACAGCTTGTGGCTTCACAGCCAGGTGCCTACTGCTCATGCGCAAGTAGTGCTGCGCCTTGTGAATGGTCCTATAGTCTTCTGGGACCTGTCATGTCCCAGAAGACTGTGGGGAGGGAGAGGGGAAAGACAACTTCCGATTCTGATCCCATAGGTAGTTTTAGTGGGAATGGGTACCTGTCAAACTCACTCCAAGCTTGTAAGAAGAGTCAACTACACATGCCTTTTAATGGTGAATGCATATTTGGAGAATCTCTTGATAAATTCATTCATTTTGGGGCATGACATACAGCGGGTAGCTGCCTCTTCCGGGGGAGGAGCCTAACTATGGCGGTGTAGGAGAGCGTGGTGTGGAAGCTCTCCGTCCTTTCCCACCGCCTCGGATACAGATACTGGAGAACAGGGACCGTGGGGACCTACCAGAGTATGGTGGGTTACGTGCTGAAGCCGTGGTCCCGGGCACTATGAATAGGAAGTGAACTGTGCTGTCGGATTGAAGACAGGCTGGAGACTCGTCCCAGGGGAGAGAGAGCAGAGAGCAGGGTTGCCGAGGAAACGAGGAGGCTCGGCTTGCCCACGTGTCAGCCGCAGAGAATTACTGGGTAGGGGAAATGCCGGCTGGTGTTTAGAGCTGAGAGGAGAGAGGAAGATATCGGATTGCTCCCCTCCCAGTACATGAGACATTCTTATGGGAGAAGTATGCAGCAAGATGCCTCCCTCCCCCCCCTGAATGGAAGTGACTTTGTTACAGAGGAGTGAAAACAAAGAGACCCGGAGGAAACCCCCCCCCCCCCTCCTCCCTGAAGAGAGCTATGGAATGTGACAACTAAGGAACTTGCTAGAGCTGCAGCTGTGAAGGGTGAGTGAGAGCAGCCTGGATGGATTATTGTGATATATAAATGACTGTTTCTGTTGTCTAAAGGCGAAGGAGGAGTTGTGAAAGGGGGTTTCCCTGGGGGGTCTGACGGAGAGAGAGGAGGAGATTAAAAGCAGCCTGGAAGGAATATTAAATAGAGAACTCGAAGGAAAAAAAAAGAAAAAATAGGAGTCCCTGGTATATATTGTTATAAATCTCTGTGTTTCCCTTATTAAAGAAAGAAAAAAAAAAAAAAAAAAAAAGAACGCATAGAAGAGATGAAAAATAAAAATGTTAAAAATAGTGGCCCAAGGGGGTCTCAAACTGGCACGATAAAAAAATATACATCTCAAGGAAATGTGACCCCAGAAAGATCTCAAAGCGTTAGTGAAAAATGTGAAAGGGAAATGAGTACAGAAGGTAGCCCTAGACTCTCTCTGGGAAAAGAATATAACAGTCAGCATCTTACAGAAAAATTGGAGAGCAGAGACACGGAAAGTGAATTACAAATTCCAAACAAAAAAGAGATGGCAGATATGTTCAAGAACTTAGAAAAAACATTAAAACATGAAATGACAAGTATACAAAATGATTTGGGCCGGTTGCTATCAAGGGTGGAGGAGACAGAGGAAAGAGTTAAAAGCCATGCTCAATATATTTCTGATCTGGAGAAAAGGACAATGGAAATTAAGAAAGATCAAAAAAAGCTGTTATATAGAATGGAAGTACAAGAAAACAGGGAAAGGAGAAACAACATTAGGGTGAGAGGAGTTCCGGAATTGGTAAAAGGAGAAGAAACAAGAGGCCTTATCTGTAAAATATTAAACTCCATTATGGAAAGATCAGAAACTGAAAAGATTAACCTGGAAGGTGTTTTCAGGATAGGAAAAAATCAACAAGGAAGTGGAAAAGAGAAACCAAGAGATATAATAGTCCAATTTCAGAAATGGGAGGATAAAGAAGAAGTATGGAGAAAGACCAAGGGAAGATCAAGTATTAATTATGGAGAAAAGAATATACAGATTTTTGCAGACTTAACACCAGAGACATTGTGGAGGAGAAGAACTTTAAAACCCCTGTTAGAACAGATGATAAAGCAAAAGGTGCACTATAGATGGGGTACGCCGGAGTGCCTAATTGGATGGAAGAATGGAGTTACAGCTCAATTGAGATTTCCTGAGGATTTAAGAACTTTCTGTGATAGACTTGAATTACAAAGGATGGAAGTCCCTGGTTGGGAGGTGGAAGAAGGGGGTTTGGGAGGTGGAGAGAGAGAGGAGTGGCAGTTTGCTAGAAGAGGGAGGTAGAGAATTGAGGGAGGGCGCTGGGAGGGAGGGGGAGGAGAGGGAGAGAGAGGGGAAGTTTATTTATTTATTTATTTATTTATTTATTTATTTTTTTTTTTATTATTTATTTATTTAATAATTTATTTTTTTTTTTTTTTTTTTCTCCTCCTCTCCTCTTCTCCCGCTTGACGCCACCCTCTCTCTCTCTCTTTTCTCCTTCGGGACCTTAAGAAAGGTGGAACATCTTGAATTGATGATGGAAATACTTTTGGGGTATCTGAGGTGGTGGGAGGTGTGGGGATCTGTCCATGGTTGGAGTTCAACCCCAAGGAGGTAATCTATGGTGGGTTTGACCCCACAAAAGATATATAGGCAAAATGTAAGCCTAAAGGATGGGAAGGGTGGGAGGGAGGGGAGAAGTGGATGGGGGGGTGGAGGGATAGGGGAGGGAAGTGGGGGGGGGGGGAGGGGGGAGGGGATGAGAGTTGGGTGGGAGAGAGGGAGGGGAGGAGGTACTGGGTCAATACTCTGCATGACAGAAGGGATAAAGAGGAAGAGGCAATTTGGAAGAGAGAAGGAGTTAATTGGGAATGATGGAAGAAATACAGTTTATAACCTATAATGTGAACGGGCTGAGTTGTCCAGGGAAGAGATTTAGGTTGTTTAATGAGTTACATCATAGGGCTGCGTCAGTGGTGTTTTTACAGGAGACGCATTTTGAGATTGAGGCAAACGTGAAATTGAAATCCAAATACTATCCAACATGGTACTATGCAGATTCTCCAATTAAAAGAGCAAAAGGGGTTGCAATAGGTTTGGCAAAGAATATGAGATTGGAGCTCGAGGATAGAAGAACCGACCCGGAGGGGAGGTTTTTATTCTTAAAAGGTAGACTACAGGGGATTGAGTGTACTTTAGCCAATATATACTGCCCCAACAAAAACTCGGAGATGTATATGAAGGGTCTGTTGAAAAAATTAATGGAATTTAAAAAAGGGCGCTTGATAGTAGCTGGAGACCTAAATTTCTGTATGGACCCACAAAAGGATAATACCTCTTCCGTGCAAAGAGAGGGGAGTAGGTCTCTGAGAGCTCTGAAAAAAGTGATGCATGAGTGCCAACTAGTGGATACCTGGAGAATAACCCATATGAAAGACAGAGACTATACCTTCTTCTCTAATGCACATGAGATATACTCGAGATTAGATTACATCTTAATAGACCATCAACTTATAGATCATCTGGTAAAAATTGACATAGAGACAAGGACGTTCTCGGATCATGCTCCGGTAGTGATGAAGATGGGATGGGGAAGAAGATGGACTGGAGGATTAGGGTGGAGGTTAAATGAGGTTCTTCTTCTGGATGAGGATGTAGTTCAGAAAATCGAGAAAGAGATTAAGGTATACTTTAAGGAGAATGAAACAGAGGAAGTATCGATAGCTACAGTCTGGGAAAGTCACAAGGTATTCATAAGAGGAATCTTGATTGCGGCAGGAGCAAGGAAGAAAAAGGAAAGAAGAGAGAGGGTCAGTGGGCTCTTAAAAGAAATATTGGACTTGGAGCAGATCCATAAGAAGAAAATAACAAAAGATACGAGACAGAAGTTAATGGATAAAAAAGATGAACTAGAGAGGTTGATGGAGGAGGAGAAGAGAAGAGTATACAACAGAGTTTTGAACGAGAGATATAGATGGGGAGACAGACCAGGAAGATATCTAATGAGAGCTCTGAATAAAAAGAAAAATAGGAACTATATAGAAAAGATAAAAAGTTCAGAGGGGGAGTTGGTCCACTCAAATAAAGAGATTATTAAAGTGTTTACGGAGTATTACAAAAAGTTATATAATATTAGCCCCCAAGGCCATCTAAAAGAAGCCCAAGAGGGAATTAATGAAAAAAAGATGACATACTTAAAAAATGCGGGATTACCAAAACTAAGTGAAGCACAGTTGAACTCTTTAGATGCAGAAATTTCCCAGGAAGAAATTAAAATAGCATTAAGAAGCACAGGAGGGGGAAAAAGTCCAGGCCCGGATGGCTATACAGTTAAGTACTATAAGACATTTAGTGAAGTACTGTTACCCAAGCTGGAGAAATATATGAATGCTCTGGGAGGTGGGATGGAAGTGAGGAGAGAATCCCTACAGGCTCATGTAGTACTTATTCACAAGGAGGGGAAAGACCCATCTCAGTGCTCCAGCTATAGACCTATCTCATTATTGAACACAGACACTAAACTGTATGCAAAGGTGTTAGCAAACAGGTTGAGAGATCTGATGCCTGAATGGATCCATGGAGACCAGGTGGGCTTTGTACCGGGGAGAGAAGGTAGAGATAACGGCTTGAGAACCCTGATGCTTATTCAGAAAAGTAAAAGAGGGAAAGTCCCGGTGGTGCTCTTGTCAATTGATGCAGAGAAGGCATTTGATAGAGTGGACTGGGGCTTTATGATGGACAACTTAAAAGTGCTGGGGATAGGTGATAGAATGCGAGAGTGGATAAGTAAATTATATAGGGAGCCTACTGCAATCATCACGGTAAATGGGGAGAGATCAGAACCCATTGGAATGTCTAATGGTACAAGACAGGGCTGTCCTCTGTCCCCTCTGCTATATGTATTGTCACTCGAACCTCTGTTGTCAATAATAAGAAATAGTGGATCGGTAAAGGGAATTCAGATAGAATCCATAGAACATAGAGTAGCGGCTTTTGCGGACGACCTATTGTTCTACGTGGGGAATCCCCGAATAACTCTCCCAAATATAATGAAGATTCTGAAGGAGTACGGTGAACTATCAAATTTAAAAATTAATCCAACGAAAACAGAGATCCTGAATATTAATATATTAAAGGAAGAAAAAGAAAAACTACAAAAAGAATTCCCCTTTATATGGAGAGAAAAAGAGATAAAATACCTAGGAATAAAACTCACTGCCTCATCTAAGCATTTGTATAGATTAAACTATATCTCTTTGATAAATGAGATCAGGGAAGATTTAAAAAGACTAGAAGGAGGAAATCCATCCTGGATAGGACGTATAAACTTAGTCAAAATGGTAATTATGCCTAAAATACTGTATAGATTTCAAATGGTACCAATTAAAATTCCAGAAGCCTTCTTTAAGATAATGAAAAAATTGTTAACAAGATACATATGGAAGAATAAAAAACCTAGAATAGCATATGAAACATTGAGTGGGACTAAAGAGAAAGGGGGATTGGGTCTACCAGATGTCAAGAGATACTATAAAGCAGTGGTTTTAGCAAGAATATATGACTGGACATTTAACCATAAGGGAAAAAGTTGGGTAACAATTGAAAACGATCTTAGTGGCATTAGATTGAGTCAGATGATATGGGTTCCACCACAGTTCAGGGGAATTAAAGAAAGCACAAGTATCTACACTTTAAATGTTTTTAGGGTATGGGACAATTTACACAAAACTATGAAATGGGAATTTAATTCAATATTAATGCCTCTCACAAATACTGAGTACTTTCCCCCGGGAAAGAATAAGATATCAGGGAGATGGTTTAGGAAGGAGGATACCCAACTGAGAGATGTTTTGGTGGAGGGGGAACTGAGATCACTTAAAGAGTTAATAGAGAAGAAGGGAGACATTTTTTTTAGAATAGATGAGTGGAAATATCATCAATTGAAAAGTTTTATTGGAAATCTACCGAAACCTTTGAGAATAAAACAGGAGTGGAATATGTTTGAAAGGTTGTTAGAGACACGAAGGGATGGGAAGCACGGTATTTCAAAAGTGTATAGAATACTCACAGAATTAGACACAAACACAAAGTTAATCTTTATGACAAAATGGGAAAGAGATATGGGAGTTGGGTTTGATGAAGATAGACAGAGAAAGATGTTTAGATTGATACACGATAATGTTAGTATGAGAGAGGTTGAGGTTAATTATAAGTGTGTGACACGATGGCACATTACACCGAGTGTAGAGCACAAGATGAATGGGGAAAATTCAAATATGTGCTGGAGAGGATGTGGAGAGATAGGCACGGTGTTTCACATATGGTGGGAATGTCCGAAAATCCAGGCGTTTTGGAAGATAATAGTCAAGTTGATTGAAGAAATAACTGAAATTGACATAGGGTTAGACCCAACGACGTGCCTCCTACACAATGTGGAGATGTCTGTAAATAAATATAAAGATTCAGGTATTTGGTACCTCTTGAATGCAGCGAAAGGGTTGATACCCAAGTTTTGGCGGAAAGCTGAGGTACCGAAGGAGGTAGACTGGATTAATAGAGTAAACCAGATAGGTAGAATGGAAAGATCATACCATATGCAGGAAGATAGGATGAGAGTTTATTTCAGGAGATGGGAAAAGTGGGAAAGAGCAGGATTGAAAGAGAAATATAGGACAATATGAACTAGGATGTTAACAAAAAATTAATAAGCCTCAAGAGATTAGAATGGGCTAGAGTCTGCAGAGGGGGAGGAGGGGGGAAGAGGGGCGGGAGGGGGGGGGGGGTAGTGGGACGGGAAAGAAAAGAGTTTTTAGAAAGGGAAAGGTAGAAATGTAATAAATGTCTATATGTATGAGAATTATTTCCCTTTTTGGGTTTTTGTATTAACATGAAAAATTTAATAAATATTTAAATTAAAAAAAAAAAAAAATTCATTCATTTTGGCACCACATCCCCAATATGATTAACACAGAAATAACGCATTATAAATAATGGGATTTTATAGGTGTCAACTAAATAGAACACACAGTAAATGCTTAAAAAGATACTTTTTTTTACAGTATGTATCAATCATAAAGGATTTTCAGGGTACATAGATGCTTGCAAAAACTCGCTTGTACATAGGTCTGTGACATAACCTGTACCTTCAGATAAACTTATTTCATTGAGCCTTGCCATGACAAAATATACTGTAATTGTTGGTGTAATTGTAACAGTTTGTCTCTTTAACACATTTCATGATGATCTTCAGGAAGAAATACTAGACAAGACTTTAATGTACAAAAACAGACATATGTAAGTTAAAAACATCATTTAATCTGATTACAGTTTTGGTGTTAAGCTTTATGGAAACCTAGAAAAGCTGTATTCACATGTCATTGACCACTAATTAAAAATATTGTAAAAGTAAACCATTTTAGGGTTCAATGCATCAATGGTGTCAAAGATCACAAGGTTGAGACAGCTGCAGCTTTTGCCCAGACAAGGGCTGATTAGACTGCAGGAGGGGCAGACAAGGACCAAGTACTAAAAAAACAAAACCAATCACTGCATTCACAACCCTAATATCAGAAAATAAACAATATTGAAGACTGAACACTTAACCATTTCAATACCGGGCAATTTTACAGCTTCTTGCCCAGACCAATTTTCAGCTTTTAGTGCTGTCGCACTTTGAATGACAATTGCGCGGTCATGCAACATTGTACCCATATGAAATTTTTATAATTTTTTTCCCACAAATAGAGCTTTATTTTGGTGGTAATTATCACCCCTGAGTTCTTTGTTTTTTGCACTATAAACGAAAAAAGACCGAAAATTTTGAAAAAAAAAATAAGGTTTTCTTTGTTTTTATTATAAAATTTTGCAAATAAGTAATTTTTCTTCATAAATTTAGGCAAAACTTTATACTGCTACATAACTTTGGTAAAAAAAAAAAACAAATCGGTGTATATTATTTAGTCTGTGTGAAAGTTATAAAGTCTACAAGCTATGGCACCAATCATTGCAAATTGATCACACATGAAGCACTGATGGCCTATTTCATTTCTTGAGGCCCTAACATGCTAGGAAAGTACAAATAGGCCCCAAAAGACCCCTTTTTGGAAAATAGACAGTCCAAAGTATTTAGTAAAAGACATGGTGAGTTATTTGAAGTTGTAATTTTTTCCCACAGTTCTTTGGAAAATGAATAAATGATTTTTTTTTTTTTTTCACACATAACTGCCAAAATAAGTTATTTTTCACACCTAGCATAGACATACTTGCAATTGCACCCCAAAACACATTCTGCTACACTTCCTGAGTATTGTGATACCACATGTGTGAGACATTTCCACAACCTGGCCACATACAGAGACCCAACATCCAAGTAGTACCTTTACATGTTGTAGGGGGATTGAAGTGGCATAAATTACACATCTAATTTTCTGACTATCACAGTTTTGAAGACCCTAGAGCACCAGGATGGTAGAAACACCCACAAAATGACCCCATTTTGGAAAGCAAACATCCCAAGGTATATTCTATAAGGCATAATGAGTCTTTTGAACATGTTATTTTTTTCCAAACGTTTTTAGAAAATGTGGAAAGAAAAATGAAAACTTTTTTTTTTTTTTTCACACAAAGTTGTCAATTTCTAAGATATTTCTAACACACAGCATGTACATACCAAGAATTATGCCCCAAAATGCATTCTGCTACTCCTTCTGAGTATGGCGATACCACATGTGTGAGACTTTTCCACAGCTTGGCCACATACAGAGACCCAACATCCAAGTAGCACCTCCATGCATTCTAGGAGCATAAAAGGGGCATAAATTACACATCTAATTTCCTGACTCCCTATCACAGTTTTGAAGGCCCTGGAGCACCAGGACAGTGGAAGCACCCACAAAATGACCCCATTTTGGAAAGCAAACATCCCAAGGTATATTCTATTAGGCATAATGAGTCTTTTGAACATGTTATTTTTTTCCACAAGTTTTTAGAAAATGTGGAAAAAAATGAAAGTATTTTTTTTTACACAAAGTTGTCAATTTATAGGATATTTCTTCTATACTCGATATTACATTTTACTACTCCTCCTGAACATGACAATACCACATGTGAAACTTTCTCACAGCTAAAGAAAGGATAAGCAAAAGATTACCTATGGTTTTAGGAGAGCATTGGACCAGGAAGCAGGCAACAGCAACAGGATTCGACCAGGCAGCAGGCAGGAATATGGTGGATAAACAAGCCAGTGTCAGAACAGGCAGCAGGCTGAGATCCAGGTAGAAGGAAGAAACATGGTCCATAAAAAGTCCTAGGTAAGTCCAGGCAACAGGCAGAGATATGGTCAGCACAGCCAAAGTATTGGTCCAGGCAGCAGGCAGGAACATGGTCTGAAAAAGTCATGGGTCAGTACAGGTAGCAAAAGGAGATCTGGTCAGCACAGCCAAAATATTGGTCCAGACAACAGGCAGGAACATGGTCCATAAAAAGTCCTATGTCTGTACAGGCAGCAAGCAGAGATATGATTAACACAGCCAAAGTATTGGTCCAGGCAGCAGGCAGGACAATGGTCCGAAAGTTTTGGGTCAGTACAGGTAGCAAGAGGAGATATGGTCAGCACAGCCAAATTATTGGTCCAGGCAGCAGACAGGAACATCAGGCTTAGGGCCTTGATCAGGTAGGACTGGGGCACAAGGGTAGAGGCTTCGTCCCACCCAATCTCTTCGAAGCCTCCGGATAAACAGACCCTATTCCGGGACTAACAAAACCCGGAGAAAACCAAAAACTGTTTTTTCTCTATTCTGAAGCCCCTCACATATGCGAGACCCCTGTATTATATTGAATCCCACTACTGCAGTAGCAGGGCAAAAGATCAATCCAAGCAGGAGGCAAAAAACATTGTCGATTTAACAGGCCAAGGTCAGTCCAGGAAGAAGGCATAAACGTGGTTGATAATCCAGACGGCAGGCAGAAGCATAGTCGATAAACAAGCCATGGTCAGTTTTGGTGGAAAGCAGAAATGTGGTGTAGAAGCAATTCAGACGGCAAGCAGAGGCATTGTCGGTAAACCGGCCAGGGTCAGTTAAGGTAGATGGCAGAGGCATGGTAAATCAAGGCAGTAGGCAAAAAATCAGCACAGATAACATGGGGAAATTGCAGGCTGTTGAAAATATGGGGAACTAATATCTTATTAAAGTGTGATAACGTCTGAAGCAGTCTTCGAAGCATAGGCCTGGTTGGGAGGGACATTGGGAACAATGAACACTGGTTTCTTTCCTAATTCCCCTTCTGCTGCATACTTTACATGTTTTTCGACGTCTTCTTCCTGTTTCTGATGGTGGAATTCTCTCAGGGAAATGGCATTCATGCAGTCTGCTGACACAATCGGAGCGAATGGTTTGTGGTGGAGATCCTTGCTGATAGATTAGGGCAGTGATGACATCTTCAGTGTATTTGAAGAGGTGGCTAAGTCTTTCAGTTGATTTTTGATAGATGATAAATGAATTATAAATGGCCATGTGGAAAAAGTATATTGCAACTTTTTTGTACCAGTAGAGGGTTTTCCTTGTTGGCAAGTATGGCTGCAGCATGTGATCGTTTAAATCCACCCCCCCCATGAATTGATTATAATTTTGGATACACTCTGGCTTTTGGACTTCCCCTCTTCTTCTATGAATGTCCACCATGATGTCATTATGGATAGTGGACAGGACATAAACATCTCTCCTATCCCTCCATTTCACGGCCAGCACTTCCTCGTTCCTAACACTTGCAGATTCCCCTCTTTGCAGAGTCGTTCTAATTAAACTTTGTGGGAAGCCCTTCCTGTTTGTTTGGACAGTACCGCAGGCCATTGTTTTTTCAAGGTACAGGTGGCGGAAAAGGGGCAGGCTTGTATAATAATTGTCTAGGTAGATGTGATGCCCCTTTTGGAAGAGTGTAAAGGCCAGGTCCCAGACAATTTTGCCACTTATGCCAATTTAAGTTGGGCACCCAGGGGGCTGCAGGTGGGAGTCTTTGCCTTCATACATGCGAAAGGCATGCACATAACCTGTGGCACTTTCACACAGCTTGTTGAGCTTCAGTCCATACCTTGCCCTTTTACTGGGAATGTATTGCTTGATTCCCAGCTGGCCAGTAAAGTGGACAAGAGATTCGTCCACACAGATATTTTGGTCAGGGACATAAATTTCAGAAAATATTCTAGAAAAAAAAATAATTAGGGGGCGAATTTTGTACAGTTTGTCAAAGCCTGGCTGATCTCGGGGAAGGCACTGGGAATTATCATTAAAATGCAGGAAATGCATTATCATGTCATAACGTGACCTGGACATTACGGATGAAAATATGGGAATGTGATGGAGGGGGTGGGTGGACCAATATGAATGTAGTACATTTTGTTTTTGTAAGCCCCATGTTGACCGTAAGGCCCAAAAACAATCTAAGCTTGGGGTTGGCTGCAATAAATTGTTGGGCAAATAGGTTGGTTTGATCGACAATTGACTGAAGGAAACTATCAGGGAAAAATAAATTTAAAAAATCAGTTGGGGAAAAATTTTCTGTGTTGGGCTGCACTCCTGGTTGTGCGGTGAAAGGGTGGATTGTAGCTGATCCTGTGTTGGAAGGCAGCCACAAAGGGTTTGCAAGAGAGTTAGGGAGGCAAGTTTGGGACTTGACTCTTGGGGTCTGGCGTGATATCCCAGTGCTGGTACTGGGCCTGTCATCCTGGGGTCTAGCTCTGTTGGCATTTTCTGACTGACCATTTGTGTGTAATGGCACTTGTATGTTGGTGCTGCTCATTGTTGCCTGCTCTTCAGAGCGTCTTATTCTTTTAGTAGGGACTACTTCCTCTTTTGATTCAGTCACCGATCCACTGATTTCTCTTGGCTCGTAATCCAAATCGGAATCGGACGGTGAGAGCTCCCCGCTGCTCTCGTCAGTCATGCTCAGGATTTGGAAAGCCTCCTCACTAGAATAATATTTTTTTGACATGTTGGCAATATGTCAGGCAACTGTAATGGGTACACTACTGATGGGCTGCAGTGATGGTGGCTTTTATGGGTACTTTTTTGACAGGCTGATGACAGGTACACTGACAGGCTGCACAGTTGTATGCTCTGACAGGTACGCAGTGATGGGCTGCTGACAGGTACACGGTGATGGGCTGCTGACAGGTACGCGGTGATGGGCTGCTGACAGGTATGCGGTGATGGGCTGCTGACAGGTACGCGGTGATGGGCTGCTGACAGGTACACTGTTATGGACTGATGACAGGTACACGGTGATGGGCTGCTGACAGGTACACGGTGATGGGCTGCTGACAGGTACACGGTGATGGGCTGCTGACAGGTACACGGTGATGGGCTGCTGACAGGTACACGGTGATGGACTAATGACAGGTACACGGTGATGGACTGATGACAGGTACACGGTGATGGGCTGGTGAAAGGTACACGGTGATGGGCTGACAGGTACACTGTGATGGGCTGACAGGTACACTGTGATGGGCTGACAGGTACACTGTGATGGGCTGACAGGTACACTGTGATGGGCTGACAGGTACACTCTGATGAGCTGACAGGTACACTCTGATGAGCTGACAGGTACACTCTGATGGTCTGACAGGTACACTCTGATGGTCTGACAGGTACACTCTGATGGTCTGACAGGTACACTCTGATGGTCTGACAGGTACACCGCGATGGTCTGACAGGTACACCGCGATGGTCTGACAGGTACACCGCGATGGGTTGACAGGTACACTGACAGGTACACTGTTATGGGCTGACAGGTACACTCTGGCAATCTGTAATGTGCTGCACTGTACTGAGCTGTAACTCACGGTTCCCCTTCTCCTCACACAGGATCTGTGTGTGAGGAGAAGAAGTGGTGACAACAAGTGACAGCTCATTGTTTATACTTCTGATCGGCTGTGATAGGACACAGCCGATCGCAGGGTAAACAGCCAATTGTATTGGCTGTTACCCTAATCAGGGAAAGCACTGTGTCCATTGGACACAGCCGACAAGAGACCGGCGCGCTTTGGGGGAGTGTCCGGGAGGACGCCAAGTGACAGCTCGATTATACTTCTGATCGGCTGTGATAGGACACAGCCGATCACAGGGTAAACAGCCAATTGTATTGGCTGTTACCCTCATCAGGGAAAGCGCTGTGTCCATAGGACACAGTCGACAAGAGACCGGCGCGATGCGCGCCACTGGGGGCGTGTCCGTGAGGACGCCAAATGGTGTCTACCCGGAAAGCTAATGCACTTTTGAAGCCGCCAAACGGCTATTGGCCAGGCGGCTAATGGTTAAGTAGGTTTTACAACACCTCAATAACTATGCTAGCATAAATAAAAGTGCAGCGCAAAAGGACAAATATATTATGCAATCCAAATAAAAAAAAGTCCATAAAGTTATGAGCAGAACTACTAGTTTTGCTTGGCATAAGCAGAACTACTGATCAAACGATGAATAGAAGATGTGACATGTATACACATCGGGGTGCAGAAGGTGTTCTATCCCCACCCCCCAAATGTAAATGTGGCCATTCACCTTAAAAATATGACCCCTGAGCTAACAGGAAAGTCATATATCGTATTCCCCTACACTACAGGGATAACGCTTAGTTGGAAACACTCATCCGTAATGGAAAATCTTTAACCATGTACAATGGATATGCAAAATCAAGATGAAGACAAATGGTGCTCTCTGCTTAAAAACGTTACTATAATAAAAATGTTAAAACACACAAATTCCAGCACTTATCAAAACTACATAATTGAACGCTCAATGTACAATATACTAGACATTTTGATGGTCTATGTTAATTTTCTGTAATTTAATTTTTTTAAATTTTGTAAGATATCAATCATAAAATTCAAGTGTCTATAGCAAAAAAAAAAAACCTTGCTGACAAAGTCCTGCCCAGAATGTAACATGCATGGGGAGAGGAGCTACGCCTCTGATGTCACCCACAGCTATCTTCTGAATGTCAGAGGTGGCCACATTTACATTTGATGGTAGGGATTGAGCACTTTCTGCACCTGGATGTGTATACATGTCACGTCTCCTATTCACCGTTTTATCAGTAGTTCTGCTTATGCCAGTGGACTTTGTTTATGGACTTTTTTAATATTTGGATTGCATAAAATATTTGTCCTTTTGCACTGCATTTTATTTATGTTAGCAAGGACCAAGTACTCCCTTTACAACATAAAATGTAGAAGTGAGAAATTCCCTGCCTAATAAATATGGGCAGCACTGTTTCCTATGACCACTTACTATTAAAATCAGAATCAACAACCTGAGAAGGGGGGATGCAGGGTGGATTACAGAGGGGTGCTTAAAATTTCTACCATAGCTGTGGGAGATGAACAGTGTCAAATCATATGGTGGCAGTGAAAGAATGCATAAATAGTAAATTTCAAAAAGGCTGAATAACTAAACCTAGTTAAAGCTTCCAAAATACGAGAAGTGTTCAAGTCAAACCGGGACTGTCACATACCTGGTAGTGAGCCTGACGTGCAGAGGAAAGCCTCTCGTACAGCTCCGGCTCAGGGGTCACTGGTAGTTGAACAGCAACCACGAGAGCACGACAAAGTATGTGTGCTGTGATCAGTCCGGTGATCTGCATGGGTAATAGCTGAGGTCTTGCTGGTAGGATAAAAAGAAATTATAATCGGCGCAAATCCTGGAACCAATTCCGAAAAGTCTAATAGTTAGTGGAAATAGTCTGGGTGACTTGGATTGGAGGGGTCCGTATGGCACTAAGGGCAAGCTTCATGCAGTACTGTAGCAGACTCTGTGTAGTACATCTGGCAGCAGGCAGATGTACCAAATGAAGATGTGCTGGACTGCTGAGCTGTAACAGGCTGGATAAGCAGGATGCAGGGTCAGACGAGCCAAGCTGACAACTGACAGGCAGGTCAGGCATAAACGGCAGACAAGAGAAAAGGTCACAGGCCAGAGTCGGCAATGGTGGAGGCAGATCAGGCAGGGGCAGAATCTGGAGAACAAGCTGAGGTCAGCACAGGTAGCAAACAAGTAGAGTCAGAAGCAAGCCAGGTCAAGATCAAAGGTTAAACACAAGAGTCAGGATATACATGCACAGAAGCTTCAGACCAAACGGCAATTAGCCAATGCAGTAGTACTGTTTAAATAGGCAATTTGGCGGCAGCCTTGGTGACAGGTGCGTGCCCGATTGCGCGAATGCGCACATATTTGTGTACATTTGTCTGATCAATTGTCGGTCTGCACATGTGCATATGTATGTGCTGCGAAACTTCACCTGTTCTATGGGCAAGCCTTCCCTGACAGGGACTTTTGAGTTTATATAATTAAAGAACACATTTCAAGGAGTGGAAACTGCATTAATTTTTCAAAATACTACCCTGCTACATTTTATACACATATTCCAGCTTTTAAATAATGCCCAGAAAGCTTTGGCATAGAAAGATTTGTCAGTATGCTTGAACCATCATAGGACAGCATGCTTCACTTCGGCATCATTGTGTTCATCATTCCCACAGAAGGATTTGTCTCTTGTGCAGTTTCACAACAGGCTATGCTTCAGTTATCTAGGATGAGGAATTCCATGCGCTAAATGTTCACAGGAATGACTGCTGTGGACTGGGAACCACCACTGCTGGGATTGTCACTGATGGATGTATGGCCATATTTGAAATGTCTACACCATTCATATGTCGTATTGTAGCTGAGTGTCTCTTCACCGTACTGTGCTTGAAGTCTTCTGTAGATATCCGTGGGTTTTAAATCTTCGTTCACAAGAAATTTCATCACCATACTCTGTTCCATGCATGCACTAACACTATTGTCTGCGATCTTGATTAATGATCTCTGGACTGGCCCGTGTCATGGGCGCTGCCTATCAGTATTAGGACACAATTGCCACTTACTGCGTGTAGTACTGCCACGCTAGCACCCCTTTTTATACTTTTAAAATTAAAAGTCCTGGTTTGACTTAAACGCCCCTCATATATGTAACCGTACCTCAAAGATGTATTACGTAAATATAGGTTCATAAATTAACTCTTAATTCATTATCAAAGTCACTTCCCTCAAAAATATAAAGCCAACATTGCTATATAGCAGGCTGAAGGCACTCGCCCTGAAAGAGAGCTGATCTCCGTCCTTGGTGTATTAGCATACTCACAAGGTTATTGGTAACTGCATCGCACAGGTCTGGAAACAAAGTATTGCCACACGGACAAGAATAAATGCAAACATATATACAAACATATAGGGTCAGAAAAAACACACTTTAGCTGCTTACTGGACAAAGCTAAACTCCATGTGGCTGTGTTCCCTAGGCCCCAACACAATGGCTGTTCGTGAGAGGGCTTCCTCATATAACCCTCCCACCCTGGAAACAACAGCAAAATAGGTTTTAATGAAGGTTAACATCAAGATTGTAATCAAATTGATTAATGTTTATACCTTACATATGTCTGTATTTGATTAGTTTCTTGGCCAGTAGTATTTCACCCAAACACTTGTTGAAGAGACAAATTGTTAGAATTTCAGCAATTATATTTTGTCGTGGCAAAGTTCAGTGAAATAAGTTTATCTGACAGTATAGGTTATGTCACAGTATGTACAAGGGATTTGTTGCAGGCATCTATGTTCCCTAAAAGTTGTTTACTTTTACAATATTTTTAATGGTTAATACATATTGTAATAAAGTATTTATAATAAGTCTACAGGATTTGTATTCTTAGACCATGGGCTAGCTTCAGGTGATGCACACTGGCAAAAAAACTTGCTAGGGCTGCACCTAGTGTGAACTTGAATAACCACACCCACTCCATAAGTCTCCAGTTTTTGCTAGTGTCCTTAAGTAATGGAACTTTGCTTTTCTGGAAAAGTATTTTTTGTTTTTAACTCATTACATTTTTTCTTCAGACACTTCTGTCAAGATCTGACTTCTTATTGCCATGGACTGTCTAGCAGTTTCTTGATTGGCACCCCTCAATGTTACCTTGGGGATTGTACCAGAACACCTCTGTGTGGGGCTGGTCTGTAATGTTTGCTTTGGCACTGGATCCTGCATTAGGTGCTTACCTTGGTATAAAGTGCAACTTGTGTAGTTAGCCACAGGGTGCTATACATAAAGGGAAAGGTGCTCCTACCCCACAAGAAAAAGCCAAAGTCTCCTTCTCCTATGGCTACTACTACTCGCTGAAAGGGGTTTTTTTTTGCTCTCCCCTGACATTAACCTTAAAACCAAGGTTTAACATTTTCTTTTATCACAAGCCCTGGACTCTTAAGCCCAGCAAGCCTACCCAGAAGCCATTTTCACAATTAAGGGGCACCCTCACTCTGAGGAGTGAGGGTACATCTGTTGGTGTTTGTGCCAGTATGTGTCCTAGGCGTCCCAGGCCTCTGGGTCAAATCTATCATTTCAGAGGGATACAAAATAAAGTTTCTATCTTCGCTCCCTTCTTACTTTCCGATTCTCCTGCTTCAGATCAAATATAGCAGTCTTAAAGACTACCTTTCACTAACTTCAGGCACAAGGATTAGTAGCACCAGTTCCTTCAGAAGAACAATTTCAAGGTTTCTATAAAAATTATCCACAGTCCCCAAAACCAAATGAGGGTATCTGTTCAATACTGTCTCTAAACAGATTTTTTGTGTACCAAAATTTCAGGTGGACTCTTTGAAATCTGTTAATGCTTCTCTCAGGCAAGGAGAATTTCTGGCATTAGTAGACATACTGAGTTTTTTATGCATTTTGCTGTGGGAAACCAACATTTCCAATTTGTAGTGCTTCCATTTTGGGCTCTGCTCTGCACCTCCAGTTTTCACAAAAGTACTTGCTCCGGTTCTGGTTCTTCTGTGAACCCAGGGCATTCATGTTACAAGGTACATGGACAATGTCTGTTTAACAATTCCCCAGCCACATACTTGTATACCAACATTAAGAAGAAGATTATTCAATTCTTTCAATCTTTCAGCTGGATAATCTGCACTCCACCCCTTATAATGTATGTTGTACTTGGGGCTAATCTTGAACACAGCCTGGCCCAGAATTTTCCTTCTTCAGGAAAAAATTGTCTCGCTAAGGTGCCACATGTGGATCCTCTGATCCAAACAACACCCTTCAGTTTGCCTGTTTATGAGAATTCTGGGCTTCATGGTAACTTGTTTCAGGGCAGTTCTCTTTGCCCAGTTTCATCCAGACCTCTTCAAATCTACTTTCTCACAATATGGAAATGTAATCCCTGGACCTTCCAATACTACTTTCTAGCAGACTAAGATCCCCCTAGTGTACTGGCAGGTGGTAACAAAGGGCGCCAGCCTTATAGGATGGGGCAGAGTTTACAATTCCATAACTGTCCGGGGGGCTTGGTCCCCAGTAGAGTTGAAACTTTTCATCAAGATTCTGGAAATGAGTCTTCAGATTTACTCTATAACGCTGGTTACCTTTTGTGACACCTCCATTGTCCTGTACTGTACTCTGAGATAAGAATTTGACATGCACTTTGTGAGCAAGTTTAAACTTTTGTGAGCGAGTTTAAAACCTGTAAGTAATACTTTAATTTTCCTGCAATCAATATGTATGTATCATATACATATTTCAACTGGGGTAATGAGTGTTAGCAAGCCTGAGAATTTTATTCAGTCCCACGTGTACAAAATGCAGGTTGCTCTCTTGGAAGCTTGTATTCGCGATCTGGAGAAGGAAATTGCTACGCTGAGGGGAGTTGGAAGAAGCCTTAAGAGAAATCTCATCTGCTCATCAAGCAAGCAGTTGAAGTGCAAGATGTGAAGGGGTTAGGCAGGTTGATCACGTAGGGATCGTGGTTAATTACTGTGGTAAAAGAATAGTAGGAGCCAGTGTCTGAGCCCCTAAACACATTTGCCAAGTTCAATGAAAACATGAGGGTGGCAAGACAATATTTTACTGCTGCCCCTAACAGCTGAGAGAGTAGCCCATGTAATAGAGGTGGTAATAGTAAGGCAGGTAGGCATGGACAGTTGTTAGTAACAAGGGGTTTTAAACCAGGGGGACTTAGAAAATGTGTCCCCAGGATTTCCTTATCCAAATAATTTTGATGTCTTCACGGCACCAGGGTTTGACATGAATAGGTAGACAAATTATTGGGCATAGCTAGGCATGACCGTGTTGAAACCAATGAGAGAAAATGCAAAATCGCATGAAAAATGGCAGTGCTATCCAAGCTGAATCGCACTGCAGGTGCTCCTAGAACAGCAATGGGCAAACTACGGCCCGCGGGCCGTATACGGCCCGGCGGACCTTTTAATCCGGCCCGCGGAGCTGGGCTCCCGCTAGGCTCCTCTCACAGTCCGCCGTGTAGCATGAAAATCTGTCTCCTATGAGGATCTGTCCCCCTCGACGTATCTGCGCATGTGCCGGAGATCGCCGATCGGCTGCTAATGCCTGAAACTGGCACATGCGCAGATACGTCGAGGGGGACAGATCCTCATAGGAGACAGATTTTCATGCTACACCGGAACGGCGCGGGAACACGGCGACAGGAGCAAAAGTAAGTGAATTAAAAAGTGAATACTTGTGAGCCACTATGTCTCAGATGTTCAGTATAATATGTGCAATAGGTGGTAGTGAACTACCTGTTGTGTTAGGTGCGCTGGCACTTTCACAAACTCACTTAATTGTGTATATGTAAATTGATTAGACGTATTTATAATGCCGCGCTCCTACTATAAATACTTAATACTGTATTGTATATCACTCATAAACATCAATAAACTAAATAAATTAATAATAAATATAATAAAAATCAATAAATGTGATATAGTGAATGAAAAATCAAATCATGAATATGCTAAATTGTGCCATTAGTGCTCAAACAATATTATCAATGCCATATTCCAATTTCATGATTAAATAAAGAGTCTTTTATATCTTTGTGCAAAGGTGCATACAAAAATGAACAGTCTTATATATCTTTGTGCAAAATGTGCAATGTGCAGGTGAACTCCTTAATCCCTCTTTCCAGGTGCCGTGTAGTCTCAATATGCGCTCACCTTAATATTTGCCCAAATAAATTTAGGCAAATAGACTTGTAGTCCTTCTAGGACTGGTGGGATAGTGCTCCTTTATGCAGTATTCCAGATGGATGTGCAGACCTGCTCAGATCCTCCTCCTATAATCTCCTCTTAATTCATCCACGTGGCCACTCATAGATAGATTTTTGAAAGGGGTATCAGTATCTCCTATTTCCCCTCCTGGGGACACCTTCTTATATCCACCTTTCCTCAATGTTGAGTATATAGATCAGATGGAGAAAAAAAGACCATGGTGTCTTATCCTTTTGAATAAGCGTATTTATTGCTACCAGATGCGGTGATACAAGCATATGAGGCGCTTATCTTATGCAGATATGCAGAGCTGGTGATTCCCTCTGCCTCTCTGTCTGCCTCTGCTAGAGTCGCCGAGCCTCTCCGATGCAACGTCGTGACGTCAGAGCCCCTCCCCTACGCGTTGCGTCACAGGGTCACGTGACTTCATCGGGGGGAATTTGATTGGACATCACAACTATCTTGTGTTGGTATATATACATAGCGGCCGCCATTTTGTTGAAGACCGCATGGGCGCGGCCATTTTCTAACTGATTTTTCCTATGTTCAATTAACACAGTATTATCCCAGGTGTATGTTAATTTTCTGCCTGTCAGACGTTGCTACTCGGATCAGCTGCATGCCATACTCTTATATCTAACTCGGTATCCATATATAATATATGATCCAGCAGATTTGTGCCTCATAATCTGATTAGTATACCTAACATTAAAATAATAAACTTTAATATGCCTCATATTTAAAATTATATAGTATAATTTTAAATATGACGGTGTGACTGAGGTTGTGGACAGGTGTCTTTTATACTGATAACAAGTTCAAACAGGTGCTATTGATACAGGTAATGAGTGCAGGACAGAGGAGCCTCTTAAAGAAGAAGGTACAGGTCTGTGAGAGCCAGAAATCTTGCTTGTTTGTATGTGACCAAATACTTATTTTCCACCATAATTTGCAAATAAATTCTTTCCAAATCAGCCAATGTGATTGTCTGGATTTTGTTTCTCATTTTGTCTCTCATAGTTGAGGTCTACCTATGATGCCAATTACAGGCCTCTCTCATCTTTTTAAGTGGGAGAACTTGCACAATTGGTGGCTGACTAAATACTTTTTTGCCCTACTGTATGTATCCACTGAGAACTTTTGAATCTTCCCTCACTTTCAGTCTGGGTGACAAATAAAGAAAATAAAGGCAGTTAATCTATTCAGTGGGAATACAGATAGCAGTAAAAAGAAACGGACAGGTTCTAACCATTCTCTACTATATATTAAAAAATTGCTTTGATACAATCTTTAAGTTCCACAGGTGTTATTCACGTGATTTATATATAAATATATTAATACATATGCACTGACACATTGGGGACATTATTTTGGCGGTTTTTCTACCACACTGTTTTACTTGGTTCTATCTAAGACTATAAATGTAATAAGTGATTACAACCTTTTGTCTATACATGAATTTAGCCAATCCTCATGTGGCTATTACCAATAATGTTAATAGCAAAGGATAACTACTGTGCAAAAAATAAACATCTAATTTATTTACACAGAAGAAAAGTAGTTATTAATCGAATCAAACAAAAGATATGATATTACAATAAAAAATAAATGTTACAGTATAACATACAGTATATTATCAGTATAGAGAGATGACTATAGAAAAGAAATAGAGCAATGCTGATACATTACACAGACATCCTGATGTTCTGAGGTCTGGGCTCCGGAAGGGACAAAGAGGCAGAACTTTATACCCCCTCCCTTCCAGGTAGTCCCACCCTTCAATAGGTTACAGTATTTTTGAACATTTCTGTTCAAAGGGGGGCTCTGTGATTTGTGAAAGACATTGGCCAACTGTAGTTCATCAGATGGAATTTAGGATGGGCCAATGTCCAGGAAGCATACCTCCTTTGAAGCCAGGTACTCCCTAGAAGGTATTATAAATAATGGCTCTAGGGCTTATTCAGCTGGATGGCCTTACTGTCATAAACCTCTACAGGAAACCTAAGGGGGGTGTTGAGGTGATGCAACAGATGGTAAATAAGGTACAGGATAGACCCCTATCAGAAGTTCACAATAATATTAAAAATTATTGTAGGCCCAAAATATCTATCACAATGTTTAATAAAAAGAATGAAAAAAAAGTTCACACAAATTAGTTGTCCTTTCAGGGGTTATTACCATCATTAATCACAAGAAAAAATACATCAGTTTCCTATCTCATGCTTGCCACATGGCTGCTTCCGACCTAATGCCTAGGCTTCAAGTCTGATCCCCCAGATCATTGTTCACAGCTACTGCAAGCTCCTCAACACGCACACCTTCTATGGCCTTAATCCTCAGGCCCTTGTCTGTCCAGAATATCTTCTTTCCCAAACTCAATGCACACTACTATAATGGCTCACACTTGTCTCCTAAGGTGAAGCCCACTTGTCTCCTGGACAGATACCTCCTGTGTCTCTCAGGTGAAGCACCAAACTATTCACAAACCCTTATAATCTAGGACCTGAGAACACCTGCCCACATGTCCTGCTGGTCTCTGGCAAGTTCTTGACACTGGGTTGGAGACTTGCTGCCACCACCATGCTTCACTATGGGTATGGTGTTTTTTGGTGATGTGCAGTATTAATTTTGCACCAAACATACTTTCTGCAACTATGGCCAAAAAAATTCGGCCTTGATCTCGTCAAACCATAACACATTTTCCCACTTGCTTTTGGTAGACTTGATGTAGGGTTTTGCAAAATCACTGGGCTTGAATGTTTTTCTTAGTAAAAAAAAAAGGCTTCCATCCCACCAGCCTACCCCACAGCCCACACAGATGAAGAATACTGGAGATTGGTGTCACATGTAATATCCAACTAGAAATTCCTGCAGCTCCTTTTAATGTTGCTGTAGGGCTATTGGCAGCCTCCCAGCCTAGTTTTCTTTCTTTTTTTTTTAATCAATTTTGGAGGAACGTCCAGTTCTTGGTAATGTCACAGTTGCATCATATTTTTTCGACTTGATGATGACCGTCTTCACTTTGTCCCATGGTATGTCTAACGCCTTGGAATTTTTACGTACCTTTTCCTGGCTCATACCTTCCAACAGTGAGATCCCTTTCATGCTTTGTAAGCTCTTTGTGGACCATGGCTTTTGCTGTAAGAGGCAACAGAGTAAGCCCCCTTTCATATGGGGTGGAATCGATTTGCTCAGCAGGGGATCTGTCCACTTAGCAGAGCGAGTGGATGACAAGTTTGTGTTCGCTCAGTTTCTGCAGAGCTGACACGGACAGAGCCCACTCTGCTGTATTGGCAGCTGGGCGTAAACAGACCAGCTATCTGTTTACATTCAATAACCCTCTGATCTGCTAGGCCTAGGCAGAGGATGGATCCGCTTCCATTTTGTATTTTCTTTAAGTGGACTGCATCAGATTGGAGCTAGGAGGGTGTAAACGGACACAAGTCCATTTACATCTAAGGGACCAACTGATAAGGTCCTCCTGAAAAACTGACAGGCAGACCTAATTGGATCACACGTGTGAATGGAGCCTAAATGTCAGAATAATTCTAGCAGAACAGCTGAACTTTATATGGGCTTATTCAGAGTCACTTTCATTGATAGCATGTGTGTACTGACTACTGTTTAACAGCTTGAATAGGATTGTTTAATTCTGAACACAGCCACATCCTTAATTATAAGAGGACGAGTACACCTATCTAAAAACAACTGGCACTTTTACAAGTGTGTGTAGACTTTTTATATCCATTGTGTGTGTTTAAATGTCCATCAGACAAAAAGGTTACAGTTTGGCTACAGTTTCGGGCAACAAGCCCTTTGTCAGGCCAAGAAAGACAGATATGTACATTCTAATACATCAATACTTTCCTATATATTAGTAAGACCAGCAATAATCAGCTTCAATCAATTACTATGTTTAGCAACTGTGTAATCATAGATTACAATCTTTCAAAACGGAGAAATATACCACTTCTTTGGTGATCTCTTCTCTCAGGAGCATAGACATTGAAAAACAAACAAAAACATACAGTATATACACATCAATCTTGTTTTAAATATAAATGAAAATCATGATTTAGACCAATTAAGTGCAATGAATTTAATTTGCGAATCCCTCCCCCCTCCCAAAAAATAAAACAAAGTCACGATTTAGACCGAATGGATGCAATGTATTTACATAGTTACATAGTTAGTCTGGCTGAAAAAAGACCAAAGTCCATCCAGTTCAACCATAAAAAAAAAAAAGTTATAATCCTACACCCACAGTTGATCCAGAGGAAGACAAAAAACCCAGCAAAGCATGATCCAATTTGCTCCGGCAAGGGAAAAAATTCCTTCCTGATCACCTGAGAGGCAATCGGATATTCCCTGGAACATCCTATACCTGGATCAACTATACCTATAAATTTTAGTATCCAGTTATATTCTGTGAATCCAAGAAAGAATCCAGGCCTTTTATAAAGCAATCCACTGAGCTGGCTAGAACCAACTCTTGGAGGAGTCTATTCCACATTTTTACAGCTGTTACTGTGAAGAAACCTTTCTGTGTTTGGATATTAAATTTCTTTTCCTCCAGACGTAAGGAGTGCCCCCTTGTCCTCTGTGATGACCTCACGGTGAATAACTCTACACAGAGTTCACTATATGAACCACTGATGTATTTATACATGTTGATCATATCCCCCATTAATTTCCTCTTCTCAAGAGAGAATACATTCAGTTCCTCTAATCTTTCCTCATAACTGAGCTCCTCCATGCCCCTTATCAGTTTGGTTGCCCTTCTCTGTGCTTTCTCCAGTTTCCCAGTGTTCTTTTTGTGAATTGGTGCCCAAAACTCAACTGCGTATTCCAGATGAGGTCTTACTAATGATTTGTGCAGGGGTAAAATGATATCTCACTCTCTCTCTCTCTGGAGTCAATACCTCTTTTAATACATGAGAGGATTTTGCTCGCTTTAGAAACCGCAGCTTGGCATTGCATGCCATTATTAAACTTGTGATCTACCAGAACTCCCAGATCCTTCTCCACCATTGATTCCTCCAGTTGTACTCCCCATAGTATGTATGATGCATGCATATTCTTAGCCCCCAAATGCATAACCTTTCCTTTATCAACATTAAACCTCAATTGTATTTGATTTGTGAATCCCCCCCCAAAAAATCCCTCTTTTTAAGAAGCTATTCCACATCACCTCCTTTTTTAAGCATAGGCACTGAATCGATAACAGTATATTTAATTTGGGATATATATATATTTCTTTTTATTATTTATTTTATTTTGTTTCATTTAGGCAGTTACACCCCATCTCCGGGTGGCCCTTTCTCTGCTTTGACACCAAGCATGTGGCCACAGGACATACTTGCAAAATACACACAGGTAGGAACAAGTATCTCTTTGGAACACCTTGAGCATATTTGTGGTTGTTCTGAAACATTGTGCACGAATATTGAGGTTTCTTTATACAAATCTTTATCTCTCTACATGATTTACAGAAGGAGCAGTCTGTAGAGCAGCCAGAGTTCCGCTATGATGAGTTTGGATTCAGAGTGGATAAAGAAGGTAACAATGACAAGGAAATATCTGAGTTCATTTTTTTTTTCTTCTTAAAATGAGTTTGAGGAAAACTTCATCTCGATAACTGCTGAAGCCTTCATATACATCTGTCTATCCCTATATTTGTTACTGTACTGAATACATTAATTTGTGTTTTCCTGTTTTTCTTGTTTTACATATTGCAGATGGTGCAGAACCTAATTCAAGTAAGCTATTGGGTATCCCACTGACAGAAGACCCCCAGCAGAGGCTGAAGTGGCAGGCCCACCTAGAGTTTACCCACAACCATGATGTAGGGGACCTAACGTGGGATAAGATAGATGTGACACTCCCTCATTGTGACAAACTGCGCTCGCTTGTACTAGCTGGAATTCCTCACAGTATGAGACCACAGGTACATCAGTGCTTAAAGCAAAAGTGTCAACTTGTCTTTAGCAGTCTGTATCAATTTAAATTCAGTAGCATGCAAATCCTACAACTTTCTAAGGCTAGCATTGCTCCCCTCCTTGATTCTACAGTCCTCTGCAAGTAAAGATATGAAATATTGTAAGACTGTTTGTTTATAGACATTGGACATCGGTTAGGGGTGTAGGTTTAACCACTTTCCCTCCAGAGGATTTACCCCCCTTCCTGACCAGGCCATTTTTTGCATGACGGCTGTGTGTTGTTTAACTGACAATTGCGTGGTCACGCAACGCTGCACTCAAATGAAATTTATGTTCTTTTTTTTCCCCCCACAAATAGAGCTTTATTTTGGTGGCATTTGATCACCCCTGTGGTTTATTTTATGCCCTATAAACATACCCGACAATTTGAGAAAACAAAACCAATATTTTTGACTTTTAAACATGTCCAATAAAAAAAATTTTCAAAATCAAATTTCTGCATAAATTTAGGGCAACATGTGTTATGTATTAAGTCTTTGCTAAAAAAAAATCCTAATACGTGTAAATTAATTGGTTTACATGAGTTATAGGGTTTAGAAATGGCGGTATATATACTGTAATTTTTTTTTTTTGTACTAGTAATTGTGGTGAGCAGCAACTTACAGCGGGACTGTGGAGGGTATTCTGACACGGGGGAAATTAACTTGGTGTCCCTGACATCCCCAGTGACACCAACACAGTGATCAGTGCTAATAAAAAGCACTGACACTGTACTAATGGCACTGGGCAGGAAGGGGTTAACATCTGGGGCGATCAAAGGGTTAACTGTGTGCTGTGTGTGTTTTACTATGAGGCTGTATGTGTGCTTTCCACTGTAAGCACACTGCCTTGTACGTACAAAGCAGTGTGCTGGAACTGACAGGAGAGAGGACTGTATTGTTTACATACAGTTCTTTCCCCCGTAGGTAACACTCGGCGATCACCGGGTGCTGGTGAGTAATCACCGGCCGGGACCCAGTGATTGATAGCTGAGGCTGCGAATGGCAGCGCAGGTAGGGCATGCACGCGGCTCTCGCGTACCCCCTACCTGGAAATGCAAAAGCACGTAGGAAAGCATATTCTATTTACTTGATTTCCAGGCCTGGGCAAATGATGCTGTACATTCCAGGAGTCTTCAGAAGGGCAGGATGGGTGGGTTTACTCAGCTAAGCACACCCTCCTGCATGCATGCCTGAGCTAAGGGCAGATGGATTCTAAGAAGTAAATGTTGCATGAATCATCTGCCCTTACTTAAGAAAGTCGCAGCCAAAAATGCTAGGGGGTGTTTTTCAAAGTGATTTCTCAGTAAAATAAAGCATGGAGACATGTATGGATGGATGAGTTTGCTTTGAAGAAAAGTTAGTGGAATAGCGTTTTTGGTTTGTGATGCTCAGATGCAGTTTAGTTCTGCTTTAAACTACGTAGTTAAAGTAACATTAACTGCAATTTTTTGCAAAGTAACAAACATGGTATACTTACCTGCTCTGTGCAGTGGTTTTGCACAGAGCAGCCCCAACCTTCCTCTTCTCGGGGCCCCTTCTGGCACTCCTGACCCCTCCCTCCTGCCTTATACTCCCTGGGCAAGCATCTTGCTGTGGGGGCACCCAAGCAGGCTCACTCCCGAGCCGCTGCTTTGTGTCCATTCACACACAGAGCTGTGACTTGGCCTCACCTCCTTCCTCTCCTTATTGGCTCACTGGCTGTGATTGACTCCACCAATAAGGAGAGAGAGTCCTCGGATAGCCGAGACTCTTGTGTATATCTCTGGATAGTGATATGACTCCAGTTAATATTAGGGGGGATGCTGCACACAGAAGGTGTTTTACCTTCATGCAGCCTTTACAACCACTTAAATAATTAGGTGGAAAAAAAGAAACAAGTCCATCGAGTTGAACTAATAAGAAAAAAATAGAATGGGCTGCCAATCACCCCCATATGCACAAAAAAGGTACATATGCTATTTTTTGTAAAGCAGCACTCAAGGGATAGTAGTTCATTATTGCACATTTGGGTGCACTGCAACACAGGTGGGTTGGGAATTAAAAAGATTGTAAAGGTAATTTTTTAAAATTAAACTAAAAAATAGGAGCAGTCCCTTTGCTCTTCTTCTGGAGTCTCCTGCCAGCTCTGTCTTCTCCTTTCCTGCGTGTGCCCCCTTAGCAAGCAGTATGGTGAGGGTCTACCCCTACGGGCATGCTCCGGAAACAGACTGTGTGTATCCACAGACACACACAGCTTGGCTCAGCCATGCCCCCTGCTCACTCCTCTCAAAATCAAAATTTGCCTGACAGCAGCAGGAGCCTATTGTGAGAAGAGTCAAGTAAGTGTTTTGGGATGGGCGGGAAGGAACAAGCTGTGGGGAATTTTTAACCTTAATACAGGGAATGCGTTTCCTCAGCACAAGAATGTAAATCCAACCTTACTCCAGCCAAACTTTTTTGCTTTAGTTTTAGATGGGCGAAGAGTTAAAATGTGTCTGTTTTTTGCCCGTAACATCATTGGGAAGATCCACCCTCACTTCTGCCCTATGACATCTGGGAAATTTTGGGGGGCATTGGGTAATTGCTACTGGAACAGGAAGCAGGAAGTCACATAATTTTATAAGTGTGTGTGTGTGTGTGTGTGTGTGTGTGTGTGTAAAACTGGAATTATGTTTTAAAAATTCATTGGCAATTTCAGTAAGAACAATCATTAACTTTTTTTTTTTGGTTATATAAGCTTTGGATGAGACTCTCGGGTGCACTGCAGAAAAAGAGGAATTCGGAGATGACCTACAGAGACATTGTACGGAACAGCTCGAATGATGAGACTCTAGCAGCTAAACAGGTGTTGACGAATGCTATTAGTCAAATTTATCCTTTTCTTTCAGTCTTCTCTTCTATATGTGTCTTTCTTTGATGTTTGATGACTGATGCAGAGAGAAAGCATACAGAGAGTAGGCATAAGGAGCCTGGTTTGCAGGGAAATTCTTTGAGGGTGTGTAGTACATAGTAGGGTGGGAAGGACAGGAATGGAAGAGGAAGATACAAGAAATAGGGTTAAGTGTCTATTAAATCCTAAACAGTACTTTGTTTAGTGTGATCATTGGTTGCATCCATGTACTCCAACATCAGAAGATATGCGTTGATTCACAATACAGAGGTCAAGCGTCACCACCAGTTGTGCCAGCATAAAATGGACTTAATAACAACATGGACAATAACAGGCCTCTGTGCACTGAGGTTATAGAACTACAGGTCACAACATTCCACTAGCAGATGCACATGGGAAGTATAAAACTATAATATACAGCATTCCAATACCAGCACACAAGGAGTAAAGAATTACAATTTCCAGCATTTCAATAGCAGCATGTATGAAATTAGTACCAAAAGTCCTAGCATTCCATTAGCAGTACATAAGAGTTTTGGAGCTACAAGCCACAGCTTTCCAATAGCAACACATAGCATGTATAGGACTACAAGCTGAAGTGTTACAATGGCAGCTAACAGCAAGTATAGTGACCAAGCCCCAGTGTTTAACAGGTTGCTTTGCATTTTCAGGGTGTTCCAGGGGTTGCAGGACCTTCAGATGTTTCACGCATACAGTGGATATAAAAAGTCTACACACCCCTGTTAAAATGTCAGGTTTCTGTGATGTAAAAAAATGAGACAAAGATAAATCGCTCAGAACTTTCTCCACCTTTAATGTAACCTATAAACTGTTGAACAACAAACTGAAATATTTTAGGTGGAGGGAAGTAAAAATAAAAAACTAAAATATAATGGTTGCATAAGTGTGCACAACCATAAACTAATACTTTGTTGAAGCACCTTTTGATTTTATTACAGCAGTCTTTTTGGGTATGAGTCTATCAGCATGGCACATCTTGACTTGGAAATATTTGCCCACTCTTTCTTGCAAAAACACTCCAAGCCTGTCAGATTGCAAGGGCATCTCCTGTGCACAGCCCTCTTTAGATCACCCCACAGATTTGCGGTCAGATTCAGGTCTGGACTCTGGCTGGGCCATTCCAAAACTTTAATCTTCTGGTGAAGCCATTTCTGTGTTGATTTGGATGTATGCTTTAGGTCAATGTCATGCTGAAAGATAAAGTTCCTCTTCATGTTCAGTTTTCTAGCAGAAGCCGGAAGGTTTTGTGCCAATATTGACTGGTTTTTAGAACTGTTCACAATTCCCTCTACCTTGACTAAGGACCCAGTTCCAGCTGAAGAAAAACAGCCCAAAAGCACGATGCTTCCACCGCCATGCTTCACTGTGGGTATGGTGTTGTTTTGGTGATGTGCAGTGTTGTTTTTGCTCCAAACATATCTTTTGAAATTATGGCCAAAAAGGTCAACCTTGGTTTCATCAGACCACAACACATTTTCCCACATACTTTTGGGAGACTTCAGATGTGTTTTTGCAAAATTTAGCCTGGCTTGGATGTTTTCCTTTGTAAGAAAAGGCTTCCGTCATGACACTGTACTCCATGGTCCAGACATGCGAAGAATATGGGAGATTGTTGTCAAATGTACCACACAGCCAGTACTTGCCAGATATTCCTGCAGCTCCTTTAATGTTGCTGTAGGCCTCTTGGCAGCCTCCCAGGCAAGTTTTCTTCTTGTCTTTTCATCGATTTTGGAGGAACATTCAGTTCTTGGTAATGTCAATGTTGCGCCATATTTTCTTCAATTGATGATGACTGTCTTCTGTGTGTTCCATGGTATATCTAATGCCTTGGAAATTCTTTTGTACCCTTCTCCTGATTGGTACCTTTTAACAATGAGATCCCTCTGATGCTTTGGAAGCTCTCTGCGTACCATGGCTTTTGCTGTAGGATGCGACTAAAAATGTCAGGAAAGACTGCTAGAACAGCTGAACTTTATTTGGGGTTAATCAGAGGCACTTTAAATGATGGCAGGTGTGTACTGACCCCTATTTAACCTGATTTGGAATGTGATTGCTTAATTCTGAACACGGCTACATCCCCAGTTATAAGAGGGTGTGCACACTTATGCAACCACATTATTTTAGTTTTTTATGTTTACTCCCCACCCTACCCCTAAAAGATTTCAGTTTGGTTTCAATTGAGTTGTACAGTTTATAGGCCACATTAAAGGTGGAAAAACTTCTGAAATGATTTATCTTTGTCTGATTTTTTTACATCACAGAAATCTGACATTTTAACAGGGGTGTGTAGATTTTCTATATCCACAGTAGCTGTTCCTGTAAATCTGTAGCTCAAGCTCATATAGAGAAGTCAATTTCTGAAGAGAACTTGCACCCATGAGTCTCTAGCACAGGTCTATTATACTATATTAGAAGCTTAGGCGTCGTGTCTTTGCCAAATGCTTGGTGTTGGGGTATGTGCCCATATCTAATAGTATTGTAATCTGGCAGGTGGAGGTTACAATATTTTCAATATCGATGAAGCTTAGGGCACCTCCACAACATGTGAATTAAGTCAGCTGGGCCTTTAGTACATCTAGGACACTTTTGAGTTTCTCTGCGATGCAATAGAAATTTTTTTTCTGGCATGTGGTAAGTTTCATGTAAAATAAACATCTGCGTGAGTTTGTGTTTCAATTTGTCACGGTTTTCTTTGACTCTTTGCTGGGCACCTTAATGAGTCTGCATCTTTATTGATGCTCTTTCTGCAAGTGCATGTGCCATTGTCCAGACTAGAGCATGGGTGACCGATTCCACACTTCTTGCAGCTCCACAAGCCCCACCCAGACAGTGTCAGAGTCATCAACAGTTCTGGAAAGGCTTGCAAGTATACTCTCAAAGAGACCTGACTGTGATTGTCTGGATCACTGTCCCCTTCCTCAGTCATAACACTCCTCTAAGTCTTCTTTAACCCTTTCAGGGATAGCTCCCTCCTTTGTATTAACTTAGGAGGATTTTACTGCTACTATGTCTGAGATTAAGGGAGCTTTTCAACTGTGCTGAAGCAGTGCACAGCCACAAGTGAGAATCCATGGCCTCTCCTCCAGAGAGCTCTGTTTTCCCTATAGCTACAGCTGTTTTGGTGCAGTCAGCTAAAAATACTGCAGATGGTGTCCTATTTATGGTAGATGATTTGGTGCTTGGTCTACTGACACAACTCCAAAACATAGGGAT
Organism: Staurois parvus; assembly: GCF_062004578.1. Lineage (NCBI taxonomy): Eukaryota > Metazoa > Chordata > Amphibia > Anura > Ranidae > Staurois > Staurois parvus. The sequence goes on from NW_028317945.1 coordinate 1,028,348, forward strand.
ACCATTGCTGCTCTTTCTGATGCAGTCAGCACATGTCTAGACCTGGAAAACCTGAGCTGATTTTAGTTACGGTTACGAGTATGGGTTCACTTAAAAGCCCCAAGTCTAAAATACCAGTCCCTGTTCCTTCACTGATGCAGCCTATTTTATTAAGGGTTTGGCCTAATCCAGACAAGATCTTTGCTCTTCCTGAGCTTTTTGCCCAAGACTTTAACTGTTCCAGTAGGGGGGCATTCTGGCATTAACCACTTGCCCTCCTGAGGATTTACCCCCCTTAATGACCAGGCCTCTTTTTGCTACTCGGCGCTGCACTAATTCAACTGATAATTGCGCGGTCATGCAATGCTGCACCCAAATGAAATTTATGTCCTATTTTTCACACAATTAGAGCTTTCTTTCGGTGGTATTTAATCACCTGTGCGCTTTTTATTTTTCACGCTATAAACAAAAAAAGACCAAAAATTTTGAAGAAAAATGATATTTTTTACTTTCAGCTATAAAAAATATATAGTAAACTCAAAGTTGGTTATGAATTTAGGCCAACATTTATTCTGCTACATGTTTTTGGTAAAAAAAATCCCAATAAGTGTATATTGATTGCTTTGTGTGAATGTTATAGCGTCTACAAACTATGGTATAGATACTGCAATTTACGCCATTTTTTTTGCTATCCAGCGCTGCGCTAGTTTAACCGACAATTGCGCGGTCATGCAATACGGTATATAAATGAAATTTACATCCTTTTTTCCCCACAAATTGAGCTTTCTTTTGGTGGTATTTGATCGCAAGTGCGGTTTTTTATTTTTTATGCTATAAAAAAAAGGCTGACAATTTTGAGGAAAAAAAACAATATTTTGGACTTTTTGCTATAAAACGTACAGTAAAAAAAAATGTAAAAATCAAATTTAGTCATAAATTTCTGCCAAAATGTATTCTGTGACATGTCTTTGCTAAAAAAAACCCCCAATACATGTAAATTGGTTTACGTGAAAGTTATAGCGTTTACAAATGGCGGGAAAGATACTGGGATTTTTAATTTTTTTTATACTAATAATGGCGGCAATCAGCGACTTACGGCGTCGATCAGTGACTTATGGCGTCGATCAGCGCCTTATGGCAGGACTGCGGGACTGTGGCGGACATTCTGACACTGGGGGGAAACTGACTTGGGGTCACTGACATCCCCAGTGACACCAATACAGTGATCGGTGCAAAAAAAAAACCACTGACACTGTACTAATGGCACTGGGGAGGAAGGGGTTAACTTTTTTTTTACTGAAAGGGTTAACTGTGTGAGGGGAGTGTTTTACTAGGGGGTGGGAGTGTGTACTGCACGGGAACAAGGCTGATCCGGAGAGATAAACTCTTCTCTCCGGATCAGCATGTCAGGAGCTGACAGGGGACTGACAGAAAGCACGGCTGCAGTGTAAACACTGCAGTTGTCCTCTCTGTCAGTGATTGCCGCTAATCGCCAGGACACGGTAGGTAATGACCAGCCGTGACCCGGGGACTGACACCCACGGCCGCGATCGGCGGGACGGGTAGGGCGGACACGCGCCTCGCGCGCGCCCCCTACCTGTTTTGCAAGAGCATGTTTTAAAACATGGTTTTGCCCAGCCGTGCCGATCTGCCACCGTATTTCTACAGTGGCTGGTCGGCAAGAAGTTAAAGATCTGGTGGACAAAAAGCTAGAAGGCCTTTCCAACGCCTCTTTTTCCTCTGCAGCATTTGCCATACAGCTTGCTATTGTGGCTATGTCAATATGCCAGACTTTAGATGTCTGGGATTATTATTATATTATTATACAGTATTTATAAAGCGCCAACAGTTCACTCAGCACTGTACATTACAGTGGGAGACAGAACATGCGACAGTACGATAACAATACAATGTAATATACGAGGGGTTCGAGGGCCCTGCTTTTTCGAGTTTACAATCTAGGAGGGAGGGGATAGCGGTACAGGAGGAAACGTCGTGGGGGATGGAGTGGTAGGAAGAGTGGAGGAGGTCGGCAATTAGCAGGGGTTGGGGTAGGCTTCCCTGAAGAGGTGGGTTTTCAGGGTGCGCCTAAAGGAGAGGAGAGTAGGTGATAGTCTGATAGATTGGGGTGGGGAGTTCCAGAGGATGGGTGATGCCCTGGAGAAGTCCTGGAGTTTGGCATGGGAGGAGGAGACCAGGGAACTAGAGAGAAGGAGGTTTTGTGAGGAGTGGAGTGTGCATGTTGGGTGGTATTTAGATATTAGGTCGGTGATGTAGTTTGGGGCAGTATGATGGACAGCTTTGTACGTCAGTGTTAGGATTTTGAATTTGATCCGTTGGGCAATCGGAAGCCAGTGGAGGATAGATTGGAATCAAGTATGACCCCAAGTACTCTGGCTTGTGGGCGGGCCTGATGGTGGCATTGTTGGACATGATGGAGAAGTCAGTGGGGGGTGGTGTGCGGGTAGGGGGGAAGACGAGGAGCTCGGTTTTGGAGAGGTTCAGTTTAAGAAAGTAGAGCAACATCCAGTCTGATTTGTCATTCAGTAGGCTTGTGATTTAGGCAGAGACTGAGGGGGTGAGGTGAGGGGTGGAGAGATTAATTTGCGTGTCGCCTGCATAGAGGTGATAGTTGAAGCCATGAGAGTGTATGAGTTGGCCAAGGGAGAAGGTGTAGATGGAGAAGAGAAGGGGCCCGAGGACAGAGCCTTGAGGGACACCAACAGAGAGGGGGAGTGAGGGGGAGGTGGTAGCGTTGTAGGTAACGCTGAAGGAGCGTTGTGATAGGTAGGACGAGAGCCAGGAGAGAGCGGAGTCTCTGAGGCCAAGGGAGTGTAGCTTTTTGAGGAGGAGGGGGTGGTCGACTGTGTCGAAGGTCGAGGAGTAGGAGCACTCAGTAGTGGCCGTTAGCTTTGGCGGTTAGCAGGTCGTTGGAGAGTTTGAGTAAGGCAGTTTCGGTGGAGTGTAGGGGACGGAAGCCGGACTGTAGGGGATCGAGGAGGTTGTTGTCGTTGAGGTGGGAGCTTAGGTGATTGTAGACTAAGCGCTCAAGGAGTTTGGATGTAAATGGCAGCAGGGAGATGGGTCTAAGGTTGTTCGGGTCATTGGGGACCAGGGAGGGCTTTTTAAATATAAGGGTGATGTGCGCGTGCTTCTGAGGGGAGGGGAAGAGAGGGAGAGATTAAAGATGTGGGTGAGGGAGCGTAGGATGGAGGAGGAGGGAGGTTGTTGGAGTTGTGAGGGGATAGGGTCGAGGGGGCAGGTGGTGAGGCGCGCATTAGAGAAGACCTTGGTGACTTCCTTGATGGTAGTAAGGTCGAAGGAGAGGAGTGTGGAGGGGGCTTCAGTGTGAGGAATGTTAGGTGGGGTGGAGGTCAGAACAGTGGTGAGGGAGAGGGGTGATGAGCGGGTTGCTGTGTGAGAAGGGACGGGATAAGGATATGTCCGGGGGCCTGGGTTCCATCCTCTTGAATCCCTAAGTCCTTCAGTGGTTGGTAATCATGCTTGTGGTTCTGCTCTATTGTGTGGATGGCCTGGCCTGGTAGATGTTGTTGCGCATGTGGAAGACCCTTTGGCTAAAGCATTGATCTGCAGAAAATCTGTGCAAAAAAACAACTGGTAATTAAGCTCTTCAAGGGCAAACGCCTCTTTGGTACAGCCCCTGACAAGTTTATTCATGGTATCATGGATGGAAAAAAGCACCTTTTTGCCCCAGCAAAATTCATTAATTCCGTGCAACAAAAGAGTTTTTTGTCATCCCCAGAGGCTTCAAAATACAAGCCTGGGATGCAGTTCTTTTGCAAGCCCTAGACCAAGGGTATCCAAACTTTCCAAGCCAGGGGCCAGTTTACTGACCTCCAGGCTTTAGGAGGGCTGGACTGTGGTCAGTGGGAGTAGAAAATGCCCTGGCACCAGTGCACCATCGTTGGTTTTAATGGGAGGACTATTGTCCCATTGTTGATATCAATGAGGTGAATAGTGCCCCGTTGATGGTGTCCGTAGGAGGAATGGTGCCCCATCATTGGTGTCAGTTGGTGGATTAGTGCTGTAAGGACCAGATAAAGGCAAGAAAAGGGCCACATCCAGCCCTTGGCCGCAGTATGGAAAATGCTGCCCTAGACTAAAATTTTGCCTGGAGCAAAGTTCTCCTCACAATGAATGGATGCCCAAATTTGTCAGAGGGGGGAACACCTGATGGCCTTTGTGACCACCTGGACCTAGGATATTCCAGAGGTTTGGGTCCAGAGCATGGTTATCATGGGCTACCAAATAGAGTTTAATGCTCTTTTCCAACCACTTCCTGTAATTAAACCTCACTACATCCCTCAAAAAGACTGACAGATCCCCACACTCAGGTGGCTCTGGTGTAGCTTTGTCTGAAGGGGTAGTGGTTCTGGTCCTATAAGAGAAAATGTTTCAGAGTTTTTACTCAAACCTATTTACATTGCCAAAGCCCAATGGCAGCTATCACTCCATTCTGCATATGTAGGTTCTCTACACATTCAATCGAATTCAGAAGTTCTATATAAAATCTTCCTGGTCAGTAATTGCCTCTGTACAATAGTGGACCTTTCTGGCTTCAGCAGACATCTAGGATACCTATTTGTATGTTCCCATCTTTCCTGCATTTTGAAGTAGGCTCGCAGCATTTTCAGTTCATTGCCCTTCCCGTTGGCTTGTCCACCATACCACAAGTTTTCACCAAGGTACTAGCCGCTGTCCTTGTCTTTGTTCATGCCTGGGACATCTCCATAGTGGGGTATCTGGATGACCTTCACTTGAGGGAACAACCATTTGGTTCTGCCTGTCAGTTTCAAAGTGTTAATATGCTGTAGCTATTCAAGTAGATCCTGAACCTCCAGAACTCTGCACTAGAACAGACTTATCACTTCGAGTACCTGGGCCTCTCCTGGACAACTCCCTGTTCAAGATTTACTTTACACAGAACAAGGTCCAAATCCTCCCTCCTCTCCCATGTTTGGACACTTTAGTTCCTGATCCAATCAGCCCTTCATCTTTCCATGATGTTTCCGAAGTTAATAGTGGCCTCTTTCAAGGCAGTCCCTTATGACCAATTTCACTCAAGACTGTTGCTTCTCAACATTCTTGCTGTGTGAGACAAAGCAGGCATGGTATCTGGACAAACACATTTGCTTGCAACTCAGGGCCTGCTTTCCGTTGCTTAGTGGGTCACAAGTCCAGCTCTGGAGTGAGGGAAGGCTATCCACAACTGTTCTAGGAGGTCCTCCTCATGGATGCTAGCCTGTGGGGCTGGTAAGGAGTCCTAGACTTTTTCTCCGTACAAGGGACTTAGTCACCGAAGGAAATTTGTCTCTTGATCGGCATTCTGGAACTTAGAGCGATTCGCTTATCTCTTCAGTGCTTGACCACTCGACTCTAAGGTCATCCAATTAGGAATCAGTCGGACAATGGCACAGTGGTGGCTTCCATTGATCACCAGAGGGATACAAAATGTCTCACAGATCAAAGAGGGTAGGATAAAGTTCTGGCTTGGGCGGAAGTGCATGTACCAGCTCAGTTTGCTGTGCACATTCCTGGCACAGAAAATTGGCAGGCGTACTTCCTCAGTCATCAACTGGAGAGTAGTCTCTTCATCCAGGGATGTTTCAAGGCCTGTTACAGACAAGGGACATGGACTTCTTGGCTTCCAGGGTCAACAAACTGGGAAGGTTAGTTTCTTGGCCTTCGCAGTGCACTCCTTGGTGACTCTGTGGGATCACTTTAACCTTATTTATGGCTTTACCCCTCTGTGGAACCTTATCTGCTCCACAATATCAAGATGTTGGGCATTCCAAGATTTCTTATCATACCCAACTGGCCGAGGCAGACGTGGTACTTGGACCTCGTTAGACTTCTGGCAGGCTCTCCCTGGGCCCTTCCAGATCGTCTGGATCTTCTGCCCAAGGGCCAGTTTACCTCCCTTTTTCAAGGTTGCTGGTTTTAATGGCCTGGTTGTTGAATCTGAATGATAAATTCTAAAATATAGGGGGGCTATCTGCTTCAGTTATTCCTATACTCTATATGGCTCTTGCAAGGTCTACCATCAGAGTTAAAAGATTGTTGTGCAAAGCAATAATTTTCTATCCCAGGAAGAACTCCATGGGACAAATCCTGGCTTTTCTCCAATCTGGTCTAGATCAACATTAGGCCTTGGTTACCAACAATGGACAAGTCTCGACCCTAATGATTCTCTTTCAAAAATCACTTACTTCTTCCTCCTTATTGAAAGCCGTCATACAGGTTATTGCCCACATTGTTACACCTTTACGTTCCCCTGTGTGCCCTTAAGACCTCAACCTGGATCTGCCATCTCTCCAGAAACTGCCTTTTGAGCCTTTTGGGGATATCTCCCTGTCTGCTCTCACTCACAAGGTTACCTTTCTTGTTGCTATCACTGCAGCACATCTTATCTTAGAGTTACCCTAAGTAACTAACCTTCCCTATAATGCATAGGGACAAAACAATGCCCTATTTATTATTCAAATTAAATATTAAACATTTTTTTAAGAACTGTTACCTTTTATTTTTTTAGAATATCAGTTGAAAGATCAGTTTAATGTAAATAACCTGTTCTCATATATTTATATGCATATGCTCTACATTTCTTGGCTGCGTACACTGCGATTAACTTTATATATATATATATTTTGCATTGCTTAGCTGTAAACACTGTAATGATTTCTATGCCAAATATTGGTCCACTATACAGTGTATGCTGTACATCATAATCTGCCATTGTACTAGACTGATTTTCGAAGCAGTGGCTTGAGTGTCCCAGGTGGTACTTCAAATATGTTTGGGAGTACTTCGTTTAATAGTTATTTCTATAGTGCAAAACTGGTATTGATTTGTATTTTAAGACCTTAAAAGAAAAAAACACAACTTTTATGCACTGGTAATAGATGTAATCAAATCAGTGACCGTTTGATGTTAGAAAACTCATACCGAGAGGGTACTGTTTGTTGTCAAATAGCCAGGATAAGGAGCTATAATTATTGTTAGAATTATTGTTGTTGAGGCAAGAGTTTGCTAGCTAATATGGAATGCAAAACTTTCTCTATCCAGGAAATGAATTTTCCCGCAGCAACAAGTTCAACGGTTCTCTTCCAGAGAGATGCATTTATTAGGTTACGGCACAGGACACAAGATACTTGAAACAGATGACAAAATCCAGCAGAGGATTTGTAAATATTACAATGAACAGCAGCCCTCAGAGTCCCATACTTCATATCAAGCATATAGACACTACACAATTCAGCATATGTTCAATCTATAACATGCACCTAGGTAGCTTCCATGCATGCAGTAATGTGTGTTATCTTTTAGGCTTGTGCCTCCATAATAATGTTGTGTCAGCAATCAAAAAAATCTTTTCTTGATATACAGTTTTTCCTCCCATCTAAAAATAGCTGATTGGCTGGTCAAGCATTTTTCATCCTACCTTAATAAGACCCAACTTCCATTTTACTGATAGCAACAATTAAGATTTACAATTAAGCTACAGTATCTACAACCTCCATTACCTAGGACAGTAAACAACTGAACATCTGACCAATTAACATTTTTCTCATTACAGATACCACTTGCATGTTGAGTAGAATTAGCATAGGAATATTCTGCCAGCTCTATCAATTTTAAGGTGTAAATGGACTTGTCACTGGTCTATGTATGTTCATTCAATATCTATCTATACACTCACATACACACACACATACATTTATATTTTACACACAACATACTACACTGTTAAGACAAAAGTGGCTGGTCATTGTTCCTTCTAGACTATTCCATGCTCTATGACACTCCTTATGCATTCAATATTTATATGTTGGATTACAGTGGACTGAACTGCTGCACACATTCTCTTTGTATATATTCTCCCTTCTTCTAGGCACCAAACTGAAATTAGGATCCCTACTGTGCCTATGATAGACCCACTTTGACTTGTGTTAAAAAACTGACATAATTGAAATCACACATTCTGGTTCAGTAAATCACTTTGAAGTGACTGGCTACTGACAGCTGTAAAATTTTGTCTACTCTAGTCTATTTGAGTGCCATTAAACGTCCATCAAATTGCACAGTACTCAAAGTTTTGCAGCTTCTAAGTAATGCATTATATAGGTGCTTACATTTGTAAGAGTAATGTTATGACTGTTAATAATGAAAAATTGGAAATTCATAGTCATGAATATAAAGGAAAATATGTAATGACAACTGACCAAATCTTTGCTATGCTACTTATCAGATTGAAAAGGACCTGCTTAGAACGATGCCCAGCAATGCCTGTTTCTCCAATCTGCAAAGTGTGGGGGTGCCTCGTCTCAGAAGGGTGCTGCGTGGACTGGCATGGTTGTACCCAGATATTGGGTATTGCCAAGGCACTGGCATGGTGAGATAGAAATTCTAATTAAGGCTTCCATCTCTGTGATTCTTTGTTTAAGAGATAGTTTGTTTTTTTTCTCCTTAAACATTTAAATCCTCTTAAAGGTAATTTGATGGTTTGTTGTGAAAAAAAAATTATTTTTTAAGATTTATAAGTTTAAAACTTATGATTTTTGTTTTTTTTTTTACTAATTTTATTTCTATATTGTTTTCGACGGACCAGTCAGATCAGCCTTTCTTAGCCAGGGTGCCATCTAAGGTCATCAGTGGTCCTGCAACATCCTGCTTGAGGAAGGCTGTTCAAGCTGCTGCTCCTCCTTTGAACTGTGCATTGCCTCAGCAGGAGCTCGATAATGACAGTGAAGTGCAGAGCAAGGAAGGGAGAGGCATCTTCCTGAGTCCTGTGTTCTCTTCCTCCCCCTACAGGGCGGTACTATGAAGTGCAGTACCCTGTAGTATGGTTTCAATTTTTAAAATGGCTGTAAGTATGTATGTGTGTGTGAGTGTATGTTTGCAGTTTTATACAGTACCTTGAAAACATATTCGTACCCCTTTAAATTTTCCACATTTTGTCATGTTACAACCAACATGGGATGATAGACCAACATAAAGTGACACATAACTGTGAAGTAGAAGGAAAATGATAAATGCTTTTCAAAATGTTTTACAAATATCTGAAAAGTGTGGCGTGCATTTGTATTCAGCCCCCTTTACTCTGATAACTCCTAACCAAAATCTAATGGAACCAATTGCCTTCAGTAGTCACCTAATTAGTAAATAGAGTCCACCTATGTGTAATTTAATCTCAGTATAAATACAGCTGTTCAGTGAAGCCCTCAGAGGTTTGTTAGAGAACGTTAGTGAACAAACAGCATCATGAAGGCCAAGGAACACACCAGACAGGTCAAGGATAAAGTTGTGGAAAAGTTTAAACCAGGGTTGGGTTATAAAAAAAATATCCCAAGCTTTAGACATCTCACGGAGGACTGTTCAATCCATCATCCAAAAATGGAAAGAGTATGGCACAACTGCAAACCTACCAAGACGTGGTCGTCCACCTAAACTAACAGGCCAGGCAAGGAGAGCATTCATCAGAGAAGCAGCCAAGAGGCCCATGGTAACTCTGGAGACGTGGCCGTACTTGCAGACACTTGCAGCTGTAATTGCAACAAAAGGTGGTTCTACAATGTATTGACTCGGGGGCTGAACACAAATGCACCCCACACTTTTCACATATTTATTTTGAAAACCATTTTTAAAAACCAGTTATTATTTTCCTTCCACTTCACAATTATGTGCCACTTTGTGTTGGTCTATCACATATAATGCCAATAAATACGTTTTTGGTTGTAACATAACAAAATGTGGAAAATTCCAAGGGGTTCGAATTCTTTATATGTGTGTATAAACTTTATGTATGTTTATATGCATTTGTATATACGCTCACTGGCCACTTTATTAGGTACACAACACCTTCTAGTACCAGGTTGGACCCCCTTTTGCCTTCAGAACTGCCTTATTTCTTTGTGGAATAGGTTCAACAAGGTGTTGGAAACATTCCTCAGATCATTGCAGTTGCTGCAGATTTGTCAGCTGTACATCCATGATGCGAATCTCTCATTCCACCACACCCCAAAGGTGCTCTATTGGATTGAGATTTGGTGACAATGGAGGCCACTGGGGTACAGTGCACTTATTGTCATGTTTAAGAAACCATTTTGAGATAATGTGAGCTTTGTGACATGGTGCATTATCCTGCTGAAAGTAGGTACACTGTAGTCATAAAGGGATGGACATGGTCAGCAACAATACTACGTAGTACGATACTCAACTGTACTAACGGGCCCAAAGTTTAACAAGGAAATATCTCCCACATTATTACACCATCAGCAGCCTGAACCGTTGATACAAGGCAGAATGGATCCACTTCTTTCTTTCATGTTGTTTACGCCAAAGTCTGACCCCACCATCTGAATTTTGCAGTTTAAATCGAAACTCACCAGACTTTTTTTGTCCAATTTTGGTGAGCCTGTGCGAATTGTAGCCTCCGTTTCCTGTTCTTGGCTGACAGGAGTGGCAGTCGGTGTGGTCTTATGCTGCTGTAGCCCATCTGCTTCAAGGTTCGATGTGTTATGTATTCAGAGATGGTATTCTGCATACCTTGATGGTAATGAGTGGTTATTTGAGTCACTGTTGCCTTTTATATCACCTCGAACCAGTCTGTCCATTCTTCTCTGACCTCTGACATCAACAAGGCATTTTCGTCCACACCACTGCCACTCACTGGATCTTTTCTCTTTTTCGGACCATTCTCTGTAAACCAAGAGATTGTGAGAGAAAATCCCAGTAGATAAGCAGTTTTTTAAATACTCAAACCAGCCCACTTGGTACCAACAACCATGCCACGTTCAAATTCACTTAAATACCCTTTCTTTCCCATTCTGATGCTCTGTTTGAACCTAAGCAAGTTGTCTTCACCACGTTTAGATGCCTAAATGCATTGAGTTTCTGCCATTTGATTTGACTGACTAGCAATCTGTGTTACCAAGCAATTGAACAGGTGTACCTAATAAATTGGCCAGTGAGTGTATGTTACTTTTAAACCTGACCCCTAATCCCATACAATCAGAACCGCTTTTTTTACGGCTTGTTCACAATAGTGGCTAGGAATGCCATTTCTCTGAAAAGCGATCCATCTTTGGATCATTTTCAGAGATGTGTGACTGGTGGCAAAGAGGTAATGTGTTGACTTATCATGGCCTGTTTTAGCTCCCTAAGTTCAGTACCACCTTGCAATAAAACAGAGTTGCAGATAGCCCCACACATCTGGATACATACCTCTTGCCGCTGCCATAGCATGTGTATGACCCTGGCTGCTGCCTTTGCAGCTAAAGGGGTAGAATTTGGGGTTGGTAAATACAAAGTTGCTAACCTGCATGGTTTGACCATCCCCCAACCTCATGTGTGAAGGAGCCCTTGAATGTAGGTTAGCCCATTCTATTCAATGGGCTGCCCTACCCACAGAAACACCATGTTTGCCAGTGTGTGGGAGTACCATTAAGAATTAATAGCACACCTGCGCGTCTGGCATAGTGCGTCTGTGTTTCAGTAACATGCATGCTTTGGCGTGTGTTCTGACACACAGTAATCTGAACCAAGCTTTGGAATATGTTGCTCCGAGACTAAAAATGCTTTTCATGGGTTGAAAAAGACTGAAATTGATTACGGAAATCAGTGTGTTTAGTGCCCCTTGTAAGAGGAGGAAGCTAGATGGCCCAGGAGGTTTTTGCCATGGCTTTTTGGGTTTGTCTCTAGGCGATGTATAGTGATTGTGTCTAGGCCAGGGGTGGGCAAACTTTTTGACTTGAGGGCCGCAATGGGTTCATATATTGGACCCAGGGGCCGGACCAAGAGTAGATAAATTATGTGTATATGTCATCCATAGTAAGTATAGTAATATTCCCCCATAGTAAGCATAGTAATTAATCCCCCATATAGTAATTCATCCCCCCTATAGTAATTCATCCCCCCTATAGTAATTCATCCCCCATATAGTAATTCATCCCCCATAGTAATTCATCCCCCATATAGTAATTCATCCCCCATAGTAATTCATCCCCCATATAGTAATTCATCCCCCATAGTAATTCATCCCCCATATAGTAATTCATCCCCCCTATAGTAATTCATCCCCCATATAGTAATTCATCCCCCATAGTAATTCATCCCCCATAGTAATTCATCCCCCATAGTAATTCATCCCCCATATAGTAATTCATCCCCCATATAGTAATTCATCCCCCATATAGTAATTCATCCCCCATATAGTAATTCATCCCCCATAGTAATTCATCCCCCATATAGTAATTCATCCCCCATATAGTAATTCATCCCCCATATAGTAATTCATCCCCCATATAGTAATTCATCCCCCATATAGTAATTCATCCCCCATAGTAATTCATCCCCCATATAGTAATTCATCCCCCATAGTAATTCATCCCCCATATAGTAATTCATCCCCCATATAGTAATTCATTCCCCATATTAATTCATCCCCCATATTAAGTCCCCCCTGTGTCAATTCACTTACCTTTGCTCCGCGCGTTCCTCTCGCCGTGTCCCGCGCCGTTCCGGTGTAGCATGAAAATCTGTCTCCTATGAGGATCTGTCCCCCTCGACGTATCTGCGCATGTGCCAGTTTCAGGCATTAGCAGCCGATCGGCGATCTCCGGCACATGCGCAGATACGTCGAGGAGACAGATTTTCATGCTACACCGGTCTTCAGGGCGGACTGAGAGGGGAGCCTAGCTCCGCGGGCCAGATTAAAAGGTCCGCCGGGCCGTATACGGCCCGCGGGCCGTAGTTTGCCCATTGCTGGTCTAGGCAAACTATGGTGATTGTGTCTAGGGATGCCTTTTGTTGCTGCTGTGGTCTTTACTTGGGTTTGGGTGTAGACTTCTTCATTTCTGTGGCTACTACTGTAGGCTGCCACTGCCATTTTGGCTGTGGGCATTATACCATTTTCTTGTATGCAGGCTGTGGCCACTATTTTGTTTGTGACCAGGTTACTACAGCAGCCATTTTGTTGAAGTCCAAGTTGCCCTTTCCGTCCTTAGTCCTTAGGCACTTTTTTTCACCCCAGAACTTCAGTTTAGAGGGTGAGTTGAACCTAGGTAAATACCTCACTACTGCTTGAAAGTGGGTATAGAGGATTATTCTGCATAGATAGCAATGTACCTTTTTGCTTAAAGGGACATACTATCTGCTGTGCAATTCTGACTGGTGGCAACATGTCTAACACAAGAAAGAGACCACTGTGGTCAGTCAAATTTAGCAGAACTCTTTTTCTGTATGCACCAGCTGCAATTTTAAGTTTAATGGCACTAACGTGATCAAGATTACAGCACTGCTTGTATTATGCTGAATAAAATAGTAAAATATATCACTGGTGTCGAGGATTTATTCCTGGCTTGCAGATAAAGAACTCAGGCACAAGACCAGACCACCTTTCACTGCCCATCAGTGCTCAATTTGTTTGCTGGGTAACATCAACAAGAGATAAAAACCCACAGACTTTTGACAAGTTTGGGGGATGTCTTCTGTTGTTCAGAAATGTTTGAATAGGGTACTTTTGAATGTCTAGGTTTGCAAATTTGCTCATATGGGGTACAAATCAGAATTGCATTCCTCTTCTCCAAAGTGGTTTCTGACTTTGAACCAACATCTAAGTCCTCTAAGAATGGTGAGTCTATGTTTAATTTTTTTTAAAAGACTTCTCTCTAGGGGGGTGTTGACTTCAGTACCACATACCAAAAGATTCAAAGGTTTATGTTTGAACTTCTTTACTGCCTCAAAGAAGGATAGGCTCCTTACCCATCCTCGATTTAAAGGCTTTAAACTACTTTGTGGGTGTGGTAGATGAGGACCAATACCAATGTGTGGCTCTTTCGCCTTTCATTAGCTCCACATGTGTTTACAAAGCTCCTGGCTGCATATCACGGCATCTTAATTATAGGGTAGTTGGATAACCTGGAATTGTGAGTGTCTTTGCATCATCAAAATTTGGGGGACATGCTCTTCTTTCCTAGGCTTTATGGATGACACTTTTTGAAGTGGTTCCATTCAGACAACATCACTTTAGGATTCTACAGTTGCAGATCCTTCACAAGTCGCTGTTGTTGCTGGAAAAGGAAATCTGCTTGAACTCTTGGTAATGTGTTGGTGCCAATGTTGTGATTGTGGAAGTTTTCTTCTTTTACTTTGGTGAAAGATTGTGATAATGGACACTATTCACTATGGCTGGGGAGGTGATCTAGGCATGCATTCAGTGCACGGTTCTAGGAGAAACCCCACCCCCTCATCAATATGCTGGAACTTGTTAACAAAGTTCTTCGGCCGGTGTAAGACTTGTCTTCAAGGTTTTCCAGGTGGCTTTGATTCACCCATGTTATGTAAGGGACTCTTCTATTCTTTTTGGTTATTTTTTTTGCCTGCTCCTTTTTTGAGTAATAGTTTAGATGTTCCACTCACTTTATTTGTCAGCCGTGTCTGTAAATGATAAAAAAAAAAATAGAATTTTTGTACACGTTGTAAAAGTCTTTCTTTGATTATTGAAGAACATAGCTTCTGCATATTTAGTTGTGTTGGGCCCTTTGGCAATGTTGAAGTTTGTTTTTTGTCCTTGTACTAATGATGTGATCTGAGTTTTTCTGCCAGTTGTAGGGTTTTGGCCACTTAGTAGAAGGTCTGCCCCTTAGGCCTCGTTCACATCCTAGGCCTAGACAGCTGGTGGCAGTTGAGTATTATATAATCAGAAGGACTGATAGAATAATTTGTCGCCAGGATCGCCTCAACTGGTGCCAGGGTTCGGCATGTGGTGGACCGGGTTGATAAATTACTGGGAGTGGCTGGGCATGACCCAGCTGTCTTGGTCTATGTTGGAACCAATGACAGAATACATGGAAGGTGGAGGCTCCTTAAGAATCAATTTAAAGAACTAGGCTGCAAGTTGAAGGGAAGGACCTCCAAGGTGATATTCTCTGAAATATTACCTGTGCCATACGCAACTCAGGAAAGACGGGGAGATTTGAGAACTGAATGCATGGCTAAAGACCTGGTGTAAGAGGGAAGGATTAGGGTTTCTAGAGCACTGGGCTGACTTTTCATTGGGGTGCAACCTATATGCTGGAGATGGTTTGTACATAAATAGAAGGGGGTCGGCTGTGCTGGGGGAGAGTTTTATGGGAAGGCTGGAGGAGTATTTAAACTAGGATCGAAGGGGGGGAGGGGAGGGAGAATTAAATTATACCAGGGTAGACAGATCAGACAGGTCAGTTCTTACTGGTGGGTGGAATGGGGAAAGATGGAGGGGAGGGCTATGGCAGATGAGAAGAAGGTTCCCATGTTACAAACAACCAGTGGAATTGGTACCATTTGTATGAAAATAAAAAATATGCAAAAACCGTGTGCACAAGGTGTCAATGTATTAAAGTGTTTGTTCACCAATGCTAGAAGTCTGCCAAGAAAAATAGGTGAGTTGGAAGCTTTGGTGCATGAACAGAACTATGATTTAATTGGTGTTGCTGAATCTTGACTTCATTCTTCACTTGACTGGGCCATTAATATTCCTGGCTATGTTCTCTTTTGGAGAGATAGGGTAAATAGGAAAGGTGGTGGTTTCTGTCTCTATGTTAGAAGTGATCTCAGAGTGAGTGTGAAAAAGGACCTAGTCAATGGAGAGTGTGATGAGGCTGAAGCTTTAGGGGTTGAACTGCACATGGGGGTGCGTACTACAAAGGTAATCATTGGAGTTTGTTATAGGCTTCCCAGTGTTAATGAGGTGGAGACTCAGCTCCTTGCACAAGTCGCAAGGGCTGGGACAGTGTTAATAATGGGGGATTTTAACTACCCGGAAATTGACTGGAGTAATGGTACTGCAAGAACAGTTAAAGGGCAAATATGTTTACACCTACTACAGGACAATTTTATGGTACAGTTCATAGAGGCCCCAGCTAAGAATGATGCTCTGCTGGACCTGGTAATCTCAAACCATGCAGAGCTTATTACGAATGTCCATATAAAAGAACATCTGGGTAGCAGTGACCATAACATGATTTCATTGATTGTTAGCTGTAAACAGCAAGCACATACAGGAAAAATAAAACCACTCAATTTTAAGAGAGCTAATTTTCCAAGGCTGAGAGCTGCTCTCCAAGACTTAGACTTGGAGGGAATATTGGCATCAATGAACCCAGCACAGAAATGGGAGTTCTTCAGAAAGACTGTATGTGAACACACTGCAAAATATATTCCCATGGTCAACAAGTTTAAAAGGCTAAAAATCAAACTTATGTGGCTTATGGCCAAAGATAAAAAAGCTATAGATAATAAGAAAAGAGCTTTTATTAAATATAAAAATGAAGGAACGCTATAATCGATTAAACATTACAAAGAATATAACAGAATATGCAAAAATGGAAATAAAGGCCGCAGAAATTGAAAATGAGCGACAGATTGCAAAAGATAGCAGGAACAACCCCAAAAAATTCTTCAAAAATATTAATAGTAAAAAGATCTGGTCCACGCATGTAGGCCCTTTACAAAATAATTTACAGTGGGTAACTGGGGACAAAGAGAAGGCAAATTTATTAAATACCTTCTTAAGATCTGTGTATACAAAGGAGCATGGGGGAGCTCTTGTCCATAATGGGCATGGTATTGACACAGCTCCAGATGATCCACATTGGCTCACAGCTGATATGATCTGAAAATATTTAGACAGAATAAAGGTAAATAAAGGACCTGGACCGGATGGCATACATCTTTGAGTCCTTAAAGAATTGAGCTCTGTCATTTCAAAGCCACTGTTTCTAATTTTTAGGAACTCTTTAATGACTGGCATAGTACCACTGGATTGGCGTAAGGCCAATGTGATGCCAATATTTAAAAAGGGGTCAAAATCTTTACCAAGTTTAATAAAAGACTACATAGATGAGTTCTTGCTGTAAAAAAATATTTTAAGCAACAGACAGCATGGATTCATGAAAGACAGAAGTTGTCAAACAAATCTGATTTCTTTTTATGAGGAGGTGAGCAAAACCTTGGACAGAGGGGTGGCGGTGGACGTGGTATACTTGGATTTTGCAAAAGCATTTGACACAGTTCCCCACACACGACTAAACTCTTCAGGCTTGGAAAAATTTGTATGTAAATGGGTAGAAAACTGTCTAAAAGATCATATTCAGAGAGTAGTGGTTGTTGATTCATACTCTGAATGGTCTACGGTTGTCAGTGGTGTACCCCAAGGTTCAATTTTGGAACCCTTACTTTTTAACATATTTAACGATGTAGGGTCTGGGATTATAAATCCAATTTCAGTCTTTGCAGATGACACCAAGCTGCGCAGTGGAGTAACGTCCTTGCATGATGTCTCCAATTTACAAGCCGACCTCAATACACTGTTTAATTGGGCAACTATGTGGCACATGAGGTTTAATGTTGATAAACGTAAGGTTATGCATGCATCATACATCCTGAGGGGAGTACAACTGGGGGAATCAATGGTGGAGAAGAATCTGGGAGTTCTGGTAGATCACAAGCTTAACCCCTTCACGCCTAATGGTAAAACAAATCTAAATGCCTAAGCACAATTTTGCAACGTTGACATGTGTTAGTAAAACCATACATATCATCACTACTACTTTGTACATCCAGGTGAATTATACCGCGTTTTTTCAGGACAAATTGGGCTTTCATTTGGAGGTAAATGGTAATGGATATCTCCTGATTTTTTTTTTATTATTATCAAAGGAAAACTGGCCCAAAATAGTAAAAAAAAAAAAAAATTTTTTTTATTTAGCTGTGTGTTTCTTCTTACTACCATAACCTACCACCAAAGAACAACTCAAAATAAATTCTCCAGCTCTTGACGATCGCAGCGATACCACATATGTGTATGTTAGTTGTTGTTTGTACCCCAATACAGCCCAGAATCAATAGAGCACATTTTGTTTTTGTCTTTTTTTTTTTTTTTTTTTTTACCTAAAACACATTGACAGTAACTGATACCAATTTTTTTTAATCCTGACCTTTTGACCCTGTCCTTGACCCAAACACTAACCCTGGCACTGAACTAGATCAAACCTTGATCTAGGTATTTTTTCTTTATTTTTTATTTTAGTTTTTAATATTTATTTTTCTTTTTTTTTTTCTTTTTTCTTTTTTTTTAAAACAAACATTTTTTTTTCTCTATGCCAGGAGTTAGAGAGATACAATGTATCTCTCTTCTCCATTCATAAAGAGAAAAAAAACAAGGGGGCCGGGCTGCACAGTGACTGATCACTATGATAGCCAATCAGAGGCTATCACAGTGATCATATGACCCGGAATCGGGGGTCTCGATCATTAGAACGGGACCCGGGGCTCTCAGTGACACCGTGCTCTATGCGCTGGGAGCGCAGTGCGGTGCGCTCCCAGCACAAAGACAGGTACGCAAATATGCGGCCCCATGAAAAAAAGCCCAGTTCTGTGAGGCTGCATATTTGTGAGACGTCGGCAACAAGGGGTTAATAACGGCATGCAATGCCAAGGTGCAGTTTATAAAGCGAGCAAAATCCTCTCTTGTATTAAAAGAGGTATAGACTCCAGAGAGAGAGATATCATTTTACCCCTGTACAAATCATTAGTAAGACCTCATCTGGAATATGCAGTTCAGTTTTGGGCACCAATTCACAAAAAGAACAGTGGGGAACTGGAGAAAGTATAGAGAAGGGCAACCAAACTGATAAGAGGCATGGAGGAGCTCAGCTATGATGAAAGATTAGTTTAACTGAATTTATTTTCTCTTGAGAAGAGGAGATTAAAGCGGAGTTCCACTCACGCTGTCAAAAATTAAAAGTCAGCAGCTACAAAAACAGCCACTTACCTGTCCCTCGGTGTGTCCCCTGCAGTTCGTTTCAACGACCGTCCTGTGTTCCAGGAGGCCGGCATCTTTAGTGTAGGCACCCGGCTGTGATAGCTTGCGGCTTCACAGCCGGGTACCCACTGCGCATGCATGAGTAGTGCTGCGCTTCGTGAATGGTCCTGTAGTCTTCTGGGACCTGTCACGTGTCCCAAAAAACTACAAGGAGGGAGGACACCTTCCGCTTGATCGGACCGGAAGTAGGAGCGGGTACCTGTCAAATTCGGGTACCCACTTCCCCCCGCCTCCCAAAGGTGCCAATCCTTAATGGGGAGCAGTCCTTAAAGCGGAACTTCTGCTTTTGGGTGGAGCTCCGCTTTAACGGGGGGGGGGTTATGATCAACATGTATAAATCCATCATTGGTTCATATAGTGAACTCAGTGTAGAGTTATTCACCCTGAGGTCATCACAGGGGACAAGGGGGCACTCTTTATGTCTGGAGGAAAAGAAATTTAATCTCCAAACACGGAAAGGTTTCTTCACAGTCAGAGCTGTGAAAATGTGGAATAGACTCCCTCAAGAGCTAGTTCTGGCTATGTCAGTGGATTGCTTTAAAAAAGGCCTGGATTCTTTCTTGGGTACACAGAATATAACTGGATACTAACGTTTATAGGTAAAGTTGGTCCAGGGAATATCCGATTGTCTCTTGGGGGATCAGGAAGGACCTTTTTCCCCTGCAGGAACAATATGCATCATGCTTTTCTTTTTTTTTTTTGCCTTCCTCTAGATCAACTGTGGGTGTAGGATACTTTTTTTTTTAAATGGTTGAACTGGATGGATTTTTGTCTTTTTTCAGCCAGACTAACTATGTAGCATCATACCTTCAGAAAAACTGATGGAAACTAACATGCAGATTTCACTGCAGAGACATCAGTTTACAGGCCCTCCACATATACTGCAATATAAACCCCCCCAAAAAAACACTAAAAACAAAAATGAATACATATAAATTAAATACAAAATATACAGTATCTGAAGTATATTACAATAAATCATAAGTACAGAATCACTAATGAAAAACAATGCTCTTGTTTCTATTACTGTTTATACACATACATTACCCCAACCATAGCTGAATACGGACTTAAATCTAGAGGCAACCCATGAAAAAGGTTTGTAGCTAATAGAGTCATTGAGTCCTGGATAAGTTAAAGCTGTTAAAGAATAAATCCATTTAGTCCCCTCCCCCCCACCCAGTTGATGGGCAAGGACATGTTCAAATGCAAAAAAGTCCATGACATTAAGGTCAAATTTGTGATCTAGACCAGTGGTGGGCAACCTTTTTTTTCAACTGAGCCAAATCTCGCCAAAACCATGATTGAAATTTATTTTGAGAGCCACATTTTTAAAACTGAAAATACATCTCCCATATAGTAATTCATCCCCCATAGTAATTCATCCCCCATATAGTAATTCATCCCCCATAGTGTAATTCATCCCCCATAGTGTAATTCATCCCCCATAGTAATTCATCCCCCATAGTAATTCATCCCCCATATAGTAATTCATCCCCCATATAGTAATTCATCCTCCATATAGTAATTCATCCCCCATAGTAATTCATCCCCCATATAGTAATTCATCCCCCATAGCAATTCATCCCCCGTATAGTATTTCATCCCTCGTATAGTATTTCATCCCCCGTATAGTATTTCATCCCCCGTATAGTATTTCATCCCCCATATAGTATTTCATCCCCCATATAGTATTTCATCCCTCATATAGTATTTCATCCCCCATATAGTAATTCATCCCTCATATAGTATTTCATCCCTCATATAGTATTTCATCCCCCCATATAGTATTTCATCCCTCATATAGTATTTCATCCCCCCATATAGTATTTCATCCCTCATATAGTATTTCATCCCTCATATAGTAATTCATCCCTCATATAGTATTTCATCCCCCCATATAGTAATTCATCCCTCATATAGTATTTCATCCCCCCATATAGTATTTCATCCCCCCATATAGTATTTCATCCCTCATATAGTAATTCATCCCTCATATAGTATTTCATCCCCCCATATAGTATTTCATCCCCCCATATAGTATTTCATCCCCCCATATAGTATTTCATCCCCCCATATAGTATTTCATCCCTCATATAGTAATTCATCCCTCATATAGTATTTCATCCCTCATATAGTATTTCATCCCTCATATAGTATTTCATCCCCCATATAGTATTTCATCCCCCCATATAGTATTTCATCCCCTCATATAGTATTTCATCCCTCATATAGTATTTCATCCCCCCATATAGTATTTCATCCCTCATACAGTAATTCATCCCTCATATAGTAATTCATCCCCCATATAGTATTTCATCCCTCATATAGTATTTCATCCCCCCATATAGTATTTCATCCCTCATATAGTAATTCATCCCCCCATATAGTATTTCATCCCCCCATACAGTATTTCATCCCCCCATATAGTATTTCATCCCTCATATAGTAATTCATCCCTGATATAGTAATTCATCCCCCATATAGTATTTCATCCCCCCATATAGTATTTCATCCCTCATAAAGTAATTCATCCCTCATATAGTATTTCATCCCCCACAGTACTATTCCCCCCCCCCCTTCTAGTAAGCCAAGTCCCCCGTGTCAATTCACTTACCTTTTGCGTTCCTCTCGCTGTCTTCCCGCGCCGTTCGGGTCTTCAGGGCGGACTGTGAGAGGAGCCTAGCTCCCCTCCCCTCACGTTCGGCACGCTGCCCCGCCTACACACATCCTGACAGCCACATCCGCAAGCCGGATTAAAAGGTCCGCGCGGACTTTTGGGGCTGCCAACCGAGAGGAGGCAGGGGAGCGGCCGACCGAGAGGAGGGAGGGGAGCAGGCGCCCGGCACACAGAAGAGCCGCATTAGACTGGGTAAAGAGCCGCATGTGGCTCGCGAGCCGCGGCTTGCCGACCACTGATCTAGACCAACATGTCTAGAGATGGGAGTTTCATTTTGCCTATATAAAATGCCCCACATTTGCATTTCAAAAGGTATGCTGTTCCATCAGATTGGCAAGTGACCCTATTTCTGGGACTCCAGAGTTTATTATTAGGGAGGATGACATTCATGCCTTTCAGAATAAAATGGCAGTAATTGCATCTACCACACAGAAAAGAGCCAAATGTTGAAGCTCCTGAAATGCCAGCTGTAGAATAATGGCTTTGAACTAATGATCACTTAATGATATTGAGCGTTTTGAAGGTAATTTCAGGATAAGGCTGGATGTGTTTGTTAATTTGTTCATCTGAAGTCAAAAGATACCAATATTTTTGATAAATATTCCTGATGATCCTATGGTATCTATTGTATTTAGTAATGATGTGAGTAGTGTTTGGTTTGGATTTTGCTCTAGATTTGTATATTAAAATAGATCTATCTTGTTTTTTGACTCTTATATGCCTTTCTAAGGCATGATCTGCTATATCCTCTGGATAGCAAACGTTCTCGTACGGCCATTGTGTAAACTTGAGATTGTAACTATTGTGTTTTAGACTCTCCAGAAAAACCATCAATCTATTTTTTGTTCCTGCCCAAATCATAGCAATATCATCTATATAACAATGCCTTGACACTCTCTACAATTAGGATCATCCATTTATTCTTTGTTGGAAAAAAGCTAACGCTCCCACCCCCTTAAGTACAGATTTGTGTAAGAGGGAGTGCATCGTTTCCATGTCAACACCCTGTACCTGGAGGTAGTGGGAGCTGTTGAACAGAAAGATATTGTGTGTCAAAATAAATTCCAGGATCTGTAAAACAAACTTGTTATACTCCCAAGAGTCCTGACCTCTTTCCCCTAGTAGGCCACGAATCACTTGAATGCCCGACTAAGACTATGTGGGATGGAGTTGCTTAAGGCCAACATGTAGAAGATATATGAATAGAGGAGTTGTCAACAACAATAATGAGCACTGTGGATGCCAATGAGAGAATATGTTTGTAAATTTTGGATGTTTTTGACATGAATGTGTAATAAATACTATTGTATTTTAACAAGCACTGTTTTGGTTACTGGGGAAAAGCACCTCAAAAATCCTGTTCCTACTTTTATTTTTTTGTTCAAATTCTCAAAAAACTTTTAGAGGTTTCTCTGCGATCACAATGTACAGGTGTTGAACAGGATGGACGTGTGTCTTTACTCAACCTTACCAACAATGCATCTTTTTTCCAGACCTGGGTGTACTGTGTTAGCCATAGAGTGCTTTCTAGTTTTGGAGGTATGGTACCGTCTTTGATGACTCCTTGTGTGAGTAAGCCTATGGAAGTAATGAAGATAACCTGGTATGCCATCTTTAGTCACTGCATCATGAATAAGCCTTTTGGAGGTGGTATAGATAACCTTGTACGTCAGCTTTGGACTTGGCAATGTGATGCTTTCCAGATCCTTGTGTACTGTGTTAGCTGCAGAGTTATCTCAAGGTTCAGAGCTGTGGCAAAGCTTTTCATGTCACCCAGTCTCTGCAGCTTTACTCTGAGTAAGTCTCTGAGGTGAATATATCCTTTGGGTAGTGGCCCCCTGTTTATGGCATTTCTCAGATCTTCATGTACTGCATTACACTTCTAATGCAGTGGCACAACCTTTTTGGCATGACTCGGTGTTGGGAAAACTCAATTTCGTGTCGGCTCCCTCTGTCCAACCATTATACAAAGTACTTTGGGAGTAATGCAATTCAGACACTTAGGTGTGAAGCGCAGAATTTAAAGTCTTTATTATTGTACTTGAGTGTAGATACAGAGATAACACCGAATACTTTGGGCGGTATCCATAATGGCACCAATCAGAATACATTATAGATGTTACAATAAATCACCATATGTTGCGTAATAGAAATCTAGCAAACAAAATAATAAATTCTGCAAACCTTCAAGGCCGGAGACACTCACACAGATATCAACATTCCAGTCCCTAGAGAATGTCCTGTTTATAGGAATAAAAGTTGGGTAATAAGCACAAAGCAACAGTTAGTTAACTATTAACCCTTTCACTCAGTTTCTCACAACTCATTTAATGAGTATGGCTGATTGGGCTGCAGTGATGGCATCACAGCTCTGAATGTTGGGCACCATTTTAAATTTCTTGACGTGTTTTACTGAGGCAACACGTCATCCACTAGGTGACATGTGTATGTGCTCCATTCCCGCCTTTCATCTTGAGAGGAAATGCCTTCCCACTGCCCATCCTCAGCGATTTGGTGATCTCTGACCCCCTACAACCCTCATCAGGTCTGAGTGCTTTGGTGTGTATGTGTGAGGCCTTGCCTCACTTTTGGCCTAGTTGTTTACTATCGATAGGGAACCTACTGATCAATGGCCATTTGCTTCTGTGGACCCTACAGTTCTTCTACTTGCGCCCCCCCCCTCTTAAAATTTCTTTTAATTTGCAAAAATAAGTGCCATAAGATCAGAAGTTACCACCAACGCCAATATACGGACTGTGTCTGTGGCTGGCAGTGGCAGGGTGACAGTTGCAGTGAGGCGAGGATGATGGATCCACACTCTGACAGATCCCAGGCTGGAACTCACCAGGCAATGGGGGGAGATAAAACGCTGTGACAGCAGGCACAGACACACAAGCACACACACACAGACACACACACACAGCGATCCCACACAGTGACAGAGCCGACACAACAAACCGACACAGATCAGCAGACACTAGAAGAGCAGGCTGTGAGATTATGTCATCACTCACTGTCACATTGCACATGTGAAGGATTGCCAACCGGCCGGATCACACAGACATGAGACATTACCTTCCTCTGCAGGTGCAGCTCCACCTCTGCTGATGAATGGGAAAAGAAGGGCTGGAACTCCACAGTGATCAGCAGTTGCCAGCCGACTTGCAGTAAGGGACTGAGTCTGGGAGGAACACAGTAAGGAGCCAGAGCTCAGATGCTAAACTGGTTCTAGACACCCGGTATCTTCCTTTGTCCTTTTTCCTCCCCTCAGCCACCCCCCCCCCCCCCCCCCTCAGCTGAAGGATCATTCATGACGTGGCGGCGTCCCACACAGAGTGCTGGCCTTTGTTGTGCCCCTAGGTGGCTGTGCTCCCTAGACGGCTGCTTAGTTTGCTTAGTGCAGGGGTCAGCAACCTAAACACTCAAAGAGCCATTTGAACCCGTTTCCCACAAAAAAAACAAAACACTGAGCCACAAAACCCTTATGACATCTAAAATGAAGATAACACTGCACATATCATTTTTTTACCTTTCTTCTTCTTACCTTTCTTACCCTTCTTCCTGTGACCCAGCAGAACAGCACTATTTGTTCAGAGTCTGCCTCCTGTTTGAACTTCAGATCTCAAAGCCGTAAAGATGTTTGAAGGTACACCCACACATTTTATCAATAGGGTATTATTGCTCTTGCTATTGGTTCTCTTGGGGATTTCATACTCTCATTTTGGATGTCAGATATAGACCTCTTGGCCTCCAGATTCAGCAACAAACTGGACAAGCTTGTCTCCAGGTGCACAGGTCCTCTGGTAGAAGCAGTGGATGCTCTGGTACCTCAGTTGGTTCAGTAAAATCTGATCTATGCCTCTTCTTCTCTAATACCTGTTCCTTATCTATTCAGCAGAATCAAGATGGGGGGATTTCTAATGATTCTTATAGCTTTGACCTCCAATTTATTCTTCCAAGGTCTACCATTGCATAAGGAAGGCAAACTTCCTTAGCCTTTCACCTCACCTTCTCTTTAAAGGCAAGATTCCACTTTTTCGTGGCACATTATACTAGATCTATGAGTGCTTCTTGTGCTTTTTGACATCAGGTAACTGTTTCCCAGAATTGCAAGGCTGACACTTGGTCTTGTGTTTGCAAGTTCTACCAGGCAGCTTTTTGAGCTACAGGCTGCCCCCTCAATTTACTGTTTTGTCATGTTAGCTTTTTAGTGTTGTAACTGTTGCCAACCTCTAAGTTGTACTGCCTTTGTATGTCCCATTTGTTTCTGAAGACCAGAATCCTGTGTCTCCTTAAAAGAAAAGTATGGCCAAACCTTTTTTTGGCTTCTCTGTTGGATTACAGGAGTACATTTACTAACGTTCTCTGGTGACCCAGAGTCAGCCGATAGCTGGCTCTGCCTTTTAGGGTGCAGCTGAGAACCGGAGCCAACTGTACCTGTCCCCTCCCCAGCTTGAGGCTCCAGCATGTGCCAGAGCAGCAGAGTGTTGGGCAATGACAGGCACTCACTGCTCTCCACTGCAAGCCAACTGATCCCTTAAAGCAGTGGTTCTCAACCTTCCTAATGCCGTGACCCTTTAATACAGTTCCTCATGTTGTGGTGACCCCCAATTAAATTAAATTAAAATTATTTACCCAGTAATTATAATTCATGAGTGTCATTTTCCTCCAATACTGCTGCTTTCAACACAGTAGCTGCTTTTAACAGAGTATCTGCTTTCAACACAGCAGCTGCTTTCTACACAGTAGCTGCTCTTTACACATCGGAAATATGTGTTTTCTGATGGTCTTAGGGGACCCCTGTGAAAGGGTCGTTCGACCCCCAAAGGGGTCACGACCCACAGGTTGAGAACCACTGCCTTAAAGCTAACATTGGAAAGCTACAGCATGAAGGTGAGTATGCATTTTTATTATTTCTTCTAACCCCATAAGTTTTTAATGAAAAAGAAACAAAGAAAACAGTATTTTTGTACTTACTGTAAAATCATTTTCTTTGAGCTTTTTAAGGAATACAAGTCCCACCCTGTAATTGTGACCTATACCCAATACTCCTTTCTGGCCAAGGGCTTTTTTGTTTTCCAGCATTCAAATCCCCCAGTAGGCAGCAGAATAACTTAGTTGTATCTGAATGACTTAATCCTGTGTCTCTAATGATCTCCAGGAAACGTATTTTACAGTAAGTACAAAAATCCTGTTTTTACAAATATAAATACCAGGTGCACACGACATTGGTTGTACAGAGAATTGTGGATGTATGAGCATAGCTCTCTTTGTGAGTTTCAGCTTTGTGTGTAATTTTACTGCAGGCATTGTTGTAAGCATTTTTTGTAGTTAAATTGCAACTATGGTCAGAACAAATAATCATCATTCAATCTGTCAGAAGCAATAAAACAAGTAGTTTTGTTTTTATTACCTGTTGATATTTCTAGTAGATGTTTATATTTTCCACTTCCTGTACCTAGCCAAGTTGTTCAGCAAAAATGGCAGTTACAGGGGTGGGGGTAAACCATATAATACTGGTGGATGTGCTTACAATGTCTAGATTTTATCCAATTGTATTAAACAACTTCTGTTCTTAGTCATTAATTAAGAGAAGTGCTTACAATAATCAGCCTTTATTTGTGTACATTGTAAAACCTTTATCCCAAAAGAAAAACTGTTGCTGTAACTGCTTTTGTAACTGCAGTGTGAGCTGGAAGTTGGCTTCAGTTTGTTACTGTATGCACTAATCTGTTAGTACATCTAACACTCCCCTTCCCTCAGAATGACAGTGCTGCTGTCCAAAGGTACCCCTTTGCTCATTCATCTAGATTGGGGGCACTCTGGTACAGGAGGTGTGTTACTGGCCAGATCACCAGGTGATAACAGGGGAAAAAACTTTAAGGCTCTATGCACACTAGATTGTCCCTTCATTAATTAGAAATTAGTTTTTAAAAATTTCCAACATCACTGACATCACCGGAAGACCCCGCCCCATTGTGACACGACCCAGCATTCCCTGTGTCACTGCTATCACAAGGAGGTGGGGTCTCCCGTTGGCATCATCGGATGGCCCCACCCCTTACTTATTTAAGAGCTGTCAGACAGCTGGAGCCTTTGTCAGGACTGAAGGTTTTTCTCCTTTTTTCGTGATGGCTGTGGCGGCGGGCGGCATGGTTCACAAAGAAACAACACCGGGCGGACATTTTTTTTTTTCATTTTTCATTAAAGGACTTTGTGTTGTGTTTTTATTTACTTTTTACATTTTTTTTGCTGAATGAGTAGGGGTACTATGTTTGGGGGCTGGGACTATGTTAGGGGGTCAGATCCTGGGGGCCCTCTTGTTAAAGAGGGCTTAGAGATTCCAATAAGCCCCCGCCCGCTGACCCCCACAACCACTGGCCAAGGGGACAAGGTGCTTTTTGGGGTAGATGACCCCCCTGCCTCAAAGCACCCCCCTATGTTAAGGGCATGTGGCCTGGTCCGGGGGGGGGCGCTAAGGATCTGGTATGGATGTTGGGGGGGACCCCATGCCTTCTTGAATTTGGCATGGGGTTCCCCTTAACCCTAAAGGCCTGGTACGGATCGGGGGGGGGGGGCCCACTCTGGTTTTTTTTCACATTTATTTTTATTGACGGCAATGTTTTGGACACATAGGATAATATGGAGGGCCGTTTGGAAGGAGTAAAATAACAAACGCCTGATGCCTCTAAAGGTGGCTGCAAAAACGCTCTGTGTGCATGAGGCCTAAAGTTGTTCCACAGTCATTTTCATTTCAGTAAAATTTATGGCATTTGTCAAAGGGGTTTTGTTGAAAAGATTTTGCATCCCATACAAGTCTATTAAATTGAATGGTGCACTTCAAACAGGTTAACTGCAGATCAAATACAGCTATCAATATGATCTTCAAAGCATGCCAAACTTATACCATTGATATACCTTCACACCTTAGCAATTTACTGATGCTATTTTACTGGTAAAATTATAATCCAGAGTCTCCCTATTCCTTTTTTTGGCAGGTGGCTGCATGCTTGCTGCTCTTTATGGAGGAGGAAGATGCTTTCTGGATGATGTGTGCGGTTATAGAAGATCTGGTGCCTGCATCCTATTTCAGCACCACTCTGCTAGGTGTTCAGACAGACCAGAGAGTACTGAGACACCTCATTGTTCAATATCTCCCTCGGCTGGATAAGCTTTTGCAGGAACATGATATTGGTGAGTGACTTTGCATAGCTACATATAAGAATGACAGCTCCTGGTCATTTTCGCTGTTATAGGCATTGTAAGCAGAAACAAGGGCATGTGCTTTTTACCTGCATTATTATCTTCCATTGCTATAATTATCTCTGTATATTGTGAACACATTGCCTTTACTATATGTCTTCTCTTTTAATGACCTGCAGAGCTGTCCCTCATCACTTTGCACTGGTTCCTCACCGCATTTGCCAGTGTAGTGCACATAAAACTGCTGTTACGGATCTGGGATTTATTCTTCTACCAGGGCTCTCTGGTTCTGTTCCAGACCACTTTGGGAATGCTGAAAATTAAGGTATATTTATTTAGTAGAGTTCAATTTCCTCTTTTATATTTAATATTTAAAAATGTAGGTAAAAAGCTGCTATGCCACCTATGCTTATTTATCCAGAGTTGGAGCACTCTAATACAGGAGGTGTGTTACTGGCCTGGTCGCTAGGTGAAAACAGAGGGGGAAAAGCCTAAAAAAAGAAAACTAATGCAGCCACCACATCTAATGATTCATAAGCTACAATAAATTATTTTTTTTGTTTTAGGTTTAATACCGCTGTAAAGTTCAGCAAGGGCAGCAAAATTAAAGTGATTGTAAATGCTCTTTTTTATTAATACACTGTCTTTGTTCGGTGGCCCACACTCACACAAATGTCATATTGAGACACAGCAGTCTATGCAGGCACTGTGTCTGAATTGACATGAATATAAACGCCAGCACAGGGTTGCAAAGAACACCTGTACATCCTAGTACGGGTAATCACGCCCTTGCAGTGATGCATCCTATGTGAATGAGGCCTAAAGGTTAACTTTTATTTAGTCGTTTGTCAAAGGGCTCGTTCACACTAGTGATTGAGTGGTGGTAAAACCCCGCTGTTGAGCTGCGTTTTTACCATCCCCCAACAGAGGCAAAGGCCAGAGGTGTACAGTGGATATAAAATGTCTACACAACCCTGTTAAGGTCAGGTTTCTGTGATGTAAAAAAAAGAGACAAAGATAAAACATTTCAGAACTTTTTCCAGCTTTAATGTAACCTATAAACTGTACAACTCAGTTCAACAACAAACTGATATCTTTTAGGTGGAGGGAAGTAAAAATATAAAACTAAAATAATATGGTTGCATAAGTGTGCACACCCTTAAACTAATATTTTGTTGAAGCACCTTTTGATTTTATTACAGCACTCAGTCTTTTTGGGTATGAGTCTATCAGCATGGCACATCTTGACTTGGAAATATTTGCCCACTTTTCCTTGCAAACAAACTCCAAATCTGTCAGATTGCGAGGGCATCTCCTGTGCATAGCCCTCTTCAGTTCACCCCACAGATTTCCGATCGGATTCAGGTCTGGGCTATGGCTGGCCCATTTCAAAACTTTAATCTTCTTCTGGTGAAGCCATTCCTTTGTTGATTTGGATGTATGCTTTGGGTCATTGTCATGCTGAAAGATGAAGTTCCTCTTCATGTTCAGCTTTCTAGCAGAAGCCTGAAGGTTTTGTGCCAATATTGACTGGTATTTGGAACTGTTCATAATTCTCTCTACCTTGACTAAGGCTCCAGTTCCAGCTGAAGAAAAACAGCCCCAAAGCATGATGCTGCCTCCACCATGCTTCACTGTGGGTATGGTGTTGTTTTGGTGATGTGCAGTGTTGTTTTTGCGCCAAATGTATCTTTTGGAATTATGGCCAAAAAGTTCAACCTTGGTTTCATCAGACCATAACACATTTTCCCACATACTTTTGGGAGACTTCAGATGTGTTTTTGCAAAATTTGGCTAGGATGTTTTTCTTCGTAAGAAAAGGCTTCCGTCATGCCACTCTACCCCATAGCCCAGACATATGAAGAATACGGGAGATTATTGTCACATGTACCACACAGCCAGTACTTGCCAGATATTCCTGCAGCTCCTTTAATGTTGCTGTAGGCCTCTTGGCAGCCTCCCAGACAAGTTTTCTTCTTGTCTTTTCATCAACTTTGGAGGGATGTCCAGTTCTTGGTAATGTCACTGTTATGCCATATTTTTCCACTTGACGATGACTGTCTTCACTGTGTTCCATGGTATATCTAATGCCTTGTACCCTTCTCTTGACTGATACCTTTTAACAATGAGATTCCTGTGATGCTTTGGAAGCTCTCTGCATACCATGGCTTTTGCTGTAGGATGCGAGTAAGAAAATGTCAGGAAAGACCCACTAGAACAGCTGAACTTTATTTGGGGTTAATCAGAGGCACTTTAAATGATGGCAGGTGCGTACTGACTCCTATTTAACATGATTTGGAATGTGATTGCTTAATTTTGAACACTGCTACATCTCCAGTTATAAGAGGGTGTGCACACTTATGCAATCACATTATTTTAGTTTTTCATGTTTACGTCCCCCCCCCCCCCCAAAAAAAAAGAATTCCGTTTGTTTTTCAATTGAGTTGTACAGTTTATAGGTGGAAAAAGTTCTGAAATTATTTATCTTTTTCCAATTTTTTTTCATCACAGAAACCTGACATTTTAACAGGGGTGTGTAGACGTTTTATATCCACTATATGCATGCTGCATTGGTGATGCTTTGCCTTGCAGACACAGCAGGAATTATATCCCTAGTTGTTTTTGGTGGACGTAGTGCCACTCTGGAACAGCCCAACAGCCGCATGCAATGCACATGGTTGTAGTGCAATATTGTGGGTTTCAAGGAGTTAAAGTAGGCTGTAAGGAGGTGATGCACCTCCTCACTACCTGTCAAATGCTCTCTAAAGAGCAATCTGAACATGGATCACGGTTCAGAGAGCAAAGCTAGTGTGGACTCAAAAAAAAAACTAGCACATACATAATGTGTGCCATGCATGCCTTGCAGCGTGCCAAGGAATATTGGCATACAGCAAGAATGCACAGGCATGGCTCGGAGATCTCTATGAAGGTGTTTCCTTCATAGGTAAAGTGCAGGGCTCTGTGGGGTGGGACTTGAAAGGCAGGCAGTGATCTGAGAACAGGGCTTGGGGGTGGGGTGGGGGGTGAGGCTTGCAGGGGTGGAACTTGGGAGGGCAGGGCTATAGATCTAAGAGTGAGATAAATTGGGCCGGATTTATATATTCAATCCTGCCCAGAATTAGTGCTGATTACGTGATCTGCAAAGTCAGAAGGACTACAAGTAGGAGTATACTGACTCTGCCTCTGCAGGAAGTATCTATGTGAGGATTAGAGTCTCTCAGCAGGAAGTTATGCTGTTCCACAGGACAGGCAGCCCGACTAAAGGGAGAATATCAAGGAATCTGTAAACATGTCAGCAATATGCTGTAAAGGTACAGTCTATGCTTGTGTTTATCATTGCATTTTATGTACATTTCGAGTTGGAATTCTGCTTTAAACAAAGTACAGCTATGTACTGTAGTATGACTAGATCTCTTACTGCTTGTAGGAAGAAGAGCTCATCCAATCTGAAAACTCTGCCTCAATCTTTAACACTCTATCAGACATTCCATCCCAAATAGAAGAGCCAGATGTATTACTACGAGAGGCCATGATGATTGCAGGAACACTTACAGAAGTCATGATTGAAGCCCAGCGACGCAAACATCTAGCTTATCTCATTGCAGACCAGGGTCAACTGCTCAACTCCACTGCTGCTGTCACCAACCTTTCCAAAGTAAGTATTCTGTGTAAGGATTAGTTATAAGGTATAGTCTTGTGTGTATATTTACTTCTACATAATAATGAAAATCTCAGTACATAGACAAATTGTGAAGATGTGAATGTGTATTATAATGAGTCCATGTTTTATTTGTAGATCCTCTCTAGTCCATTCATACATAAAGTTATACTTTTATTTCAAGTATTCATATATGTAGTGTTAACTGATGACTATTAATATTTGTAGCATACCTTTACATACACAAACCAGAAATACTATCTGTCACATTCACGTTCAAGTTTTTATTTCTTGCTGATACATTTCAAGCAGTATCTCAGCCTCTTACCCAGGATAAAGCCCCATGAAAAGTTATTAATTATTTTAGTGTGGCAGAGAATCAGTGTTAAGTCATGAGCAGCAAAAGTGCTGAAGAGTTGCTGAGTCCCCTATAATAAAACAAGTATGTATTAAATGTTTTTTCATCCTTTTTGTCTGGTCAGATCATGAGAAGACAGAGTCAGAGAAGGAAGTCTGGCATCACAACGCTTTTGTTTGGTAAGCAATTCACTCATTTGACATGCTCCTAGTTTGTGTTAAATCTTTAAAGCTATAAGTTACAGGATTTTCTTATGTATATTACTGAGGGTTTTTTTTTGTAAGCAAATTTTACTTGAGGATCCAGTGTTTTAATTAGCCAAAGATGCATTAGCTAAGTGAATGCTGTATTTAGAAAAGAAAATGGCATTCACTAATCATTCATTAGGGCAGGGGTTAAAATTTAGAGTCCAGACCACTAGCCGGTCACAAAACTTACTCGCCACCAGTTGCCCCACCCAACCTTGCCCAGGTCTGCCCCCAACCACGCCCCCTTAAAGCTTATGAAATTACATTTTTCTTTAGAATAAATAGTCCGAAATATAAAACTGTACACAGTAATATATATCCCAGCTCCCCTGTACTCCATTATAGTGATATGACATGTATACAGTAATCATAGTAATGTATATGCCAGCTCCCCTGTACCCCATTATAGTGATATGACATGTATAGAGTAATCATTACTGTATACATGTCATCACTATAATGGAGTACAGGGAAGCTGCGATATACATTACTGTATACATGTCATATCACTATAATGGAGTACAGGGGAGCTGGGATATACATTGCTGAGTAATGTATATCCCATCTCCCCTGTACTCCATTATAGTGATAGGACATGCGAGCAGCTTTTTCAATCCCTGTATTAGAGGACACAGAAGCATATTCAAAGGCATGTGGTTATGCAGCTACCACCAGGAGATTGGACACTGGCAACCATCAGAGCTGCTGGGATCACCCAACATAACTCCTTCCACTCCTAGCATTCCTCAGTTTTTTGCTAGTGTCCTACAGGTTTTGGGATTGGCTGGTGCTCATCATAGCCTTGGAGGCTATACCCAGACTCTGGTGAAAAAGACCCAGGCTTTTTTCACTGGGCTCTGCTGAAGGTACCTTCCAAGCATTTAGCTTACCATGTGCTAGCTGCAGAATGCTATACAGGTCCAGGACCATGCTGCACCTGTCTAGTGAAAACTGGTCCCTGAAGATACCTACAAGCAGAGCAATACAAAGCAGTGTGCAGGAGCTGACGGGAGAGAGCTGCATTGTTTACATACAGACCTCTCTCTCGTCAGTGATACTCCGGCGATCGCTAGGTGCCAGCGGGGACCCGGTGTTCGATAGCTGAGCCCGCCAATGGCGCACGCACCCCCTCCCGGAAATGCAAAATCGTGTGTGTGTGTATATATATATATACATATATATATATATATATATATATATATATATATATATATATATATATATACAGTGGGGATTGAAAGTTTGGGCACCCCAGCTAAAAATTTGTATTAATGTGCATAAAGAAGCCAAGGAAAGATGGAAAAATCTCCAAAAGGCATCAAATTACAGATTAGACATTCTTATAATATGTCAACAAAAGTTAGATTTTATTTCCATCATTTACACTTTCAAAATAACAGAAAACAAAAAATGGTGTCTGCTAAAGTTTGGGCATGCACTGCCCCCTTTGCAAAGCTGAGACATGCCAGTGTCCTGGATTGTTCTCAATCATCGTCTGGGAAGACCAGGTGATGTCAATCTCAAAGGTTTTAAATGCCCAGACTCTTGCCCCAACAATCAGCACCATGGGTTCTTCTAAGCAGTTGTCTAGAAAACTGAAAATAGTTGACGCTCACAAAGCTGGAGAAGGCTATAAGAAGATAGCAAAGCGTTTTCAGATGTCAATATCCTCTGTTCGGAATGTAATTAAGAAATGGCAGTCATCAGGAACACTGGAAGTTAAAACAAGTTCTGTGGACCGATGAGGTTAAAATTGAACTTTTTGGCCGGAATGAGCAAAGGTACGTTTGGAGAAGAAGGGGCACAGAATTTAATGAAAAGAACCTCTGTCCAACTGTTAAGCATGGGGTTGGATCAATCATGCTTTGGGGTTGTGTTGCAGCCAGTGGCACAGGGAACATCTCACGTGTAGAAGGAAAAATGGATACAATAAAATTTCAGCACATTTTGGATGGTAACTTGATGCCATCTGTGAAAAAGCTGAAGTTAAAGAGAGGATGGCTTCTACAAATGTATAATGATCCTAAACACACCTCGAAATCCACGTGGGATTACATCAAGAGGCGAAAAACTGAAGGTTTTGCCATGGCCTTCACAATCTCCTGACCTCAACATAATTGAAAATCTATGGATAGACCTTAAAAGAGCAGTGCGTGACAGACAGCTCAGAAATCTCAAAGAACTGGAAGACTTTTGTAAGGAAGAATGGGCAAAGATACCTCAAACAAGAATTGAAAGACTCTTGGCTGGCTACAAAAAGCGTTTACAAGTTGTGATACTTGCCAAAGGGGGCAGTACAAGATATTAACTCTGCAGGGTGCCCAAACTTTTGCAGACGCCATTTTTTGTTTTCTGTTATTTTGAAAGTGTAAATGATAGAAATAAAATCTAACTTTTGTTGACATATTATAAGAATGTCTAATCTGTAATCGGATGCCTTTTGGAGATTTTTCCATCTTTCCTTGGCTTCTTTATGCACATTAATACAATTTTTTAGCTGGGGTGCCCAAACTTTCGATCCCCACTGTATATATATAATTTTGCGCAGCCCTGCTGCCCTGTGGCAGTATTTGTGCTATAAGGCGGCGGGAAAGCAGTTAATCTTTCTTTATTGCTGAGCTCCTCCATGCCTCTTATCAATTTGGTTGCCCTTCTCTGTACTTTCCCCAGTTCCCCTTTTTGTGAATTGGTGCCAAAGACTGAACTGTATATGCAAGATGAGGTCTTACTAATGATTTTTACAGGGGTATACCTCTTTTAATACAAGAGAGGATTTTGTTCGTTTTAGAAACTGCAGCTTGGCATTGCATGCCATTATTAAGCTTATGATCTACCAAAACTCCCAGATCTTTCTCCACCATTGATTCCCCCAGTTGTACTCCCCCCTAGTATGTATAATGCATGCATAACCTTACATTTATCAACATTAAACCTCATTTGCCACATAGTTGCCCAATTAAACAGTGCATTGAGGTCGCTTGTAAGTTGGAGACATCCTGTAAGGACACATGTCAACGTTGCAAAATTGTGCTTAGGCATTTAGATTTGTTTTACCCTTAGGCGCTAAAGGGTTAAGCTTGTGATCTACCAGAACTCCCAGATCCTTCTCCACCATTGATTCCCCCAGTTGTACTCCCCCCTAGTATGTATGATGCATGCATAACCTTACATTTATCAACATTAAAACTCATGTGCCACATAGTTGCCCAATTAAACAGTGCATTGAGGTCGGCTTTTAAGTTGGAGACATCCTGTAAGGACACATGTGAACGTTGCAAATTTGGCTTAGGCATTTAGATTTGTTTACCCTTACCTTTAGAATCGACTGCTTTGCAATGCATGCTATTATTATTTTTATGACCTACCAGTACACACATATCCTTCTCTACTGTTCACCCCCTTAGCTGTTCTCCTCCTAGAATCTATGATGCATGCATGTTTTGACACCAAGTGCATAACTTTACATTTAACATCATTTGTCAGATAGTTGCCCAATGAAATAGGTTGGCTTATACAGTCTACACACCCCTGTTAAAATGTCAGGTTTCTGTGGTGTAAAAAAATAATACAAAGATAAATCATTTCAGAACTTTGTCCACCTTTAATGTGATCTATAAACTGTACAACTCAGTTGAAAAATAAACTGAAATCTTTTAGGGGTGGGGGGAGGTAAACATAAAAATTTAACATAATGTGGTTGCATAAGTGTACACACCCTCTTACAACTGGATATGTAACTCTGTTCAAAATTAAGCAATCACATTCCAAATCACGTTAAATAAGAGTCAGTACACACCTCCCATCTTTTAAAGTGCCTCTGATTAACCCCAAATAAAGTTCAGCTGTTTTAGTAGTCTTTCCTGACATTTTCTTAGTCACACTGTAGGTTGGAGACATCCTGTAAAGACATTTTTCCACTGCATAGCTTGATGTCATCTGCAAACACTGAAATGGCACTTTTTAATCCCAAACTCTATATCATTTATAAAAAGGTTTAACAGCAAAGGTCCCAACACTGAACCTTGGGGTACACCACTAATAATCTTAGACCAATTTATTTTAGGAATCCTTAATTGCTACGCTCTGAATTAGGTATTTGCACCAGTTCTCTATCCAGTTACAAATTTAATTTTGTAAGCCTGTAGATTTTATTATGCATATTAGCTGCATGTGAGGTACTGTCAAACGCTTTTGCAAAATCCAAGTACACTGTATCCACAGCCATTCCTTTTGTTTTTGCTTATTTCCTCATAAAAAGAAATAAGATTTGTTTGACAACTTTGGTCTTTCTTGAACTCTTAAGTGTCCTCCCAACTATAGAAGTTAAACTAACAAGTCTGTAGTTACTTGGTAAAGATTTTAATCACTTTTTTAAAATATATGCCCGACATTGTAATTACTCCAGTCTAGTGGCACTACGCCAGTCATTAAAGAGTCTCTAAAAATTAAAGACAATGGGGTTGATTTACTAAAGGGAAATAGACTGTGCACTGAAATTGCAGTTGCTCTAGATATGAGGAGAACATACAAGAAAAATGTTTTGCTTGCATATGATTGGATGAAAGAAATTAGCAGAGCTTCGCCTCATTTCAGTGCTTCCCCTCGGATAAAAAGCAACTGCACTTGCAGTGCACAGTACATATACCTTTAGTAAATCAACCCCAATGGCTTAGAAATAACAGAGCTCAACTATTTGCAGACCTGTGGGTGTAAGCCATCTGGTCCAGTTGCTTTATTCATCTTTATTTTGTGTAAATTTCTAGCCCAGCTCTGGAGTCAGAGAAATCCTTCCTCCCTTTGGTCTGGAAGATTTCCACAACCAATGCCAGACTGACAGGCTGGATAGATATCCTTGACACCCTATTGGTGTCTCCCGATCAATATTCTGGGTCTACAGGCTATTTGGTTGTTTGTTCAGTGCTGCACCTGTCAACTGCAGGTTCATCCGATCTGGACAACGTTATGGCTGTGGCTTACATCAACCATCGAGGACGGATCAGAAATCTCACAGCTCTAAGGAAAGCTAAACAGATTCTGGCTTGAGTGGAATTTCACATTTCTGCCTTGTCAGCTTTGCACATTCCAGGTGTTAAACAAATCGGACTTCTCTGTGTCTGGACTCTGGGAAATGATCCCTTCACCCTTAAGTTTTTCAAGAACTCTGACACAGGTAGGGGTGGTTGGACGTGGAATTCTTGGCTTCCAAATTCGACAACAAACTATTCAAGGTGGTCTCCAGATCCAGGGTTCCTCTGGCCTTTTCTCAGTGGATGCCCTGACTCCTCCTCTGCAATTTCTTTTTAGCTTGCTTTGGAAAATTGATGTGGAGGGCATCCCAGTGTTTCTCAAAGCACTGAACTGGCCAAGGTGGATGTGGTACTTGGTTCTTGTCAGACTCCTGGTAGATTCCCAGTGTGCTTTTCCATGTCAGCTAGATCTCCTGTCCGAAGGACCAGTTTTCAATCCTGTTTTAGAGCGGTTGGCTTTGACAGCCTGACATCCAAGGACTTAAAATATAAGCGTCTATCCGAGAAATCCCTTTGTTTCTTAAAGCTAGGAAATTCACCTCTTACCGGGTCTACCATCATAGCTGGAAAGCATATTTCGCATGATGCAAGCCTAGGAAATGAAATCTTAGAAAGTTCTTTGTGGGATGAATCTTCCCTTTTCACCAGTCTGGACCGGATCAGATTCTGGCCCTGAGCACTATCAACAGTCCTATGTCAGCGCTGGCTTTTCTTTTTCAAAGATCATTTGCCTCTCACTTCCTAGTGAAGATATTTAAGGGTATCACTCATGCTATCCCCCTGTTCATTCTCCAGTGCCTCTGTTGGATCTCAGGTTTTGTCAACTCTTCAGGGGGTTTCCCTTCAAACCTGTCAGGAACGTTTCCTTGTCTGCTCTTAATCGCAAAGTAGCCTTTTTGGTTGCCTTCAGCTCAGCGAGGCTAGTTTCTGAGTTGGCTCTCTTTACTTGAAAGGTTCCTTTTCTTGTGTTACACAAGGACAAGGTTGTATTTTTACCTAAGGTAGTTTAATCTTTTCACCTCTTTGATTCCAGTTTTGGTAGCATGGTTCTTCAAGTGGCTCACAATTATGGGTAATTGTAGGTATTTTAATATTTTTGTTTGCTGTATTTGCCCACCCCTCAGTTAAACTGCTTTGGGAACATCCCTACATTTGTGAATATTATCCTGTGTCCCCTAATGAACACTTAGGAAAACAGGGTTTTGTAAAATCATATTTTTGGAGTTCGTTTTGGGACATAGATCCCACCCTCTGCTTTTGTGATCCACTCTTTCTATTTTTTGCTCCACAATTGAGGCATGGTGGGAGTTGGAGGGGTTATGTTCTACTGTCTGAACAGCTCTGATTGGTTGCCAGTGTTCAATCTCGTGAAGGTAGCTGTACACAGTGCCTTGAAAAAGTATTCATACCCCTTGAAATTTTCCACATTTTGTCATGTTACAACCAAAAAACGTAATTGTATTTTATTGGGATTTTATAGACCAACACAAAGTGGCACATAATTGTGAAGTGCAAGTAAAATGATAAATAGTTTTTAACATTTTTTTAAGAAAAGTAAGTCAAAACTGTGTGTCACACTTGCAGTGCCATTCACTATTAATGACACCCTAAACTAGGCAAGCAACCACGTGGTTAAACAAATGCTCAAAAAGATACGTTTCTTTGCAATGTTTATCATCAAAATGCGTGGGCTGTCCTATGTGGGAAAATGTGCTACATAGTGTTAATGGAGGATTAAGATTCAAATGGATGCATATGGAACAAACATTTTTGTTTTGTTTTGTTCATTCTTATATCAAGTTTTATGTGATTGGAATGGTTACATTTATTTCTTGGTCATACCTCCAATCAGATGCCTGTATGTTTATTTTCAATACTGTATCCTCCTATGGGCATTATAAGCTATCAATATTTAGAGGCAAAATGTCATTCATTAAAATTAAATTGTATGATGAAAGGTAACTGATGATTGATGACCTTAAACAAGAATATATGTTCACCAGCAGGTGATTTTTTTTTAGCATCATACAAACTACATCATGGTGTCGTGTGTATGTTTAATAAAAATTCTAGAATCAAATTTTGAAAAGGGCTTGTGGGGGTGACTTATCCAACATGAACAATAAATAATGAGTAGATTAGTTCTAACAGACATTGTCAATATTTGCCTAAGTACATCTCTTCTTGAGTACATCATCTTCTTCTTAAGTACAGGATACTTAAACGCGGTACTTCAACTAAGGCACAACTGCAAACTGCATGAATCCACTTCAGACTGACTGCAAGTGACCCTGTATTTCTCCATTCAGCTCTTTATTTCCCAATCTGCTTCCAACTCTCTCCAAATGTAACATGTAACCTGTAACATGCTCTCTCTACCTTCCCTGCTTCCACCAAAACACTATTTAATTCATTTTTTAAATTCAAAGCAAACTTCATTAATCCATGTCTCCATGCTTTATTTTGCTGTGAAACAGTGGCCATCCTGAGTAAGGGCAGATGATTAATCTAGCATGTATTTCCTAGAATCCATCTGCCTTTAGCTCAGACATGCAGGTAGGTCGGTGTGTTTAGCTGAGAAAACCCCCTGCTCCCCTCCTGAAGACTCCTGGGATGTATGACATAATTTGCCTAGGCATGGAAGCAGTGGGTAACTGAAGAAATAAAAAAAAAAAAAGTTTAAAACCAGTAAATATTGATTTAAAAAAATAAATATAATATAACTTTCTAACTATTTACTAATGCTAGCAGCATAAGGATTAAAAATAGTCAGTGTTGTTTGAGAGAGTGAAGTTCAGCTTCTTTTCACCCCTCTTCTCCACACTAGAGCACATATATATCACCATTGCTCCTACCCTCTCCCTATAACTGCACTCATCACCTCCTGCTACTTATAAATCCACACACTGTCATAATCACTAGGATACTGGGGCATATGCCATCATATAACTCTCGCTCCTGTCTTTCCTCCCTCACACTTTTTCTTCTGGTGATTTGTTTCCTCTATTCCTAGCTCTCTGCATCTAATTTTTACTTTCACACCCTTCATCCTTCTTTCTGCGGCAGCAGCCTCAATCTAAACAATCTAAGTTCTATTCCCCTGCTTCCATGAACCATCAAAAACTTGCCCTGATCCAGTGGACAAAAGGGAGATGGAGCCAGATTCCTTTTATCCTCACAAAAGACTTTTAAGGTTCTCCCCATACCTCCCTCTCTACCCTCTCCCATTTTGAAGCTCACTTTCTTTACTTTCTCCAATTTCTTTAAGCATTGATTTGATCTATTAGCCTTCTAGTACCTTTGTCACACTTCTCTGATAACTTTTCTACCTGGCTTACCCTGTTTTCTCTTTTCCTGAAATACCTGCTATCATCCTTGGTGACTTTAACATCCCTGGTAATGTTAAACCCCTGCTACCTCTCAGCTCCTCAGCTTAACCTCTTCTCTTGGCCTAATGCAGTGGACACACATTTCTATTCAATCTGATGGCAACACACTTGACCCTGTATTTTACGCACCTGTGCACATTCTCCTACACCCCATTTCCTCTCTATGATTGCAACCTTATCAGTTTCAATATCTCCTTATCTTTTACCTCCTATCCCTCCAACCAACAGACAGTTACCCTTAGAAATCTGATCTTTACCACTTTAACACCTCCTCTCTACTCTCCAGCAGACTACCTTTATGGGAACATCTCTTTCCTGTCCTGCCCTGACCTTGCTTTTTCTGTCTACAACAGTGTGCTCTAATCCTCCTTGGACACGCCTGCTCCAATCACTACACACGAAATTAGGCCATGACCTCTAAAACATTGGGAAACAGACAATACTAGAAGTCTCAAAAACCATAGTTGCTCTCATTAGCAACTGTGATTTTAAAATCCAGATCTTTGTAAGATTTTGCCCTCTATAAAAATCTCCAAAAAATATAGTTCCTAACTCCATGTTGCCAAACAGTACTATTTCATCACTCTCATTAACACTACTTTACCTTTTAACACTATTAACTCTATGCTACCTTTAACTCTCTACTTTGTCCTGCACTGCCTTCATCAACTAGTTCATTCACTGCCCAGGAGATCAACAATAATTTCAAAAACAAGATTGATGCAATTTGTGATGAAACCTTAAATGTCTTTACTGTCTAGCTACCTCCCCCATCTAACATACCACATCTACCACCGCATAAATTATTTCTTCCTTTGACCTTTGGTATTACAGAGGTTTTTGCTATACTTTTATCTGATACCCACTTAATCACCTACCCCTTGGACCAGGTTCTCTCACAACTGTGATTACCCTTTTGCTCTATTATACTCTCTTTTACCAACATTCTCTCTACCCAAATCCTCTGAAATATATACTGGTTACCACGTTTACCGCCAAACTCCTAGAATGCCTAATTTACAACTCCTCACTCTTGACAACCTTCTCAACCGATTTCAGTCTGGCTTTTACCCACAACACTCAACAGAAACTGCCCTCCTAAAACTTACTGATAACTTACTAACTGCTAAAATCAATGTACTCATACTCTTAGAACTTTTTCTTGCGTTTGATACGGTTAAGCAATTGCATCTAAAAAACTCCACTCTCTTGGCCTTCTTCCTGGTTGTTCTTCTACCTATCTCAACGCACCTTCACTGTCACCTAAAACTATCTTCTTCTCTCCTCTTCCTCTT
This sequence comes from Staurois parvus, assembly GCF_062004578.1. NCBI lineage: Eukaryota > Metazoa > Chordata > Amphibia > Anura > Ranidae > Staurois > Staurois parvus. The sequence goes on from NW_028317945.1 coordinate 1,071,068, forward strand.
TCCGTAGGGGTCCCCCAAGACTCTGTTCTTGGGCTCCTTTTATTCTGTATCTCTTCATCCTCTCTGGGTCAGTGAATGACCTCCAACAATCACTCTCTCTACTTCTCAGCTCACCCCTTCTGTCTCCTCACGCATTACTAATTTACTCACTGACTTGTCAATATGGATGTCAGACCACATTCTTATATCACAATCTTTACAACACTGAGCTCATCATATTTCCTCCCCCATGTCTCTTCTCCCAACTTCTCCTTTGAGATAAATGGCACAATGATCAGTCCCTCCTCACAAAGTTTCTAATTCTTGCTTTGACTATTGCAACTCTCTCCTCACTGGTCTACCTTTTACATTGGTTGTCTACCCTTCAGTCTATAATGAATGCTGTTTGCCAGACTTGTTCATCTTACCAACTGCTTGATCACCATTACCTTTCTCTGCTATTCCCTCTCTGGCTTACATGCGTTCAACAAATAAAATATAAAATACCAACAACATACAAAGCCATCCAAAACTCTGCCCCAAGCTACATCACCAACCTCATCTTAAAATATCATTCAAACCATCCTCTAGCTCTCTAGCCCCATCGTCACCTCCTCTCATGCTCACCTCCAGGACTTCTCCAGAGCCTCCCCCTTCATCTGGAGCTCTCTACCTTTAATCTGTCTTGCTATCTCCTACCTTTTTTGTCTTTAGGCAATCATTGAAAACTAATTCCTTTAGGGAAACCTATCCTGCCTCCTTCTAAAGCATGTACTTTTTACTCTCTCCATCAGCTCATCACTCATATTTACTGTCTTTTGTATCATTTGCCCCTCCACTTAGATTGTAAGCTCTCAAGAACAGAACCCGCCTAAACTTCCTGTATTAAATTGTTTTTCATCTGTACGATTCTCCTTATTTTGTAAAGTACTGTGCAGCCTGTTATTATCATTAGCATTTTTATTATACAGGATTTACGTAGTGCGAACAGTTTGCAAAACATTTTACAGCATGAAGGTAGACCGTACAGTTACAATACAATTCAATACAAGAGGAATTGGAGGGCCCTGCTAGTTAGAGCTTACAATCTAAAAGGGAGGAACAAGTGATACAAAAGGTAATAACTGTGGGAGATAAGCTGTTGGAAAAAATAAAAGTACATTTGTTAGGTGGAGGCAGAATAAGCATTTCTAAAGAGAAAGGTGTTCAGGGTTTGCCTAAAAGTGGACAGAGTAGGAGATAGTCGGACAGATTGGAGTAGGGAGTTCCAGAGGAAGTTAGATGCACAGGAGAAATCTTTGAAGCAAGCATGAGAGGAAGAAATGAGGGAGCTAGAGAGCAGGAGGTCTTGGGACAAACAAAGAATGTTTTGCTTGAGACTTTAAGGCAAGTTAGTGATGTAGCTGCGGGCAGAGTTGTGGATGGCTTTGTAAGTTGTTAGCATTTTGAATGTTTTTCGTTGGGGTGAGTGGAAGCTGATGGAGGGATTGGCAGAGAGGGGTAGCAGACACTAAATGACTGGTAAAGAAGATGAGTCTGGCAGCAGCACCCATGGTGGATTGAGGGAGGGATAGCCTATATAAAGGTAATACAATGAGGATGGATTTGCAGTAGTCAAGGTGAGATATAACCAGGGAGGGGATTAGAAGCTTTGTGGTGTCACTGATTAAGAAGGGGCATATGTTAGAGACATTTGGGAGGCTGATGCAGCAAGATTTGGACAGTGATTGATATGAGACCAAAAGGAGAGTTCAGAGTCCAACATTACCGGGGATTACAGGTCAGGGGAAGGGGCATGTGGGGGAGGAAATCTTATGAGCTCAGTTTTGGGTAGAACAAAGTTTCTAATTTTGATTCAGTACCCATGACATAAGTTTTTAATGGGTGCATCATATGAACTCTTAGACACAGAGGGGAGCTACACTTCTCTGAAGAAGCTTTAGTATTGTGCATTAGAATGCATGTGGTGCCAATCTCATCTGGTTTGATCAGGATTGAATGGAAATACCATAACAGATCGGTGCTGCTCCAAGTCCGAAGTATCAGTCTCCCAAGTTTATACTATGTATTAAAGTGCTGGCAGAGACAGAGCACATTCCATTCTAAGATACAATATAGCATACAAGTACTACTGCATGCAGTACTCAACTCCGGTGGGAAGTGAATGAAACACAAGCTACAGCTCAAGTCCTCGCCCATCGGTCAAGCCCCTCTGCCATGCTTCACCCACACTGGGCTTAATTGTGGAGGCTTCTATGATTAAGCCTAGTGTGGGTGACACATGTCAGAGGGGCCTGACCAATGGGTGGGAACTTTAACTGAATCCTGTCTTTCGTTTACTTCACACTGGCATTGAATGCAGTGTACGGCGGTACTTATATTTCGGGATTAATAATTATATACTGTGTGCACAATTATTAGGCAAGTTGTATTTTTGAACATTAATTTCATTATTGAACAACTACAGTGCTCTTGGTCAATCCAAAATGTTAATAAATCTCAGACATGATTATTTAAGAAAGTAAATGTGAGGTTTTGGCTTTCTCAGGAGAATGTCTATGTGTGCACAATTAATGGGCAACTATTTGTGTGCACAATTATTATGCAGCTAAATGAAAAACGAAAAATTTCCCATCTCACTTGTTTGTTTATTATTCTCACTTTAACAGATGAAAATAAACCACTCAAAATTTACAAATAAACTTTTCTGACATTTAAAAAAAAAAATCAATAACCAATATAGCCATCCTTCTTTTCAATAACTGTCATAGGCTTTCCATTCATAGAGTCTGTCAGTTTCTTGATCTGTTGACAATCAACTTTTTTGTGCAGCAGCAACCACAGCCTCCCAGACACTGTTCAGAGAGGTGTACTGTTTTCCTTCACCATAAATCTCATATTTAAGAAGAGCCCACAAGTTCTCAATAGGGTTTAGGCCAGGTGAGGAAAGGGGCCATGTCATTATTTCATTTTCAAAGCTTTTACTAGCTAGCCACGCAGTGGAGTGCTTTGATGCATGCTATGGAGCATTTTCCTGTGTAAATACCACGGTCTTCTTGAAAGATGCAAACTTTTCCCTGTACCACTGCTTGAAGAAAGTGACTTTTAAAAATTGGCAGTAGGTTTGGGAGTTGATTTTGAGTCCATCTTCAACCTGAAAAGGTCCAACTAGCTCATCTTTATTAATACTAGCCCATACCAGTACCCCACCTCCACCTTGCTTCTGTCTAAGTCAAAGTGGAGCTCTGTGTCTGTTACTAATGCAGCCACTGGCCCTTCCATCTGGTCTGTCAAGAGTCGCTCGTCTTATCAGTCCATAAAACCTTTGAAAAATCTGTCTTCAAATATTTCTTGGCCCAGTCTTGACGTTTCAACTTATGTCTTGTTCAGTGGTGGTCGGGTTTTAACCTCCTTTACATTGGCCATGTTTCTGAGCACTGAACACCTTGTACTTCTGGGAACTCCAGGTAGGTTGCAGTTCTGGAATATGACAGCACTGGAGAACAATGGGTTTCCTGGTAGCTTCACGTTTGACTCTTCTCAAATCTTTGGCAGTTAATTTGCGTCTTTTTTTCTCAACACGTTTCTTGCAACCCTGTTGATTATTTGCAACAAAACGTTTGATGGTTCTGTGATCACGCCCCAATGTCTTATCAATTTCAAGAGGGCTGCATGCCTCTGAAAGACTTTTTACAATTTTTTACTTTTCAGAGTCATTTAAATCTTTTTTTTGGCCCATTTTGCCTGAGGAATAGAAGATGCCTTATAATTATGCACACCTTGATATATAGGGTGTTGATCTCCTTAGTCCACACCCTCCCTCATTGCACAAATACACATCACCTGATATGCTTACATCCAATAAGCATTCAAGTTTATATAGTTGGAGTTGGACAATATGCATAAAAATGATGATTTGGTCAAAATACTACATAGTTGCATAGTTAGTCTGGCTGAAAAAAGACTAAAGTCCGTCCAGTTCAACCATTAAAAAAAATTATAATTCTATACCCACAGTTGATCCAGAGGAAGGCAAAAAAAAAAAACCCAGCAAAGCATGAGCCAATTTGCTCCTGCAGGGAAAAAAATTCCTTCTGGATCCCCCGAGAGGCAATTGCCTGGATCAACTTTACCTATAAATGTTAATATCCGGTTATATTCTGTGTATCTAAGAAAGAATCCAGGCCTTTTTTAAAGCAATCCATTGAGCTGGCCAGAACCAACACTTGAGGGAGTCTATTCCACATTTTCACAGCTCTCACTGTGAAGAAACCTTTCCTTGTTTGGAGATTAAATTTCTTTTCCTCCAGACGTAAAGAGTGCCCCTTGTCCTCTGTGATGACCTCAGGGTGAATAGCTCTACACCAAGTTCACTATATGAACCACTGATTTATTTATACATGTTGATCATATTCCCCCTTAATCTCCTCTTCTCAAGCTAGCTTAAATTCAGTTCCTCTAATCTTTCCTCATAGCTGAGCTCCTCCATGCCTCTTATCAGTTTGGTTGCCCTTCTCTACTTTCTCCAGTTCCGCAATGTTCTTTTTGTGCATTGGTGCCCAAAACTGAACTGCATATTCCAGATGAGGTCTTACTAATGATTTTTACAGGGGTAAAATGATATCTCTCTCTCTGGAGTCTATACCTCTTTTAATACAAGAGAGGATTTTTGCTTTCTTTAGAAACCGCAGCTTGGCATTGCATGCCATTATTAAGCTTGTGATCTACCAGAACTCCCAGATCCTTCTCCACCATTGATTACCCCAGTTGTACTCTACCCTAGTATGTATGATGCATGTATATTCTTATCCCCCAAATGCATAACCTTACAGTTATCAACATTAAACCTCGTTTGCCACATAGTTGCCCAATTAAACAGTGCATTGAGGTTGGCTTGTAAGTTGGAGACATCCTGTAAGGACGTTATTCCACTGCACAGCTTGGTGCTATCTGCAAAGACTGCAATGGGATTTTTAATCCCATTCCCTATATCGTTTATAAATATATTAAAAAGTAAGGGTACACCACTGACAACCCTAGACCATTCAGAGTATGAATCATTAACCATTAATCTTTGAATACGATCTTTTAGCCAGTTTTTTATCCATTTACATATGGATTATTCCAAGCCTGTAGACTTTACCTTACACATTAGCCATGTGTGGGGAACTGTGTCAAACGCTTTTGCAAAATCCAAGTATACCACATCCACCGCCGCCCTTCTATCCAAGGTTTTGCTCACCCCCTCATAAAGAGAAATCAAATTTGTTTGACAACTTCTGACTTTTCATGAATCCATGCTGTATGTTGCTTAAAATATTTTTTTCAGCAAGAACTAATTTATGTGTACTTTTATTAAACTCTCCAGTATCTTCCCAACTATAGAAGTTAAACTAACAGGTCTATAATTACTTGGTAAAGATTTTGACCCCTTTTTAAATATTGGCACCAAATTGGCCTTACACCAATCCAGTGGTACTATGCCAGTCATTAAAGAGTCCCTAAAAGTTAGAAACAATGGCTTTGAAATGGCAGAGCTCAATTATTTAAGGACTCACTTGCATAATAAATATGCACACAGTGTATGTCATCTTGACTGAAAGACTGATTTACTCTAGCATCACCCTTATCTGTTTACTGTTCCACACTACTGATGAGTTCAAATGGTGTGCTATTATAGGTAATTTGTACAGAAAGAGTCAATGACTACAGCACATTTTTCAACTGTTTGTTGTCTTCTACTATACTTTGAAAAACCTAATAAGGCTTATTGCATTGGAATGTTAGTGGACATGTACAGTTGTGTTCAAAATAATAGCAGTCAGATATCACTAACCTGATCAATCACTGTTTTTGGTAGAAATGATATTTCTACATGGCAAATAATTTACTAGCAGGTGTAGTAGAGTAATAGAAATCCAACAGACCCAACAGTCATGACATGCATGCTGCTGATTCTGTGTAATTGAATCACTAATTGAAAGAGGCATGTTCAAAGTAATAGCAGTGTGGAGTTCTATTAGAGAGGTCATTCATTCTTTGAAAAACAGGTGGCAATTATTGCCCTTATTTAAGGAAGGCAGCAAATGTTGTACATGCTGGTTACAGTTCAGAAGAACAGCGTACCTTGATTAAAAAGTTGATTGGAGAGGGGAAAACATATAAAGAAGTGCAGAAAATGATAGGCTGCTCAGCTAAAATGATCGCAAATGCTTTAAAATGGCAACCAAAACCTGAAAGACGTGGAAGAAAGCGAAAAAGTACCATTCAAATGGATAGAAGAATAGCCAAAATGGCAAGGACTCAGCCAACAATCAGCTCCAGGAAGATCAAAGAAGGTCTCAAGTTACCTGTGAGTACTGTTACAATTAGAAGACGTATATGTGAAGCCAAGCTATCTGCAAGAAGCCCCCGCAAAATCCCACTGTTGAAAAAAAGACGTGCTGAAGAGGTTACAATTTGCCAAAGAGCACATTGACTGGCTTAAAGAGAAATGGCACAACATTTTGTGGACTGATGAAAGTAAGATTGTTCTTTTTGGGTCTAGAGGCCGGAGACAGTTTGTCAGACGACACTCAAACACTGAATTCAAGCTACAGTACACTGTGAAGACAGTGAAGCATGGTTGCGCAAGCATCATGATATGGTGATGTTTCTCATACTACGGTGTTTGGCCTATATATCGCATACCAGGGATCATGGATCAGTTTGAATACATCAGAATACTTGAAGAGGTCATGCTGCCTTATGCTGAAGAGGAAATGCCCTTGAAATGGGTGTTCCAACAAGACAACGACCCCAAACACACCAGTAAACGTGCAACATCTTGGTTCCAGACCAACAAGATTGACGTTATGGAGTGGCCAGCCCAATCCCGGATCTTAATCCAATAGAAAACTTGTGGGGTGGCATAAAAAATGCAGTTTCTGAGGCAAAACCAAGAAATAGAGAAGAACTGTGGAATGTAGTCCAATCATCCTGGGCTGGAATACCTGTTCACAGGTGCCAGAAGTTGGTTGACTCCATGCAACACAGATGTACAGCAGTTCTTAGAAACAGTGCTTATACAACTAAATATTAAGTGATTCAAAGGAAAGCAAAATCTTCAAACATTTTTCAGTTTATATAGTGAATGTTTGAGTTTGTAAAGAAGAATACAAACACTGCTATTTTTTTGAACAGTCTAATATTCACTTTTCAATTTCTTTAGAGGAACAACACAAATTTTGATATATTTTTCTTCATGTTTTGATTTGGAATAGAATGTGTAGTGTTCCCAATGCATTTGTGTGTCTGGAAATAACCGCTATTAGAAGGATTTTGAGCTTTATTCACTTTTTTCAACATGCTTATTTTGAACACAACTGTATAAGTAAACTATATATATATATATATATATATATATATATTTGAATAAAACCACAAGTGTATGCAAAGATGGCCCAGAACTATTTTTAGCATATTTACAGGTGCATATTTAAATATTTCTAAATCAGTAAAAGCTTTGCAATACAATTATGTGAGTTGTTGCTTCACTTGATTGGTTGACTATATCCTTTAGTCTTAATCTACCTGTTATTTATAGTTTAATAGAAAGCTGGTGCTGCATGGGTGTTTACAGTAAAGGCCCTTTCACACTGGAACACGCAGTGCGGGAAACCCGTGCTCCAGTGCAGTTTTCTGCACCGCATTCCAATCACTGGTGTCAATACAAAGTTAGGGACATCCTAAACACAGGTCGCAAATGCAGTGCGTTTGCCTGCACCAGATCTCATGGTACAAAAATACCATGTGATCTGGTTGTAGTGCGTTTTGAAAAAGTAGTGCATGTGCTACTTTTGGTGTGGTGCAGTTTCAGCCCGTTCAAAATGAATGAATACAGGGACAGGTCGGGTTGAAAACAGATGTGCATATGGACATAATAGTGAAGGAATTCAAATGGAGTTTCACTTAGATAAGTAGTGGAATATTTGGTGTTTTGCTTTTTTTTTTTTGTTTCTGTTTTTTCTTTGAAAATCACAGTTTATTACTTTTAATTGAAAAGGTTTGTGTGAGCTTTGCAATAACAGTTGCTTAATTTAAATACATTCTGTTGCAGACGTAGCTGACTTGCCTTGGGAATAGATCATTCAAAGTAGCAGTTACATCATTTTAGTAAATTGTGCTACATCAAAATGTTGTCGCTTTTTCAACCCATACTCTTTAAAGAAAAAAAAAAAATGATTCTGCCATTGTCTGCTAAAAGATTATATGTCCATGGGACTTATGTCTAATTGTGTATTTTCATCTCCACCACAGGTGATGATGACTTTGAAGCACTAAAAGCCAAGAATATCAAGCAGACCGCATTGGTTGCAGATCTGCGGGAAGCCATCCTGCAAGTTGCACGTCACTTCCAATGCAGTGACCCTAAAAACTGCAACATTGTGAGTCAAACTTGAGTGTATTCTTGTCTGCGTTACAGAGATGTTACTCAGCTAACCCTTACACTAATATATTATGGATTAATAACTTATATTGGAAGAAAATGGCTATTGTTTACCAAATTTGATACTTTTACAGAGGCCCTGTCATCGCTAAAATCACAGTTTTTTCCTCCATGGAGGGACACAGGAATTCAAATAATGTTTGGTTATACTGCCACCTACAGGGGTATGGGACGTGGCAAACAAAAAAATTTGTGGGCCAGTCCCAGGCTAACCCTCTGTTTACCACGCATGTCTCGGTTTTTCACTAGTGTCTTAGGAGGATGAATGTATGTTCCTCAGCTTTGTTAGTTCATGAGTCCATTTAGGCTCATTTCCACTGGTGGGTATCTTTCTCTAGTTCTTGTTTTTTTTTTTTTTGGTTCTTTTTTTTTACCATGAATTTTTTATTGAGAAAAATCTTAAAAGGTACATTAACCACTTGCCTACAAGGCACTTATACCCCCTTCCTTACCAGGCCAATTTTCAGCTTTCAGCGCTGTCGCAATTTGAATGACAATTGTTCGGTCATGCAACATTACACCCATATGAAATTTTTATCCTTTTTTTCTCACAAATAGAGCTTTCTTTTGGTGGTATTTACTTGCCGCTGGGTGTTTTACTTTTTGTGCTATAAACAAAAAAACAGCAAAAAATTTGAAAAAAAAAAGTTTATTTGTTTCTATTATAAATATTTGCAAACAGGTAATTTTTCTCCTTCACTGATGTGCATTGATGAGGCAGCACTGATGGACACTGATAGGCAGTACTAATAGACACCGATAGGCAGCACTAATGAGGCGGCCCTGACTGGCGCAATTGGCGGCACTGCTGGGGGGCACTGACTGGCGACACTGCTGGGCTGCACTGATGGGCACAGGTGGGTGGCACTGCTGGGAACTTGTGGGCAGAACTGGTGGGTGGCACTGCTGGGCACCGATCATCAGGGCACTGATCATCAGTGCCCTGATGATTGGTGCCGATTCCTGCTCTGACAACTTCCGGTTCTCGGCAGCACTTTCCTCACACTCTGACAGCGTGAGGAAAGTGCAGCCGAGAACCAGCAATTGCATTTCCCAGTGATCGGCGTTTCATTGGACACGGCTGATCACGTGGTAAAAGGCCGCTGTGATTGGCCTTTTACCACATCACGTGATCAGCTGGGTCATATGACACCCTCCCAGAACTGGCCGGCCGCAGTGCAGCTGTCATTCGGCTATCTGTGGTTGGCAACTAGTTAAGCTTCAAGAATACGTATAAAACATACAGAATATAGCAATGCAAATAAGTTGCACAATATAAACCAAAGAATTTTCAATTGTTGATCATTAGGCCCTTTGATGTGGCGGTTGTCACCTGTCACACCTACTTGGGATCACACTGTGATCAGGTTCCAACCATCTCATGCAGTTTTAGGCCTTTTTGCCCATCTAGGGTTCTAACAGAACTAGCAATCTATCAACCATAAACCAGATGCATTATAAAAAAATAGGTCTTAAAGTTAATAATTAAAGAGGTATAAAAATTACCTCTCAAGCTGTCCATCAATCCTTAATTATATATAAAATGTTAATAGCTACTCCACTAGGTCTAGAATTATTTAAACTAACATCATAATATCATAGTTGTGATGTGGCAAGAGACATTGCGTGTTCATTTTTGGTGGAGCTGGTGATTTCAATCCTTAGTTATAGTTATCCGGGCCGCAAATAGAATATGTGCTGCTACAGTTCTAGCTGCGGGGGGGTGGAGTGACTTCAGTTGTATACTTAAACGCTCTAGAGCTGAAGTAAAAGGTGTATATGTATCAGTAACGTCAAATATGAGTAGGGAGACTTTTTTCCAAAATTCCTGTAAGATGTCACATCCCCACAGGATATGTAATAGGTTGCCCTTTTTATTACAATTTCTCCAATAAAGTGGGGATGTCTCTGGGAGAAATGTATGTAGTCTCATAGGAGTCATGTAGCACCTATGTAATATTTTCTGTGAGTTGTCCCAATGCTCTATACAGGCTGAGGAACTGCAGTTGATCTTTATTGCTTGCATCCATTGTGCTATAGAAAATTTGTGTTTCAATTCCTTTTCCCAGTTTAGCATGGATTGCGACTTTTTATCTAATGAATGCTGAACAGTATCTATAACAAAGAGAGATTCCTTTGAGCTTCTTAGATGATTTACTAGCGAGGAAATCCCATATTTGCTGGGGTACCAATATCCTTTGGGTTGGGTTGGGTTATTTTTTTGAAAGTGTCTGATTTGATTAATGTTATATATTTCAGCTACATCCAGTTGGCCTAAGTCTGCCCAATTAAAGTGTACTCCCTTCTCTGCCCATTTCTGGGTAGAAAAATGTGGGATAAAAGTGTTACTAAATCAACAACAGTAAAATCAGTCTGTATATGCAGTAAAGCATACTTGTTATACTCATTGTGGAACCTAAGGGGTTAATCCTCTGCATTGTGTAAAAAGGCTGTTTGATCCTGATTTCTCTGCTCCTCCTCTTCAAATGTCCACATCTTATCTCCTGATAAGACCAACTGAATCGTAGCTATTCTGCACATGCTCAGTTTAGTGTGTATTGCTGGGGAGGTTTTTTTTTTCTTGGGAGAGTGCATGTGATCAGCACAGGGCCAATCAGCACTGTCCAGACAGAGGTCAAGGGATTTGCATCGTTCTAGAGCAGAAAGAAAACTCCTCCTACAAGCTTTAATCAGTGCTCTGCTGAACACTGATAGAATTCACACGACTGCTCTAACTGCTGATGAGAAAAGGTATTTAGCAGTTTATATATACTAAAATAATTGCACTTCCATGTTCTGTGTACTGTGGGAGTCCAGATACAGTGAATGCAGGTTCCGGGGTTTAGTAACACTTAGAGATACCTCTTTGAGCATATTAACACTCAATTTTAAACAGCGAGAACCACACTGATAGTGTTGCATTAATCTTATCTGAGGTTATCTGAGAATATGGTTTGTGATGAAGGCACGCTGCCGTCATGAGGGCAAACAGATCGTTCCCAGGTGTTATTCCCTTTTCAGTTCTACTCCTAGTTTGTCATCTTGGCTAGAAATCCAGTAGTGCATCTGATTCAAGATGCTTAGGAACATATAATGTAGAGAGCGCCACCCTAGTTTTTTTCCCTGCCATTTATATTTCCTCAATAGATAAGCCAGCCAGGAGAAAAATAGTGATGGGATAGGTATAGGAATTGATCTAAAGTAATACAGCAATTTAGCCAATATTTGCATTTTATAGGTGCAATTTGCCCTATCCATGAATTTTACCTATTTGTGTCAACTCATGTGCAATTTATTCTAGGAGTTTGGAGGAAATTTGCGTTATAAAGTTTGGAAATAGGGAAAGTTAACTGTATTCCCAGGTATGCAATTGAGGGAGATATCCAATTACACGGAATTATCTTACTGAGTCTTTTGCTTTTTGCTGGAGGGATACCTATAGGAAGTGCAAAGCATTTAGCAGTGTTTACTTTATAGTAGGAGAGTCTGGCAAATTTTAACAGCCTCTTTTGTACCATAGAGAGAGAGCTTTCTGGGTTAAAGTCAAAATTATATCATCCGCATATAGTCTTGGTATGAGCTCCTTTTTCCCCACTTTAATTCCAGAAATTAATTTGTTGGTTCTAATGAATTCTGCTAAGGGTTCAAAAGTCAAAGAAAAAATTATTGGGGAAAGTGGGCATCCCTACCTAGTCCCATTAGTTAATTTGAAACTGTCTGACAATGTGCCTTAAGTAAAAACCTGTGCAGTAGGATGAGTGTAGAGAGACATAAATGCTCAATAAATGAACCCCGAAATTCTGAAGTTTGACTTGTTCAGCAAAAATTCCGCAAACCTTTTAAGATTAACCATTTTTTTAGTCCCATCTGGCGCTTGACTGCCTTTCACAAATCCTACTTGATCTAACCCTAGTAAGAATGGTGTCACCTCCATCAGTCTGTTTGCTAATATTTTAGCATATTTTTTAAGATCCAAGTTTAACAATGAAATGGGGTGAAAGTTCTGAGAAATGGGAGGGTCTTTCCCTGGGTTTGGGAGAGTAATTATGATAGCCTGTAGTATCTCCTTTGGAAAGGAGCCTAAGCTTGCCATTTCATTATAGAGCTCAGTGAGATGTGGGGTGAGAACTTTATCAAAGGTTTTGTAATGTTTCACTGAGAAGCCATTAGCCCCTGGAGATTTATGCAAGGGTAATTGTTTGATAACCATCAAGACTTCTCTAGGAGTAATAGGTTGGTTAAGTTGATAGAGCGTTTCTGCGCTAACTGAAGGTAGATGCATCTGGGTAAAGAAATCTGCAATATCTGCTTCAGAGGGTTGTTGAATTTAAGGGTCCCTTTGGAGATTATATAAGGATTTGTAATAATCCGCAAATGCATTTGCTATTTCCTATGGATTATTAAAGATAGTAATTTTTGTAATGTCTGAGAGAAGCCAATTTGGTTTGCGCCTGACGTTGTTTCAATTGTTGTGCCAGTAATTTGCCTGATCTATTACTCTTGGACTAGTATTTTTTTGACATTTTCAAGCATTTTAGATATATATCATATACAGAAATTAAGGCTTGCTTCAGTTCTGTCCTATAAACAGTAAGTCTAGCTGGGAGGTCTGCCAAAGTAGACGGATCTTTTTTATGTGCAGCCTCTAGCTCAGCGATTTCTTGAAATATTTTAGATATGTTTTGCTGTTTACGCTTTTTTCCCCTAGAAGACAATTGTATAAGTAAACCCCTCATGTAAGCCTTATGGGCACACCAGACCGCAGATGAGGAACTGGACCCTAGGTTATTGAGTTTAAAAAAATGCCTTGATTTGACCTTCCAAGATAGAGCTGTGTTGGGGTTGAGATAAATGGAAAGTATTTTTTTGCCACAGTGCCCTACTTTGGCTTTTGTGTGAATCCTCTATTTCCAGTGTAATAGGGGCATGGTCAGACCACGTGATGTTGTGGATGCATACCTTTTTTACCTTCTGCAATCCTAGAATAGCTATTATGCACATTAGAATAGTAGGTGAAATCTTTCTCTGTGGTATGGAGGGAGCTGCACGGATCAAAAAGGTCCTCTCTGAAGCAGAGGTCCTAGGTCCTGACGTTTCCTCATTGCACTAGAGGAAGAGTCCATGGAGGAGTTTAATGCCATATTAAAGTCACCACATAAAACAATATTCTCCTTCAGCAATTTTCTAGCGTGTTTCAGAACTTTGTGGAAGAATTTCATAGGACTTTTGTTAGGGGCATACAAATTCACTAAGGTGTAGATAGCATTATTTATTTCCGCTACCAAAATAGTATATCTACCCTTTTCTTCAATAGAGATGTCCAATAGAGTTAACACCACCAAATCCTTTATAGCTATAAGTACTCCATTGCGTTTGGTAGGAGAGTTTGCAGTGTATATATTTGGGAGGTGTACACTTTGGCGCCTTCTGTTCTGTCAGTTTTGAGACATGACTTCCTTCCACACTGCTCTTCTCTTAAAAGGGCTTTTCAATCCTCGAGCATTAAAGGATAATAGTTTAGGTGACATTGGTGTCAAAAATGAAAATGCTCTGCCATTTAGTGGTTGTAGCAACAGCTGCTGGAACTAAGAGCCTTAATAGTGTTGAATAGACTCTGATAAGCTTCCAAATAAGAGGAAAAGCCAAAAAGATTAATAAACAAACTGACAAAATGCCAAACTGTGGCTCAATATTAGATACTTCCAGGTATAACTTACATGCGAGTTATCCCCGCATCTGAAATTAGAAATCATAGACATGTTATTCAGCCAAATAATGGGCAGTCTCCATATAGAATATACTAAGACTGCATCACTTGGCCCACATTAAATGTGGCATTTTCCTTATGGAATAATATCATTCACGTAAGTTGCTCCCCTGCTTTGAGTGTTTGGTTGGTAAGGGAGCAATAGGAGCCTCCTGCTCAGAGTTAGGCAGTAGATCCCAGGGATGTCACAGTGTGTGATTCATTATTTCTTTCCACCAACAGCCTGACAGGGAAACCCCATTTATATGGTATTTTGTGATTTCTCAAAATTTTTGTTATGGGGACAAGGTTGTTGCGCACCATCATGGTGGCCTGTGACAGGTCTGCATAGAGGGAGATACCTGCAAATAGGTCAGCCAGTAAAGGCTGTTGCTGTGAGAGACGCATCAGTTGATCTTTAATGTGGTAGAAGTGGATTCTTGCTATTACATCTCTAGGAATCCTTTCCGGAAGATGGGCTGGTTTAGGCAACCAGTTTAGTGGGCTCTGTCTATAATGACATCGCTGGAAGATAAAGATGGGTGGACATCGAACATTAATTTTTGAAGGAAAGGGCGTCAGTCTGCTGATTTACTGATTCCGGAATCTCTCTAAACTAAACCCAATATTTTTTGCTATAAAACATACCCGATAAAAAAATTAAAAAAATTTAATTTCTTCATAAATTTAGGCCAAAATGTATTCTGTTACATGTCTTTGCTAAAAAAAAATAAATCCCAATAAGTGTATATTAATTGGTTTACGTGAAAGTTACGGCGTCTGCAAACAGTGGTATATATACTGGTATTTTTATGTATTTTTATATTATTAATGGCGGTGATCAGCGACTTATAGCTAGACTGTGGGTGGGAACATTCTGACACTGGGTGAGAACTGATTAACCACCACTGACATTCCCAGTGACACTAATACAGTGATCAGTGCTAACAAAAAGCACTGATACTGTACTAATGACTCTGGGCAGGAAGGGGTTAACATCTGGGGCAATCAAAGGGTTAACAGTGTGCTGTATGTTGTTTTACTTGGGAGACATGCTGCTTTGTATCTCTCTGCTGTGCAGAGAGATACAAAGCAGCATGTCCATGCTGACAGGAGAGAGACCTGTGTTGTTTACACACGGGTCTCTCCCCTGTCAGCTTTGCCAACGATCACCGAGCCCCGGCCGGGTATTGCCAACCGGGACCTGGCTATTGACATCCCCAGCAGCCAGTAGCAATACGGGTAGGGTGGTGTGCATGCCCCCTACCTGGAAATGCAAATCACGTATATATACATGATTTTGCGCATCCGTGCCACCCTGTAGCAGTACATCTGCTATAGGGCGGGCGGGCAAGCGGTTAAAGCAGTATTAAACCCAAAAACAAAAATGTAATATATTGCACCTTACCAGTTCTTAGATGTGGTGGCTTCATTAGTTTTATTTTTGTAAGCTTTTTTCCATTATTCGCCTGGTGATCCAACCAGTAACACACTTCCTGTCTTAAGGTGTCTGCATTCTGGATGAAGTAGTAAAGCAGACAACTTTTTACGGCAGCATTGTCATTCTAGGCAAAGTGTATTGTTAGACTAGGAGATGTTGATGGGCTTGACTAGCAAGATGAAGCTGAACGCCAGGTAACACTGTATAAGCAGTTACAGAAAGCATTTTTGTTTTCTTTTTTATAATAAATGTATTACATAAGTGAAGAAAAGCTGACCATTGTAAGCATCCTATGAGAGTTAAATATTTTGTCCCAACTAGGGTTGCACCAATACTGGCATTGGCATTAGTGCCGATACCAAGTACTTGCACAAGTACTCATGCAAATTTTCCCAATACTGAAGCCAATATCTTTGCATTACGATTTGAGCCCATACAACATGAATATGCTCAAATTGCACTGCAAAGAATTTGCATGCGATTTGAACAGAAATGCGGTATGATTCCTGTCCGAATCACATGCGGTTTCTTGCACAGCTTGTCATAGTGACTTTGAGTCTGAGTTCACACAGTGGTCTGGGAAACCTCCCTGCATTACTTTTTCCACCAGCTCCCAATCCAATTGTGAACATTAGCGGCTGCGGCTTGGCCTCCTCCAGCGGCTTTGGCTGGGGCTGCTCCTGCCTCCCCCATGGCTCTCTCCCCCCAGGCTCCAGCAATTCCAGCCATCCATTGGACCCCTTCCCAATTCCCCTCAGTCTCGATCCCCTGGTCACAGGAACAGCACTGACCAATCACAAGCCACCTAGCCCGTACATGTAATTTTTTTTCAGTGCAATTTGAGCCATTCATTTTGTATGGGCTCAAATCATATCACAAAGGTATCAGTACTCGGTATCAGCAAGTACTTTACCAAACTTATCGGTACTTGTATTCGCCGGTAAAAAAAAAACGGTATCTGTGCATCCCTAGTGTCAACCGTCTAACTGCTTCTGTGTCTGGACAGCTTGGTCTGTTAAAGTATGTTAAAAAAAAAATAACAAACTTGCTGGCTGGATCACTAAGTGAAAATAAAAGAAAACTAATACAACCACCACATCTAAGAATTGGTGAGCTGCAATTTATAAAGTTTTTATTTTTGGGTTTAATACTGCTTTAAGGGCTCTCACACTACACTGAAACGCATTGCCTTCTGCATGTGCATGCAGGTGCCATCAATCATTAATGGCAACCCAAAGCATGTAGCAAATGCAGGTGTGTTTGCAGCTACCAAAATGCATAGTAACGCAATACCATGCAGTTTTATCTGGCATCAGTTTAAAAATTGTGCCTATAGTACTTTTGTGCATTCCTGCTTATTTGGCAGCCTATTGAAATTATTAGGAGGCCTAAACCTGCCATGAGGAAATTAGCAAAAAACCACATGCGCTCGGATGCAACTCCTTATGGTATGACCCAGTCCTAAGTCCTTGCTGCAAAGGTCCACAGACCTCCAGTATCCTTTGTCATTAGACAGCTAACCCCTTCACTCTCGTGGGAGTGTTGGACATTGGGGAACTCTCCTCTCATGGTAGTTTTCCCCTCTGCTACTTTTTTGTTGTGGCCCATTTTGACCCCCTTCTTTGATATGGATCTGGTTTCTCAGCAGTACAAAAGTTCTGCCTCTATAGACCAGGTACTCCATGGTGTGATCCTCCAGCCTACTTTCTGTATCAAGGACAATGCCATGGGAATCAGTTCTAAACTGATAGGCTTTGAACTGAGAGGAGAGGTTGATAGACCTAGCCATCGCTAGCAAGATTGTCTGGCAAGTCAAACAGCCTTTTTAATTATGGAGTTTTCTGCCTTTTGATCCTAAAGGATCAGGAGTTCAAGGGCCTTGGGCATTTCCATGTAGATCAGCTGGTCTCTTCAACCTGGGCTTGTTTGATCCAAGGTACCTTTCTGGGATCTGTTCCTTCTAGGGTTTGTCCTTATTTCTCTTTCGTCCATTGACAGACACAGCATCTTCCATTCTTGACCACAGGGTTTATAGTGTCACCTACAGGGATAGGACAGTAGGCAGAAATATACTTGGCACCACCTATGGGCAGTCCTGGCTGATATAAACCCCCCTCTCTGCATAGGCAATCTATGTTATTTTCTGCCTAGTGCTCAGGAGTAGTGACCTTGCTTCCTGTTGGGACCTGTGGTTCCATAAATGTTTTAAATTTTTTTTCCTCCGTATTCCTGGTTTTTTTTCCTGTGGAAATCTTCAATCAGCAGGCAGGCTGGGCAACAGGCTGGGTAATATAGATCCAGTGGTCACCCCAGCCTTGCCAGCGAGCGCATGCAGACCCTAGTCAAGCGCTGGGAGGGCCATGATGTGCCCCATCCTTGACCAGGGCAGCCAGCGAGTTACATGCTTCTCAGGGGTGCATATCACCAGGCTCCGGTCGTCCGTGTCACAGCACTATCTTGGCCGACAGCCCCCCCAAATCGGTGGAGAGGTGGTTTTGTCTCTGGAGTATACCCAAAGCCTCCCTGGATTGGTTAGTAGCTTTTTCTCCCTCCCTTCCATGCACGGGGTGGGGAGCAGTGCGGGTGTTCCTTGGGATGGTCGGCCCTGCGGGGTCCCCTCCTCCCTGCCAGACCCCTCATATTACCGGAAATGGCTGCTGGACCTCCTCCACCCCCCTATCTTGGTCTGGGCTAGCTTTCTGGGTGCTTGCAGTTACCTTGGGGTTGTGAGCCATGCTGTCCTTCAGCTCTGACAGGTGATGATGCTTGCATGGCTTGCTGTGGGGGTGGTGGATGCCATGTGATGCTGCCGCCTGGCGGTCCTGTGGCTAGTTCGGCGTGCTTGTGTCTTTTTCCCGGCATCCATTTTCCAAAAGACCTTCCTGCATTGCCCATCAGGGGCCTGACCTTCAGTGGCCATTTTCTTGTAGCCATGGCGGCCTCATGGCTACCTTCGGCCCTTGTGGATCATATGGGTGGCTGTTCCCGGGCATCCTGCTGATGGATGTGTGTTCCACGTGGCTTCTCGACCTGCTTTGTTTATGATGAGACATCTGGCAGATCTGCACATGCCTTGGTGGTGGTGAGCCCTGGCAGGGTATCCTCTCTCTGCTGGCATTGCATTCATTGGTTTGAGGTTCCCTGCAACTAGTGGGTTTCCCTAGCAGTGCCTTCCCTGTGCTTCCCCTTCCAGAGATGGAGTTTCAGGACCACATTTCCCCACCTGAGCCCCTCCTTGAGGTGGCTGGCCCTTCAGGGACCTCTGTTCCCATTGGCACACTGATTGCGGTCCTGGATTCCTTTGTTTCCTGGGTGGAGGTGGCGTTAGGGCATAAGGCGAGCAAGAAGCGGCCCCCGCCCTCCTGCTTCATTGGCCTCGTTGGATCCAGAGTCCGGCTCTGCTACTGTGGATGTGGACCTGCCCACAGGTCCTGCTGACGAGTCCCCGACCCCTCCAGTAGTGAGGATGAGCCCTCTGCCGCTGCACACGAAAAGGTGCTGGTGGACGCACTTGTTATCTCTGTGCAAGAAACTTTAAAAATGGATGATGCTTCTGGGGTGGTCGCCAAGGTGTCTGTCCCCTTTGGCAAGCACAAGCCGCAGCGTGCGACGTAGGTGTTCCATTATCCTCTTTATTTTGACAAATTTGTTTACAAGGATTGGGAACATCCTAAGATACCCTTTGTGGTCCCAAAATGATTTACTGTGCGTTATCCCTTCCACGAATCTCTTCTAAAGAAGTGGACCGCGCTGCCTGTTGTGGACCACCCTATTTCCAGGTTGAGTCAGTTGCCCACATGATGTTCACTATTACTGATCCATTTCAGACATTGTGCTTTGGCGTGTGCTGTGGCTCAAATTTCAGTCTGCAGATCAGACATCAAAGAAGGCTTTTGCGGATTTGCCCTTCCAGGGTGATCGCCTCTTCGGTACCACCCTGGATGACATCATCAAAAATCTTACTGGGGGGGAAGAGTATTTTTCTTCCATAGTCCTTACTGGGGAAAGAACCACATCACAAGCGTGGTCCTTCCTTTTCTGCACACAAGAAACTGTGTGTCCCTCCGAATCCGCCAATAAGGGTTCTAAGGTGTTCAGGGCCTCCTCCGGGGGTACCAAGTGACCCTGGACTTCCAAGCCAGTCAAACCGGCGGACAAGTCCTCCTCAGCATAAAGTTTCGCCCCCACTCATGTCCAGGGTGGGGGGTTGTCTTCGCTGCTTTGCTGTCCCATGGGCCTCCCTGATTTCTGACAAGTGGGTCCATGAGCTGATTTTGTCCGGATACAAAATAGAATTCCGATTTTGTCCTCCAGAGAGGTCTTTTTCCTTCCAACCTGCGCCTTTTTCCAGCTCTCCTGCAGGCCTTATACGGGGCGGTGAGTCAAGGTGATTGTTCCAGTCCCAGATTCAGAACAGTTTCAGGGGTTCTACTCCAACTCCATTCGGTCCATGGTGGCCTCCCTTCATCAGGGACATTTCTTGGCATCTATTGACATCAAGGATATCTACCTACACATCCTCATCCCTACTGGTCACCAGTGTTTCCTCCGCTTTGCAGTGGGAGAGGAGCATCATCCATTTGTGGCGCTGCCCTTTGGTCTTCCCTCCACTCCTCAGGCTTTCACGAAGGTGCTGGTTCAGGTCCTGGCCTTGCTTAGAGAACGGGGGATTGCCTTGATTGGTTATCTGGATGACCTTCTTCTGAGGGCAGAGTATCACTTGGTCTTGAGGAAAGATGTGGCGATCATGATCAGCACCTTGCAAGAGTTCAGGTGGATCCTGAACATCCAGAAATCCACTCTGACCCCAGCCAGGAAGCTGGAGTATCTGGGACTGACTCTTGACACTGCGCTGGCCAAGGTGTTCCTTCCACTGGACAAGCTACGGAAGCTTTAATTGGCAATTCGATTGTTGCTTTCCCGTAGGTGGCACTCCCTTCCCTGTTGCATGCAACTCCTGGGACTGATGGTCTCTGCCTTTGAGGAGGTTCCGTACGCTCAGTTCCATACGAGGACCCTTCAAAAGGAAATCCTGTCCAAGTGGGACTAGTCCCCTGACTCCTTGGACACCCAGGTTTGTCTGGGTCAAAAGACCAGGATGTCGCTGCTTTGATGGCTTTAGCCTCCGGTCCTTCAGGAGCGGAAACCATTTCTTCCCTTGCATTGCACAGTGGTCACGATGGACGCCAGCCTGTTCAGCTGGGGATGAGTGCTGGGGGCAAGCTTAATCCAGGGTAAATGGATGCCTTAGGAGTCCCAATTACCTATCAATGTCCTGGAGCTTTGGGCAAATGGGCTCTGCTTGGAATCGCGGATGAAACATCTTTGGGGCACCTGGTCTGGATCCAGTCAGACAATGCAATGGCAGTTGGGTATGTCAAACACCAGAGGGGGGACACAGAGTGGGGCAGTATCACTGGAGACCTCCCACATTCTCAGGTGGGCAGAAAGTCATATGCCCGCTCTCTCTGGAACAATGGCAGGCGGACTATCTCAGCCATCAAATGTTGGACCAAGGCGAATGGTCCCTACATCCAGACGTGTTGCATCAGATTTGCCTCCAGTGGGGCACTCCAGTCGTGGATCTCCTCTTGTATGTGAACTAATAGTAAATAGGTAGGCGCTGTGCATAAAATGAACAAGAGTTCACCCAAGTGAACCCAAGATAATTGCTGGATATTGGTTATCTGTGTATGGACAACCCGTTGGTAAACTATTCATCAAACAATATAATTAATAACCATATGATCCTGTTGCCATAAAAAGTCCTTGTGCTTCCACCATGTGCTGAATAAACATAAAGTGTAACAGTCATTTTTTGAAAACTCAATAATGGTGACAAGAAGATCCATGTATCCAAACCTCGGTGCAAAGACAAACGAATGGCTCACTCACCAGACCTATATGACCCCATTCCGGTGGTCATATATCGCATTATGTTTTTTAAGCCAAGATATTCTCAAAGGGTTCCTACAAACATGGTCTCCATCACCCACACTTCATAGGTGTATAGCCAGGAAGACTGATGTGAAATTGCGAATATATTCACCAAAAGATGTGTGAAGGGATCATGACCGGTAATCCTTGCTGATTTTTGCCATACCACTCAAAAGAATCAGAGAAATGAAAACTGTTCTAAGTGTGGTATTTAATGAGGTAACAGCAAAATTGTAAACAAACTCTGTACACTCACATATTAAAGTCCCTATGAAGCCGGCACCAGCATGTATAGCCTGTGTGATCAGTTAAGATGGCCGACGTGCGCTCCAAGCCACACTTCTGTTCTGGACGGATGTGACATCACCGGAGCCAGGATATGACGGAATCGTGTTTGTTCGAAGTATGTTTCGCCTGGCGGCGTCTTCAGGAAGTGACGCCCGCCATGTCCAGGCCAGTTTTCTAGGGTAAAACCCTTTGTGATTGGATAAAGTCCATTGCTAATTGTGTCTTAATATGATGGCTCCGGAATAATGGCCGCTAGATTGACTAATATCCGGCTCAACATACTGCTGCAATGAATAACAACGGCTTCATAGTTAGATAACATACAGATTATCGATGTTGGCTGAACATACTGCTGCATTAATAAATAAAATCAGCTGCATAGCTGCATTACATGCAAAATATGCACATTTATAAAATGACACAATGTCCTGGTGTAAGAACAAATTCTAGATATATAATATTTAATGTTTGACGATATCTTCAATGAATGGTGACTGTAGTAAACAGTAAAATAATTTTAATTGTACAGTGGTACCTCGGTATACGAATGCCTCGGTTAATGTAATTTTGGTTTAAGAATGAAAATCCATTTATATAATGCCTTGGTTTGCAAATGTTTTACAAATGTTTTTCGCAATAAGAAGTGTATGTCATTGCTGATTTTTAAATGCAATTGCCAGCTTTTTTTTTTTCTTCACTATAGCTCACAAGAATAGCTGTCACTTTCACCGGAGTTACAGGAAACTTTGTTTCTTTTAAGAAACTAAAAGGAAAAATTGTTTCTTTTAGCTTGGGGAAATAAACTAAAAGAAAACTTTCTCTCTTTTAGTTGGGTGGAAAGTGACAGCTAAATTTCTGAGCTATAGTGAGGAGAAAAAAAAAGCGGTAATTACATTTAAAAACCAGCACCATAATAAATAAATAAACGGCATGGGGACCCCATTCCCACCCATACCAAGCCCTTCGGGTCTGGTGTGGAATTTGAGGGGAACTCCCATGCCAAAATTAAAAAAAAAATTGGCGTCCCCCCCAAAATCCATACCAGACCCTTATTCAAGCATGTTGTCCGACAGGTCAGAAAAGTGTGGGGGGGGGAGCGAGCGAGAGCCCCCCCCTCCTGAACCATACCAGGCCACATGCCCTTAACATGGGGGGTGCTTTTGGGGCAGGGGGGCTTATCGGAATCTGGAAGCCCCCTCTAACAAGGGGGCCCCCAGATTACACCCCACCCCTATGTGAATGAGTATGGGGTACATGGTACCGCTACTCATTCAGAAAAAAAACAAAAGTGTAGTGTGAAAAAAGACAGGACACGGTTTTTGACAAGTCCTTTATTAAATGAAAAAAACTAAAAGAATTTTTTTTGCTGCTACCGCTTTGACTTCTGTTAGAGGGTGGCTGCTGTCTTCTTCATGGTCTCACTGTATGTATAAATGTAGCCACCCTATCATGCTAGTTCTCAATATGAACTATGGACTATGTAATTTGTAGTGTGCATAGAGCAGTAGAGCACATGGCTGCCACAAACATGCATTATTCATGCCAAACAGGAATAAGGAGTAAAAAGGGGAGGTTTGTTTGCTCCGTGAGGATGACACAAGGAGGTACAAAAACATGGTAAGAAACAATTTAATGAAAAATTGATTACATAGTTACACTTGCTAAGACACACACTACCAACTGTAGAGTTCCACATCCTTACCGTTCTAACAGTAAAGAACTCTCTGTGTAGTTTAACCACTTGCTAACCACGCTATAGCCAAATGATGGCTACAGCGCTATTGTCCAGTTCTGAGAGCGGGCGTCATATGTCTTCCCAGAACGCGCCCTCCTTCATGCACCCGGCGATCTCCGTGATTGCTGTGTCCTAAGGACACAGCTGATCACTTGATGAGGAAAAAGGCCAATCACAGCGGCCTTTTACCACGTGATCAGCTGTGTCCAATGACACAGCAGATCATGGAGTAAATACAGTTGCCAGTTATCGGGAGCACTTTCCTCACGCTGTCACAGCGTGAGGAAAGTACTGCTGATTATCGGTAGCTGTCACAGACCAGATCAGCACGGATCGTCAGGGCACTGATGATCAGTGCGCTGCAGTGCCACCCATCAATGGTGCCCATCAGTGCCACCCAGCAGTGTCGTCCGTCAGTGTCACCCATCAGTGCCCATCATAGTTGCATATCAGTGCAGCAGCATCAGTGCCTCCTCATCAGTTCCCAACAGTGCTGCCTCATCAGTGCCACCTCATCAGTGCAGCCTATCCATTGACACGGACAGTGGGACTCCGGGGCCCCCCCTCGCTCCCTCATCACTGGAGTTGATTGACAGGAGCGGGAGCCAATGGCTCCCGCTGCTATCAATCTGCCCAGTGAGGAGGGACAAAGCCAGGAGAGCCGCAGCTCTTTATGCACAGCGCTGCATCACAATGAGGCTCAGGTAAGAGGATGGCAGGAGGGGCATTCTTTTAAACAGAAGATTTTTTACCTTAATGCATAGAAGGCATTAAAGTGTTACTAAATCCACAACAGTAAAATCAGTCTGTATATGCAGTAAAGCATGCTTGTTATACTCACCGTGGAACTTAAAGGGTTAATCCTCTGCATTGTGTAAAAAGGCAGTTTAATCCTTTCTTCTCTGATCCTCCCCTTTTTCAAGCGACCACCTCTTATGTCCTGATCAGACAGACTGAACTGTAGGCCTTACATTTATCAACATTAAACCTCATTTGCCACGTAATTGCCCAATTAAACAGTGCATTGAGGTCAGCTTGCAAGTTGGAGATATCCCGTAGGGACATTATTCAACTGCACAGCTTGGTGTCAACTGCAACGACTGAAATAGTATTTTTAATCCCAGACCCTATATTGTTTAAAAATGTAATAAAAAAAGTAAGGGTCCCAACACTGAACCTTTGGGTACACCACTAACAACCCTAGCCCATTCAGAGTATGAATCATTAACCACTGTTCAATGAATAAGATCTTTTAGCCAGTTTTCTATCCATTTACATACGTATTTTTTTAAGCCTGTAGACTTTACCTTACACATTAGCCATGTGTGGGAAAATGTGTCAAATGCTTTTGCAAAATCCAAGTATACCACGTCCACCGCCACCCCTCTGTCCAAGGTTTTGCTCACCTCCTCATAAAAAGAAATCAGATTTGTTTGACAACTTCTGTCTTTCATGAAACCATGCTGTCTGTTGCTTAAAATATTTTTTTCCATCAAGAACTCATCTATGTGGTCTTTTATTTAAACTCTCCAGTATCTTCCCAACTATAGATGGTAAACTAACAGGTCTATAATTACTTTGTAAAGATTTTGACCCCTTTTTAAATATAGGCACCACACACGCCAATCCAGTGGTACTATGCCAGTCATTAAAGAGTCCCTAAAAATTAGAAACAATGGCTTTGAAATGACAGAGCTCAATTCTTTAAGGACCTGTGGATGTATGGCATCCAGTCCAGGTGCTTTATTCACCTTTATACTGTCTAAATAGTTCTGGATTATATCAATTGTGAGCGAATGGGGATCATCTGGAGTTGTGTCAATACCATGCCCATTATGGACAAGACCCCCCCCCCCCCCATGCTCCTTTGTATACACAGAGCTGAAGAAGGTATTTAATAAATTTGCCTTTTCGTTGTCCCCGGTCACCCACTCTAGATTATTTTGTAAAGGGCCTACATGCTCGGACCTGACCTTTTAACTATTAATATATTTGAAGAAGTTTTTGGGGTTTGTTCTGCTATCTTTTGCAATTTGTCGTTCGTTTTCAATTTTTGCAGCCTTTATTTCCTTTTTGCACATTCTCGTCAATGCCAAAAGGCCTTAAGGCGGTAATAAACCCCAAACTAAACTTCTTGCAAGCCTTGGCAATGGCGCGTTTTGCTGCTATGAAGAGGTATGTGGCCAGTTTTTGCTGATGGGACAAGAGGCCAGAGAGTGGGTGTGTGTCGGGCGTCTCTGCGGAAGGAAGTGTGAAATAGGGTTGAGAGGAGGCCATAGACCCGGGATCAGAAGCCCACCAGGCGGCGGCAGGATCACTATATATGGATCTCATCTCCACGTAGCCCCTAGAGCATCCATCACCACATGACGGGTTTGAGTGAGCAATGCGAGCCAGAACCCAATACCAGCAGAGGAGATCTTTGTATGCCGTCTCCATGGTGGCCGTGTTTAATGAGCATTTGGCTACAGCGGACCAGGCTTTGTTCCAATCCTCTACTTTCATGGAGGTTGTGAGATCACGTTCCTATTTGGAGATGGATGGGTGAGGGCAGGGTGAATTCCCTGCAGATAGGGAGGCATAAATAGAGGAAATGGTGCCTCGGGCACTGGGAGAATGTAGATAAACGAAACCAGCGCTCCAATCTTCATGCAAACCAAGGAATTGCCAAAATGCCAATCGAAGAGGTGCTGCCCTTCTGAGGTCGGGAAATCTGACCACTGGTGAATGAAAACAAACAAGGGTGCACTCTCATTGTGCATTACTGTGGTAAACCACGTATTTTATTAAATAAAAAGGATGTATACTCACAAACCAACGTGATTATAGGCAGTATGAGTGATCCACAAAGACAGTCACAATACAACTGTGTCTAATGATGCGGATAAGCTGACGCGTTTCGGGGGCTGAACCCCCTTCCTCAGAGCTAGAGGTGTATCTGCTGGCCACAAGCCTATATACTAATGGGATGTCAAAAGACACTCCCACCCACTATCAGCTGACAAAAAAAAAAAAAAGCGACATGGACCCCGAAACAACAACATCAACAAACATCAATCTGTGTGCTGTATGCAGAGCACATTAGTTAATGTGTAATAAATATAAGGTATATTAGGATAGGTAATACATAGTCAATAATCAGTAAATAATCAGTAAAATAAATTTTTTTATTAATTAATAAATTAAAAAATTAACCAATTAATAAATGGATAAATAAATGAATAAATAACTTAATGCATAGTATATAGTAGATAATTATTAATAATAATAATTAATAAAACGTATTGCAAATAAATGGATTAGTGAATTGATTAATAAATAAATAATGATAAAAAAAAAAAATGTGCTTGAGAAGCACTCACCCTTGAACTTGTGACCCTGATGGTGGATGCACTATGTTGACATATTAATGAGGGAGATATACTGCCAACGCCCGGTGAACTTGTGTGTACACAATAGGTATACTAGATAGCACACGGCGTTGTTGCGCCACAATGCAGGGCAGGGGCTGGAAGGGCTCATAGTAGTGGTGGTGGGAACCCCACCTCGTTACACTCCATAGGAGTGCATCGCACGTACACCGCACCCGATGTACGTGCTGCGCATGCGCCAGGGTGCCCCGCTGTATGACGTGAAGTGGGCGCGGCACGACCCGCTGGCGCATGCGCGCCGTGCGCCACACAGAACATGCCGCGCCCATGGTCACGGGTGCCTCGCGCACACCCAACACTCCAAACAAGCAGGCCGCGCATGCGCACAAAGGTCCTGCATTCCAACAGGAAGAGATGGAAACATATATATATATAGAGATTGTTGTATCACCAGGGCTGCGCTGCCAATGGTGGCCAAAAGGGTGCATCTGGAATAACATAGATGGAAAACCATAAGCATTAATAAGCAAAATAACAAAAAAACGGGAATGAGAAAAAAAAAAAAACCCAAACGGGCACAGTGGGACACAGGCTGGGTCAGCAGAAACACCTCAAAATGTACATGGTAGAGAATACAAATGACAATACAAAAATATGTGAATATTTTATTCAGCTTATCCGCATCATTAGACACAGTTGTATTGTGACTGTCTTTGTGGATCACTCATACTGCCTATAATCACGTTGGTTTGTGAGTATACATCCTTTTTATTTAATAAAATACGTGGTTTACCACGGAAATGCATGATGAGGGTGCGCCCTTGTTTGTTTTCATTCACTGGGAGAATGTAGACAGATGTGCTCAAAGGCCATTTTCTGAAATGGGAAAGAAGAGTTGCAGCGGAAAGAGGAGATCCAGTGACGGACCTGAAGATATCAGTACAATTCAGCTGGAGTAGCCTCATGGGTCTCCTCTTGTGCCACCATCCCCTCCCTCCTAGATTGTAAGCTCGAAAGAGCAGGGCCCTCGATCCCCTCATGTTTTGCATTGTATTGGTATTGTTCTGTCACATGTTCTGTCCCCCTTTGTAATGTACAGCGCTGAGCAAACTATTGGCGCTTTATAAATACTGTATAATAATAATAATAATGGGTCTCACAGATGGAGGCCAAAGAAGGAAAGGAGCAGGAATTTAAGAAGTGCTGTACTTGAGAATATCCGTGGATGGGCCACCAGGTGAAGGCATGGGGTAGGTCTAGTCCAGGGGGGAACAGAGGATTGTCCAGAAGGGGGAGTAGCGGGAGAAAGGGGGACATCAAATTAACCGAGTAGTGTACTGAGTCCCAAAAGTGTAAGCTGTAAGCCATAAGGGGGGGAAGAACAGGAGGCAGGTGGAAGCCTGTAGAGGGCATAAACCGGGACAGGAGCACAATTGGGAATTTTCAGAAGCACCCACAAGGATGTCCGAGGCAACATGCAAAAATTGCAAGTTGTGAGATTTTGGCCGCCAGATAGTATTTGGCCACATTTGGGACCCCAAGACCCCTCTTAATCTATGGGTATAGAGGGAGGTGCGGGCCACTCTGGGGCAATTGTGGGCCCAAATAAAGGCCAGGATCTTATTCTAATGGGAACGCGGGAAGAAGGCTGGGGCTCTAGTTGGAAGGGTCCGAAAGAAGTAGAGGAGTTTAAGGAGCACAGTCATCTTGATCGCGTTGATCTGCCTTATCCACGACAGAGAGGGGAAATACCAGGAGGTTATGAGTGGGGAGGGAGTGCGCAGAAGGGGGTAATAGTTGGCCGCAAAGAGGAAGGAGTAGGAAGGGGTCAGGTGAATGCCAAGATAGTTTAGGGATGAGGTTGCCCAGTGATAAGGGAAGGAAGATTGGAGATGGGAAACCATGGAATTGGTAAAGAGTGTAGATTAGGAAATGTGGTGATAGGGTTGGACAGGGTCAAGAGGGCATCATCTGCAAACAGATTCACTTTGTAGGATACCCCAGCATAGGGAATCCCCGTGATGTTAGGGTCAGCACGAAGGGCTACCGCCAAGGGTTCCAGGACCAAGATGAAAAGGGCTGGGGAGAGAGAGGGCACCTCTGATGGGTTCCATGAGCAATGGAGAAAGGGTCTGCGTAATGGACCGAGGGGGAAGGAGGAGAGGGGTGTGTGAAGAGGGGTAACAGAACGATACTTCTAGTCCACTGCCTCCTGGGAGGAGGGGGATATATTACTAGATATATTATTAGAGGGAAACATCATGGGATAAAATATGTCAACAAAAACCTATACAGTAGAGAATAACTACAGAATGAAACCAGGAAAATAACTCCAGCAAGCAATAAAAAAGGTTAGGAATCCAACAAAGGGAAGACGGCCATAAGGCTTCAGTCAACGCCTCCGCCGCGGGGGTGGGGTGGGGGGGCCAAGTCCTGCAATCAGCAGGGAGGGGGTTCCCTCAGAGGGGGCGGCAACAGGGAGGCCAGCAGGCACATTCAACAAGCAAATAACACAACAAATGAAGTGATGTGAACATGTGCAAATGCAAGGTCAGGGTCAGACACATTCCACCCACAACTCCAAAAATAGACTGGATAAAATTATTAGCACCTTCAATTTAATATTTGGTAGCACACCCCTTGAAAAAAATAACTGAAATCAATCGTTTTCTGTAACCAACAATGAGTTTCTTACATCTCTCTTTTGCAATTTTGGATCACTCTTCTTTTGACAACTGCTTCAGGTCTCTTAGGTTGGAAGGGTTCCTTTTACCAACTGCTGTTTTGAGATCTCTCCACAGATTCTTTATGAGATTGAGATCTGGACTCATTGCTGACCAGTTCAGTACTCTCCAGCGCTTTGTCTGAAACCATTTCTGGGTGCTTTTTGATGTGTGCTTTGGGTCATTGTCCTGCTGTAAGACCCATGACCTCTGACAGAGACCCGACTTTCTGACACTGAGCCCTACATTGCACTCCAGAATTCTTTGGTAGTCTTAAGATTTCATAATGCTATGCACACAGTCAAGTCATCCAGTGCCTAAAGCAGCTAAGCAACCCCAAAACATCAGTGAACCGCCACAATGTTTGACTGTAGGGCAGGCATTTTTAGGATTAATTTCAATTTTGAACACCTAAAGTGCTTTTAGTCAATTCAAAATGTTAATAAACCTCAAACCTGAATATTTAAGATAGTAAAAGTGAGGTTTTGGCTTTCATAGGAGAAAATCTATGTGTGCTCAATTATTGGGCAATTATTAGGTGCAGAATTATTATGCAACTAAATGAAAAGCAAAAATGTTCCCATCTCACTTGTTTATTCTCATCTGTTAAAGTGAGGATAATAAACAAACAACTCAAAATTTACAAACTTTTCTGACATTTAAAAAATAAAATCATTTACCAATATAGCCGTCCTTCTTTTTAGTTCAACAGTTGATCTGTTGACAATCAACTTTTTGTGCAGCAGCAACCACAACCTCCCAGACACTGTTCAGAGAGGTGTACTGTTTTCCTTCACTGTAAATATCCCTTTTAAGAAGGGTCCGCAAGTTCTCAGTAGAGTTTAGGTCCGGTGAGGAAGGGTGCCATGTCCTTATTCTTTCATCTTTAAGGCTGTTACTGGCTAGCCACGCAGTGGAGTGCTTCAATGCATGCTATGGAGCATTGTCCTGCATAAATATCACGGTTTTCTTGAAAGATGCAGACTTTTTTCAGTACCACTGCTTGAAGAAAGTGTCTTCTAAAAACTGGCAGTAGGTTTGGGAGTTGATTTTGAGTCCATCTTGAACCCGAAAAGGTCCAACTAGCTCATCTTTAATAACACCAGCCCATACCAGTACCCCACCTCCACCTTGCTAGCGTCTGAATCATAGTGGAGCTCTCTGTCTGTTTCCAAACCAACCACTGGCCTATCCATCTGGTCCATCAAGAGACACTCTTATCTTATCAGTCCATAAAACCTTTGAAAAATCTGTTCATTGGTGGTTGTGTTTGAGCCTTCCTTACCTTTGGCCATGTTTCTGAGCACTGAGCAACTTGTACTTCTGGGCACTCCCGGTATGTTACAGTTCTGGAATATGACAGCACTGGAGAATGGGTTCCTGGTAGCTTCACGTTTGATTCTTCTCAAATCTTTGGCAGTTAATTTGCGTCTTTTTTTTTTCAACATGTTTCTTGCAACCCAGTTGACTATTTCCAACAAAATGTGATCTGTGATCATGCCCCAATATCTTATCAATTTCAAGAGTGCTGCATCCCTCTGAAAGACATTTTATAATATTTGACTTTTCGGAGACCGTTCATTTTTTTTTTTGGCCCATTTTGCCTGAGGATAAGAAGCTGCCTAATAATTATGCACACCTTGATATAGGGTGTTGATCTCCTTAGGCCACACCCTCCCTCATTACACAAATACACATCACCTGGTATGCTTACATACAATAAGCATTCAAGTTTATACAGCTTGGAGTTTGACAATATGCATAAAAATGATGATTTGGTCAAAATACTTGCCTAATAATTGTGCACACAGTTATTCTTTTCTTTAATGGCTTCGTTGCTTTTTCTGAAAACAATAGAATGATGGGCTATACCAAAAAGCTGTAATTTTGTTTCATCTGTTCACAGCACATTCTCTCAAAAGGATTTTGGTTTCCTCAGGTAAGTTTTGGCCAACTCCAATCTGACCTTTTTATGTTTCTGTGTCAGCAGTGGGGTCCTCCTGAGTCTCCTACCATAGCGCCTCTTTCCATTCAGATGGCGACGTCTAGTGTGAGATGACACAGTTGTAGCCTGTGCCTGAAGGTCAGCTTGAATTTGTCTGGAAGTTGATCAAGGTTCTTTAGCCAGCATTCAAACAATCCTTCAGTGCAATCTTTGATAAATTTTTCTCTTTCGTCCACTTCCAGGGAGACTAGCTACAGTGCCATGGGCTGTAAACTTCTTGACAATGTTGCGCACAATAGTGGACACAGGAACATTAAGATCTCTGGAGATGGACTTGTAACCTTGGGATTGTCCATGCTTTTCCAGAATTTTTGTTCTCAAATCATCAGACAATTCTTTGCTGCTTTTCTCTTCTCCATTCTCCATGTTGCACACAGAGACACACAACGGAAAGGTTTAGTCAATTTTTCACAATTTAACTGGTTGCTGGTGTGATTTTTATATTGTCAGCACCTATTATTGATACAGGTGAGATTAATTATAAATTACAGGATCATCACAAACTTGGAATGCAATTATTTCTTACAGTTTTGAGAAGCTGCCAATAATTTTGTCAAGTCTATTTCTGGAGTTTTGCGTGGAATGTGTCAGATTTAGGTTTTGTTTCTCGACTTTTTTGTGCCATACCAACACAAACAAAAGAAATAATCATGAGAATGCCTGAACATTTACAATTGCAACAATTTTCTCAGTGAAGTGGTGCATTATATGACAGAAATGCAAATGCAATGCCCCATTGTCACGCTATATATAAAAACAAGGCTTTTAAAACCTTAATGCTGACAGTCAGGGGAACTAAAAAAAACCCTTGCACTGCGGCTTCCCCTGCACCTCAAGGGTCAAATGCTTGTTTTTGCTAATGTTACTGGGAGAAAAAAAGATTTACCTGCCTTATCCCTCCTGGCAGCCTATGCTCACCTCTTTCCAACACTCTGGGTTGTGAATGGAGCGTCAGTATTCTCACTGTTGGTCCTTCATTGTAAATAACAACACATCTGCGAATGCTGGCCTGAGTGCCAAAGAGAAGAGGTTTCAGAGGATTAGTGGCATGGTAGAGGTACCCTGCAGGAGCAAGGGATAAGGTAAGTAAATAGTGCTTTAAACTGGTACCCTTAGATACCCCACTGCAAGGGTCTCTGTTCTCTGGAGTTCAGCTTAAACCTTTAAACACTTTAAAACACAGTAATCTCTGTTTAACATATTATTGCTGAATGTTCTGAGCTGTTTTGATTTTTAGATATTTAGATTGGAACAGGTTATATTTTATGTCCATGGTTAAAAGTAGCTTTTTATTTCCAGGACCTGACACCTGACTACTCTATGGAAAGCCATCAGAGAGATCACGAGAATTATGTGTCATGCTCCCGAAGCAGGCGTCGCAGAGCTAAGGCACTCTTGGACTTTGAGCGCCATGATGATGATGAACTTGGCTTTCGCAAAAATGACATCATCACGGTATCTTGGGTAGAAATATTTAATTACAAGGGGAGAGGGCATCATAACAACATCAATAAAATATTCTTTTTGTTTTTTTTTTAGATTATTTCCCAGAAGGATGAACACTGCTGGGTTGGAGAACTGAATGGACTAAGGGGTATATGCTTATGAATGGTTTGCTACAACCAAGACCTCAGATATTTTTTTCCTTGAAAGGGGGGAAAGGTTAAGCCTGGGGCCCCCAGAGGAGAGTAATTATAAAGTTGGGCAGAGGACAAAGTGTTGTGGCAAAATTGTACAGTGGGGGGCTTAACACTTGAGCCTACTCACTGTGTACATGGTAATGTATGGCATAGTCCTTGTACTCTAAAAATATGCTTTAATAAAAGTGCCACAAGCAAGAATTTTAGCACAGTCATATGTAAAAAATTTAATTCTTCTGTTACATAGGTTTTTCTGCACACAGCGTATGTTAAGGAAGGATTTCCTTAACATAGCCTGTGACTATGCAGCAACCAGCATCTGTTGTAAATATGAAGAGTGCAGCAGTCAGGAATTTTAAATACACAGCATAGCCTAACAGTGCAGGGATCAGGAATAAGCAGTGCATGGAGTGCAGTGATCAGGAGTGCATAAGACAGGGGTCAGTAGTTGGTAAAAACGGAGCGCAAGGGTCAGGAGTGAACACAGGGATCAGGAGTGATTAGCACAGAGATCAGGGGTCAGGAGTGCGTAACGCACAGAGCTCATAAGTCAGGCATGTGTGATGCACAGGGATCTGGAGTTTATAACACAGAGTGCAGGGGTCCAGAGTGCATAACGCACAGAGCACAGGCTTAAGGAGTGCATAACACAGAGAGCAGAATTTAGGAGTGCTTAATGCAGAGTGCAGGAGTTAGAAGTGTGCACAAAAATTACGTCCCTCTCACTACAGATCCCCCCTTCCCTATTTTCAGGAAGAACTTAATCCATATGATCAATGACCATTTAGCAACCAGAAGCTGTTCAATATAAAGCATGCAGTGACCAGGAGTATTAAATGCAAAGCATAGTGTATACAGTGTAGGGTCTGGAGTTAGTAATGCACAGATTGCAGCATTCAGAAGTTCATAACACACAGTGCTTGTGTCAAATGTGCATAATGCACAGAATGCTGGGGTCATGAGTGCATGTAATGCATCCAGTGCTGGGGTAAGAAGTGCATATAACACACACAGAGTGCTGATGTCTGGGGCATGTGTAACTCAGAGTGCTGGGGGCAGGAGTGTGCAACAGAGTGTAGGGCTTAGGAGTCCATAGACAGAATACAACAAATAATTACCTCCCTTCCCAAGTTATATTCCCCCCTTCTTTTAACCCCAGTACAGAGCTTCACCAGTTACAGCTCTCCAACCCTCCATGAAACCAGTTTGCCAGACTAGGCCATTCAGAGTGAGATGATGTCCTGTGAACTGTGCCATGAGGAAGATCAGGAGAGCCTCCCTCATTCTGAAAACTGACAGGCAGCAGGAGCATCACCTGCAAGTGCACTTGTGAGCAATAGCTTCTGCACCATGAAACATCTGGGGAAGATGTGAACCCCCATATCCCTGCCCTTATCTATAGTCCTCGTTGCAACCATCATAGCATTTATTAAAGACATACTTTATAAAAGTATGATGAAATACTTTATAAAAGTGTTTTTTCATTTTCCTAACCAGATGGGTGACTAAATTTATACCCTTTCACTGCACTTCTATAGTCATTGGTTATAATATCTCTTTGTAGTAGGTTCTGTTACCGTTCTTGAATATGAAACATTTAACATTGTCTATAGACATAAAATGAATTGCTTTAATCTGACCTTTCTCAAGCCTTGTACACATGATGAGAATATTGGACGAACGATCATCCATTTATTTTTTCTTTTTGTATGCTAGTCTCTTATCGAAAATGAATAAGTTACTAAAGTTACGAAAATTCTTGTATGACAACTTCAGCAGTGATGTAATGTACAGTATTCTTTTGTTTTCGAGCATGCATGGTCTTGGTCGGTCAAATTTTTACAGATGAATATCTTTCAATCTGGTATCACATGAGAATATGTTTACGTGCATATCCCTCCAGATAATTCTGTATGAACTGTCATGATCCTCTCTCGAAAGATGTGTACTAATGATGAGATTATCGGACAGATATTCCGAAAGCGGTATTTTCCATCCGATTTTCTCATTGTGTGTACTAACCATCAATATCCTGACTCTGTATCATAGTCACATAGTTACAGAGTTAGTCTAGCTGAAAAAAGACAAAAGTCCACCCAGTTCAACCGAAAAAAAAAAAAAAGTTATAATCCTATACCCACAATTGATCCAGAGGAAGGCAAAAAAAACCCAGCAAAGCATAATCCAAATTGCTCCTGCAAGTGAAAAAATTCCTTCCTGATCCCCTAGAGGCAATCTGATATTCCCTGGATCAACTTTACCTATAAATGGTAGTATCCAGTTATATTATGTGTATCTAGGAAAGAATCCAGGCCTTTTTTTTAAAGAAATCCACTGAGCTGGCCAGAAACAACACTTGAAGGAAGTTCATTCCACATTTTCACAGCTATTACTGTAAAGAAACCTTTCCATATTTGGAGATTACATCTCTTTTCCTCTAGATGTAAAGAGTACCCCCTTGTCCTCTGTGATGACCTAAGAGTGAATAACTCTACACCGAGTTCACTATATGAACCACTGATGTATTTATACATGTTGATCATATCCCCCCTTAATCTCCTTTTCTCAAAAGAGAATAAATTCCGTTCCTCTAATCTTTCCTCAAAGCTGAGCTCCTCCATGCCTCTTATCAGTTTGGTTGCCCTTCTCTACACTTTCTCAAGTGTTCTTGTGAATTGGTGCCCAAAACTGAACTGCATATTCCAGATGAGGTCTTACTAATGATTTGTACAGGGGTAAAATGATATATCTCTGGAGTCTATACCTCTTTTAATACAAGAGAGGATTTTGCTCGCTTTAGAAACTGCAGCTTGGCATTGCATGCCATTGTTAAGCTTATGATCTTAAGTATCATGTTGTTAGGTCTACCTGGCTGCAGGAGGGAGCTAGTGATAGAGCAAAATAGAAAACATGGTCAATTGAGGTTATTTTGTCAACCTAGTATATCTGTATTGTTTTTAAATGTTAAACCCAAGGACAGTTGGTTATGCATGCAGAATTTCAAGGTCCGTGGTCTGGTTTAAGGGATAAGTACAGCCAAAGCTCTTTTGGCTGTACTTCTATGGATCACAGGAATGCAGTTCGTTCTGCACTTCTGTTACTCGTTTTAAGCTGACAGTCAGGATCCACCTCAGAGTCTGGAGCAGTACCTGGCACAGACTCTGTGATCTGCTGAGAGCCAGAGCCAGCCGTTCCCTCCCCCTCCGCAGCCCAACACTCCAGTGAGCATGTGAAGGGGGGGGGTCTGCTCAGAACGGCTGTGAGAACTCAGCGATCAGTGGTTATATGGGATCGCTGAGTTCTCACCCTTGGAGCCGGTGGGGGACAGATGCTGCATCCACCTAGATAAGTATGCTTTTGAAAAAAAAAAAAAAATGCCATCAAGAATGTTCAATTTATATCGCCCGACGCCCGGGATATGTAGTTATAGGCGCCGGGCAGGTAGGTTTTTTTTTTTAGCCTTTAGCCCTGCTGCAGGCAAGCAGCAGCGCTCACCTGTCAGGTGGAAGCATTCGGGCTGCTGCGCCCGATTGCTTGCACACAGCCCACCACAGTGCCAGCCTCCACCTCCCCTGCCTGCTATGTCTTCTGGGCTCCACTTGCCCATCTGCGGACCCGGGACCAGTTCAGCGTGTGCTGGCGAGTATAGGGGAGGGAACAGAGCGAACACATCTGCTCTCCTTCTTGTCACTTCTGGGTCCCCGTTGACTGATTTCCCAGCCTCCGAGGCTGGGAAAGAATGTAATGCAGTGCTGTGTGCACTGCATTACATCCAGTGGAGTACAGGGGAGACATCTAGGGTCTTTTAGACCCTGGATGTCTCAATAAAAGAGTACCTTTCACCCAAAATCATCAGATAGGGGACTTTTTGTTAGGCTAAGTTTAATAAAAAAAAAAAAAGTAATTGTAAAAAAATTAAGTTACACCCAGGCACATAACCCCCCCCCCAAAAAAAATATGTTGAGGCCCCCACATATATATGCACGTACAAATGTAAAAACACACACTGGGGCACCTACGCATGGAAACGCTGATTGCGATACACATGTTACATATTGCCGCACGCTCCAGAATGAGAGCAATAATTCTAGCACCAGACCTCCTCTGTAATGTTAAACTGGTAACCTATAAGAGGCTTTAAAAGCGTCACCTATAGACAATATAGGGTACTAACGTTTGTCGCCATTTCACAAGTACACACAAATTTAAGATTTTACATAAAGCAGTAAATATACAAGCGCTGGGTGACACATAAAACAACAAACAAGATCAGCGGCCAGCAAAATGAGAGGAAATACCTCAAATCCTCCAACGGTACATAAAATAATCAATAAAATGCAGCGCTAAAGAGTGCAAAATAGAAATGACGTAGATAAATTAATAAAGAGTCTTATAAAGTGCAATGTGACAATCGTGGTTCATTAGATGGCTGTTGGATTATCGTGACTTCCGTGGCTTGTAAAAGATGAGTATACAATGCACTAACCAGATAGCACAAAGTTTTGTGCGTTGGAGTAAATAAGACCTACTCCAAGGTACTCTGGAAGCAGGAACTCTGCAGACAGGTGAAGTCGTCAGGTGGAGTTGAGTCACCAGATGTCATCAGACCAAGGCATATTTCCTCATTCCAGTATAGTGTATGATCATCATATTGGATACATCATGTAGTACGGATTTCAGCCACCGGGGGGATCATACACTTAAGTGTAAGTCGCCTACCATGGTGCACCTTAAAGGAGGGGGGGGGGGGCTCACAATTGCCAAAAAATGAGCCCAGAGAAAGAGAAAAACTCCAATAGTGTAGTATTTATTAGACAAGTGGAGTTACAATTGTAAGCAAAAAGTTAAAAAACGGACACTTACATCCAGAGATGTTTAGAACGGTATAGAAGGTCAGCACTCCATGTACAGGGGGGTCTCCCTGAGGCGTTTTGTGTAAATACACATCCTGAAATCCGTACTACATGATGTATCCAATATGATGATCATACACTATACTGGAATGAGGAAATCTGCCTTGGTCTGATGACATCTGGTGACTGAACTCCACCTGACGACTTCACCTGTCTGCAGAGTTCCTGCTTCCAGAGTACCTTGGAGTAGGTCTTATTTACTCCAACGCACAAAACTTTGTGCTATCTGGTTAGTGCATTGTACACTCATCTTTTACAAGCCACGGAAGTCACGGTAATCCAACAGCCATCTAATGAACCACGATTGTCACATTGCACTTTATAAGACTCTTTATTTATTTATCTATGTCATTTCTGTTTTGCACTCTTTAGCGCTGCAATTTATTGATTATTTTAAGATTTTACATGTTTGATATCTGTTTACTCGGTGCAATGTTAAAAATCTTAAACGTTTAAGCCGCCATTAAGCCCCTTTTGTTTTTAAAAGCCCCCAGACATTCCTAAAAGCACCTCAGATTTAGTCCCCGGATAAGTAGTTTTTTTTTTTTTTTTTTTCTTTCAAAAAGTTCCACAACCCTGGCCATACTTCTTTTTTAATCTTCCTCTACAAATTGTTAACTTTTTAAAATCTGGTATAATCTGACCATTTGCAATAGCAATGTTCTTTTTTTTTTTTTTTTTTAGGCTGGTTTCCCGCAAAATTTGTGGAAATTCTTGATGAAAGAAGTAAAGAGGTGAGACCAAGAATGTTTAGTTACTTTGCAATTTATTTAGTATTCTTCAGGATGTGTAAAAACTGACAGACGAAGAGTGTTGGGGATACTTTAACAGCAAGTTATAGGCTCCTGTTTATTAGAAGAAAAGCAGTAGAAATCAACTGCAAAATGATCCACATACCAGTAGGCTGTAAGTTCACTGAAAGGTCAGAAACCCTATTCAGTCAACTGGTTCTCAGAAAATGGAGAATCAATGTCAAAGTTTGAGTTCTTGTATATCAGAGAATGTAGCTTGCCCAGATAACTTTAATTGCAGCCAAACATCATTATTACACTTAAGGATACTTCTTTTCACTAGTCAGTATTACAAACAGCAGGATGATATTGCTGCCTGTGCCCCCATTATACAGATCCATTCTTTGTATTTGTCCTGTTCACCATTATGACCAAGAGTTAATGTGGAAAAAATGCCAAACTCTAGGTTGTCAACAAAACCAGAATAGAGGGGAAATCTTGCAATTGGAGCATTAATTCTGATGATTCTCCTACTTTTAAAGGGATTACCTTTCAGTTCCTGTTTTGGCTCTGAGAAGGGATGTGAAGAGAAATCTTCCCAATGGGACACAGATGGCAAAAATAACTAACAGGTTTTCACCCTTCTCTACACAGTCCAAAATGAAAGAAAACGTTTTTGCTTTTAGTTCTACTTTAATGCTGCTTTTCCTAATTGTTTACAACAGTAGGAGTTCTTCTCCCCATGCTGCTAAATAATGGGTTTCCAATTCCTCTTTAAGGGACTTCAAATCAAGACAGTCCTTATTATCCCTATGAATTGGTTCAAACTGTATTCCAGTGCTTACATTTGACACTTATTTTGCATCTTCACACAGTACTCAATTGCTGGGGACGACTCTGTGACTGAAGGGATCACAGATTTGGTTCGGGGAACATTATGCCCAAGTATTAAGGCAATCTTTGAACATGGACTCAAGAAGCCCTCTTTGTTAGGTGGGCCATGTCATCCCTGGCTCTTTATAGAAGAGGTAAGAGAAATATGTGCAATGCACTTTCACAGTTTTAGTGAGTTTTGCAGTGTTTACAATCAAATGTATTATTTTAATTGTAAAATATAGGACACAGGCCTGTACCGACCCATTGTTACAGGCTTGTACCTTCAGGTGATTGGACATTGGCAAATCTTTCGGAGGACACCCTAATGCTTCTTCGC
The DNA here is from genome assembly GCF_062004578.1 of Staurois parvus. Taxonomy (NCBI): domain Eukaryota; kingdom Metazoa; phylum Chordata; class Amphibia; order Anura; family Ranidae; genus Staurois; species Staurois parvus. The sequence goes on from NW_028317945.1 coordinate 1,111,278, forward strand.
TAAAACCCTACCACATTTCATGAGTCGTCAGTATGTCTGATAATGTCCTTAGGTGGTGGACCTTTTCTTCCTTACAAAGAAATCACTCTTTGCTTAATTAGTTTATTTTATCTTTGGGTTCTTCGTTCAACTCTTCACTGTGTGCTAACAATAGAAGCAGTGTATTTGGATCAGTGCAACTTTGATAAAACCTTTGGAGCTGCATCCTGACCCCATACTGTGGAGACAGCCTGTGATTTTGCTTGGGCCACTGGATCCTGCATGGCGGTGTTCACATCATCACAGTGTAATGCGTGAATTTAGCATGAAGTCCAGGGCTGTGGTCCTTCCCTATGGAACTCAGACCCCGAAAACCCCTTCAGGTATAAGTCTACGATGACAGGTTAAGCCTAGACCCAATATAGGGACTAGGGTCACCCAACGTCTCTGACCAATACTGTAAAGACTGACGTTCTGTTTGTAACGTTTATACTGTAAAAGTTAATACATGTCAAACTTTGTGCTAAAAATTCAGTCACTCTGCACTCAATATCAGGTAGATGGCTAGTTAAATCACAACTCAGGTCACACACTTTACAGCTACTTCTGCCTAGAGTCCCTTGTAAGGTACTCGGATGCTTCTCTCTGACCTCTTCTCCATGAGGACAGCACATTATGCACCCAGGTTACTTCGTTTTCCTTCTGGACACACTTACCTTTTTTTCACAATCTACTTCGTGAGCCCCCACAGGGGATTACCCTCACCCATAGAAATAGTGGAAATCAGGTAAGATGGAACCTTAGCAAAAGGTCAGGCAAACATTTGCTCTGTCTAAGGCCTACAACCTCAGATTAATGATGTTTCTCTTGCACCGCAGCAGGACCAGATTTTAACACTGATTTCTGCATCCGATTCTAACTTCATCTTAGGTGCACAACATGCGGCCTGCCTGACCAAGTAGGAATTTTCTGCAACTGTGTCTTAATCCCTCAGACAACTGATGTCTTTAATACGGCCATCTCTGTCTACAGCTCAGAAACATAAAGCTCTTTCCTCAATCCCACCATCTGTACTTGAGAATTGGAGGTAGTAGTGGAAAATCTCTCTACCCCAGGCCTCCTGATGTTATGGCTTCACACAAGATGCTTGCTGATATTAATATGCTCACTCTGGCCAAAAGCCTGGACATTGTAACACTTTATTCTCCTCCATCTTGCCATGTCCATTTGGGTATAAAGAGATCTTCTAAGTCTTAGAGGACATATCTTAATTGTATAGTATAGGGCACAGGCAACGTATTCGTACACCATGGGCTGTACATTCATGGCCAAAAATATTGGTACCCCTGCTTTTCTGATAGATAATGCACCACTTCACCCAGAAAATTGTTGCAATTACAGATGTTTAGGTATTCTCTTTTTTTTTAATTTAAATATTTATTTTCAAGCCGATATATTATACAAACATTTTCTTTTTTAAAATATTAACACATTTATATCACATATATCATTCCACTTATATTTCCCCGACCCCCCACCTTTCTTTCTATCTACACCCTCCTCTCCCCTCACCTACCCACCCCCCCACCACTCTGCATTTTCCTAATCTTCCTGGGACCTCAAATGAGAAGAGCGAGACATACTCATGTTGTTTTAAATTATACCCTCATACAATGCTCATTTAATTTTAACTTTTTATCTTTGAATTCTTCCCATCTGTTCCATGTCACATAATATCTCTCCATCTTATCTTCATTCATATGATACAGTTTTTCCATTTTACATAGTTGGTCAACCCGATCAACCCAATCCTCTACTTTCGGCACCTCCCATCTCCGCCAAAACTTGGGTATCAGACCCTTTGCTGCATTCAAAAATACCATATACCCGATTTTTTATACTTCTTAACTGACATCTCTGTGCTATGAAAAAGGCAAGTCTCTGGTTCTAATTTAATATCCACTTCAGTAATTTTCCCGAATCAGATGCACTATTTTCTCCCAATACTCCTGTATTTTTGAACACTCCCACCATACAGGTGAAACTCAAAAAATTAGAATATCGTGCAAAAGTTCATTTATTTCAGTAATGCAACTTAAAAGGTGAAACTAATATATGAGATAGACTCATTACATGGAAATCAAGATAGTTCAAGCCGTGATTTGTCATAATTGTGATGATTATGGCTTACAGCTCATGAAAACCCCAAATCCACAATCTCAGAAAATTAGAATATTGTGAAAAGGTGCAATATTCTAGGCTCAAAGTGTCCCACTCTAATCAGCTAATTAAGCCATAACACCTGCAAAGGGTTCCTGAGCCTTTAAATTGTCTCTCAGTCTGTTTCAGTAGAAATCACAATTATGGGAAAGACTGCTGACCTGACAGTTGTGCAGAAAACCATCATTGACACCCTCCATAGGAGGGAAAGCCTCAAAAGGTAATTGCAAAAGAAGCTGGATGTTCCCAAAGTGCTGTATCAAAGCACATTAATAGAAAGTTATGTGGAAGGGAAAAGTGTGGAAGAAAAAGGTGCACAAGCAGCAGGGATGACTGCAGCCTGGAGAGGATTGTCAGGAAAAGGCCATTCAAAAGTGTTGGGGACGGGGGGCGCTCGTGAGCAGCAACCAGGATGGCTGCTTTTTAAAATCCCACCTCGGCCGCCGGACACATCGGCCGATCTTCGCCCTCCAGGGGGGGTCCCCCTGTCTCCTCTCTGGCCCCCTGTCTCCCTGGTGCCCTGATGGGCAAAAAAACGCCGGCCGCCCGTGCCTCCAGCTCCCGGCGGGCCGCTCCGGAGTTTGCGGCCTACCCGCCGGAGATCGCGGTTGAAGCCGCGGCCTCGATTTTTGGCCGGCCGCCAGACACTTCCAAGACCCCGGCCGCAGATTCGCGGCTCCCGCCGGGGACCTCAGATAGAGCCCCAGACGCAATTTTGGGTCCCTCGCTATCACCATCCCTGGGTGGGTCGGACCCTGGCAGTGGGGAGGACCTGGCACCAGAGCCATCCCTGCAGTCTCCGATCCCATCCCTGTGGGATGCTGAGCTCCTACGCCGCTTTAAGTGCATGTTGCAGTCCGAGTTGTCCTCCGCTACCTCCAAGCTGGCCGATTGTCTTTCACGGGAAATTCGGGAGTTGGGCAATCGGACGAACGACCTTGAAGATAAGATGGACGCGGCAGTCACGGTCATGGAAAATCACGAACAGGATCTGTGCGACCTCAAGAAAGAATTGGCGGACACGCTACTACGGCTTGAGGATTTCGAAAACCGTTCCCGCCGTGGCAATCTGCGGTTAAGGGGTATCCCGGAAACGGTCGCAGATCTTACTTCTACTGCTACTGCTCTGTTCCAGGAGCTGACACCCGCTATTCCCATAGACCGGCTTGAATTTGACCGCATACATCGTGCATTGGGCCCCAGACGACCGGAGGGGCCCCCCAGGGACATTATCATCAAGTTTACGTATTACCGCACTAAGGAAACTATCCTCTTGGAGGCTAGGAACAACCCTGACCTCAGCTTCCAGGGGCATCGCTACCAGCTCTTTGCGGACCTCTCCCAGACCACTCTTCAGAAGCGCCGCCAGTTGAAGCCCTTCACTTCGGTCCTGGTGAAACACCGTATTAAATACGCCTGGGGCTTCCCGTTTCGCCTCACCTTCACCTACCAGGGCCGCAGTCACTCTGTGGCTACGCCGGAGGAGGCCCATTCTCTGCTGGAGTCCTTGCGCCTTCTTTCGCCTGATTCTGCGGATCGGAGCCCGGCTCATTCATCAGGATCTCCGGCACGGCCGCTTCCTCCGGGCCGCACCTGGGAGCGGTCGTCCGATAGGAAGAGGGCTCTCCCCCAGACCCCTTCGCGATCAAGTCCTTCTTGTTCTTCTCCGGGCTGAGGATGTGTCTTGGACTTCACGTGTGTCATCTCAGCGATGGACTTCTCTGGCGGGACCGTGAGTTTGGCCCTTGGGGCTCCCCCGGTTTGTCAGCATTCCGGGTTGGGACTGATCTGGTTTACCCCCTTGGGTTCCTTCCCTGGTTGGGTGGGAGGGGGTCCCCTCGCGGACTCAAGACTTATGACTTTCCGCTGCCGCAACCTATCTTGGGCCTGGGTGAGGGTATTTTGGTTTCCGTTGGTAGCATGGGGTGAGGGTTCCCTCGGGCTTCGGGGTGGGAGGTTGATCTGGCGGGCCCGGCTGGGTGGGAGGGGGTTGGCCCCAAGGTTCTTTGGGTTTTTATGGGAGGTCATCATGGAGGCCTCGCTCCTGGGACCCTTAGTTTTATAGCTTCGGACCCCGTTCGATTATGTTTGTTGCCTTATTGCCCTTTTGCCCCCTGGGGGCTTTAGTTTCTGATGTTTTCATTTGCAGCCATGTGTCTGGTGGTAGAGCCACCCCTAACTGGTATCCTTCCTTTTGTAGGATGCGCGTCACCATTGGCGTGACACAATTGCACTATTGTATATACTTTTTGTGTCTTTTTCCTTTTTTCTTTCTTTGTCTTTTTTCTCCTTTGGTTTTTTTTTTGTTCTTGTTTTCTGCAGGGTTCCAGGATGCCACGGTCCGCTCGCCATTGGAAGCGGAACTTGCTAGCTGCTTTATGGGTTTTTCTGCCGAGCGTGTTGCGTTGATATCGCCATGGCCTCGCCCCTTTTGAAAATACACTCGCAGAATGTTCAAGGCTTCAATTCGCCTCAGAAGCGGGCTAAAGTCTTTCATCACCTTAAATCGCAACAAATTGACGTGGTATGTTTACAAGAGACCAGGTTTTTGCAGTCCTCTGCTCCGCGTTATCTTTCACCTCACTATCCCACCTTTTACACGGCCTCGGCTCCTGAGAAGCGTCGGGGTGTACTGATAGCTTTTAAACGCAATCTTCCCTTTGTCTGTGCTCGGAATATAGCGGACCCCACGGGCAGGTATTTGCTTTTGCAGGGCACTCTCTGGGACCAGGAGGTTACTTTTGTCTCTTACTGCGCACCCAATCGTTTTCAGGATAAATTCTTTTCGCATCTTTGCACCATTGTTTCCCGACACTCCAAGGGTCTCATTCTTGTTTTGGGGGATTCAAATGTTACTTTGGATTCCACGTTGGATAGGCGCTGTGCACGGGGGGCGGCCCCTTCCCATGACTTGGTGCTGGAGGAACGTATGCGCTCTCTTTTGCGGACAGCGCGGCTAGCGGACGTCTGGAGGGAGCTTCACCCGACTGAACGCGACTTTACATTTTATTCCAGTCCTCATGATAGTTTTTGTAGAATTGATCATATATTTATGCCGGTTTAGCAGCTTCCCTTGGTCAGGCGGATAACTATTCCCTCCTCACCTTGGTCGCATCACGATCCCTTGGTACTTCTCCTTGCCCTCTCTGGGTCAGAACGGCGCCCTTTTCATTGGCGCATCAACGATTCTTTATTGACCACTCAGGCTACCTGCCAACAAATAGAATTTTTCTTATGTACATACTTCACGGAAAACTCGGGATCGGTCTCCTCGGCAGTGCCCCTATGGGAGGCGCATAAGGCCACGGTGCGGGGTCATGTTATACAGCTGGCGGCGGTCCGGAAGCGGGAGCGCCGACTTTTGGAGCTTCATTCTCTCCTGGCTTCTGCGGATGCGCGCTGGAAGTCGTCTCCATCCGCAGCCCATAAACGCGCTCGGGACGCTCTGGCGACCGAATTAGACTTACTTGCCTCTTCGGAGGCGGAACGGGCTCTGCGTTGGACCAAACACAAATTTTATTCCTGTGCTAATAAACCGGGCCCGATGCTGGCTAGGAAGCTCAATTCCGTGGGGAAACCCCATAAACCAATCCGACTGCGACTTCCCACAGGTGGATGTACTTCTAATCCTCCTCACATTGTTTCCCGATTTTCGGACTTCCTTTCGCGCCTTTACACTACGCCTGATCCCTTCCCTGTGGCTCAGGCAGAGGCATTTTTTCAAGATATTCGTCTTCCGGGATTATCCGAGGCAGCACAGGTGGCCCTCAATGCCTGTGTTACCGTACCGGAAGTGCTCCAAGCCATCAAATCTTTGAGGTCCACCGCGGCCCCAGGTCCTGATGGCTACTCCGGTCTCTATTATAAGAAATTCTCGGTCCTGTTGGCGCCCTTCTTGGCTGACTATTTCAATGAGTTACGACAGGGCTCCTTGCCCTCCCCGGACGCGCTTAGAGCACATATAGCCATGATTCCTAAGACGAACGAGGATGTACAGGAACCGCAAGCCTTTCGGCCCATTTCTCTTCTTAATGAAGACCTGAAGATATTGGGCAAGATTCTTAGCTCTCGCATCAATAACTATTTGCGTAGCCTGGTCCACAGGGACCAAGTGGGGTTTATCCCTGGGAGGCAGGCGGGTGATAACGTTCGTAAGGTGGTCCATCTTATATATCTTCTGCAACAGCGGAAAATCCCGGGATTCTTACTGTCCTTAGACATATATAAAGCTTTTGAATCTCTATCCTGGGAATATCTGCGGTTTGTGCTGTCTCGTTGGGGTTTCGGGGATTCTATCCTTTCTTGGATTCAAGCCTTGTATTCGTCTCCTTCGGCCTCCGTTAAATATGCTGGGTATTTCTCGAACCCCTTTCCTATTGGGCGAGGGACGAGACAGGGCTGCCCTTTGTCCCCGGCGCTTTTTATACTGGCGCTTGAGCCGCTGGCTTTAGCGCTCCGGACCGATTGCAATATATCGGGGGTTTCATACGCGGGACAGGAGTTTAAGCTGAATCTTTTTGCGGACGATGCCCTCTTGACTCTTACTAAGCCTCTGACGACGCTTCCTAATCTGCAACAGGTTCTTGAGCGCTTCTCTTTGATTTCGGGTCTCCGTATTAACTTGGATAAGACTGTCGCTCTTAATATTACTTTGGATTCCGATTTGGTTTCACGCCTTCAATCCTACTTCCCTTATAAATGGGCTTCCTCCTCTCTTGAATATTTGGGCATCCGCTTGACCCCCACCTATGACTCCCTCTTTGCTGCGAATTATTACCCATTGCTTAGTTCTTTATCTTCTCTTCTGCATTCCTGGCAATTTCCGCACCTGTCTTGGATAGGGCGGGTTCATTCGGTGAAAATGACCGTCCTGCCGAAATTGTTATATTATTTTCGTACTCTCCCGGTGCGGGTTCCCCCTCATTTCCTTCGGTTGCTTCAGGCGAAGCTTATGCGTTTCATCTGGGCCAATAAGCACCCCAGAGTATCTAGAAATACGCTCTTTGCTCATAGACTTCAGGGTGGCCTTGGGGTGCCCAATGTAACTAAGTATTACCAGGCGAGCCAGATTGCCCCGCTGTCTATGTTGCACGCTTCCTCTGACGTCCCTTTCTGGGTCTTGCTGGAGCTACCTAACTGTGCCCCTATCCAACCGTCGGCGCTTCTATGGCTTCCCCCTGCCCTGCGCCCTATATCGCTGAGCCCGATGTTGCTTCATGGCTTACGAGTCTGGGACTCGGTACGTTATTCCAGTGGCCTGATGTCACCCTTTCTGCCTTTGCTTCCAATTGTTAACAACCCTCTTTTCCCACCGGGTTTAGATCACCCAAGGGCGTTCTCTTGGTGGGTGGCTCATGGGTTTTCGCAGGTACGACACTTTTTGGTTTCTCGGTCCTTCCCTACCTGGGATCTTCTTCGGGAGTCCCGGGATGTTCCCCCGGCTGAATTTTTTCGATACCTTCAATTGCGGCACTGGCTACTCTCGCTGCGGGGCACTTCTTCTTTTCCATACCAGAAATCGGCCTTTGAACAGCTTTGTCAGCAGCAGCGCCCCGGGCCTTATCTCCCTTCTTTATGCAGCCTTGAACAGACGCCCGTCGCATACTTCTCTTTCATATGTTGTTCAGTGGGAGCGTGACCTGGGGGTGGATGTGGATCCGGAGGACTGGAATAGGGCCTGGTCACTCATAGCTAAATGCTCATTCAATACCACCACGCTGGAGGCAGCCTATAAGGTATTGTTTCGTTGGTATTGGGTTCCGGCTCGTTTGGCCCAGGCTAATCCCGCTTGTAGTGATCGATGTTTCCGGGGTTGTGGCCATCGTGGCGATGTCTTGCATATCTGGTGGTCATGCCCGAGACTGGTCCGTTTTTGGTCTCGTGTATTTGGCCTCCTTTTCACGTTGTTTCATCTATCCATACGCCGGGATGCTCGGTATGCCTTGCTTCATTGCCCCATACCGGGTCTCTTTGCTCATCAGCAGAAGCTGGCGTCCTATTTGTTTCTGTCGGCCACCAGAACAATTGCTCAGGCCTGGAAGAGTCCGTTTGTCCCTTTTCAGGGGGTGCGGGATCGTATGACCAATATGATGCTTAATGAGCAGATGTCGAGCATATGCAACGACTCCCAATGTAAATTCTTGAAAATATGGGAACCATGGTTGCAATATGCCTTTCCCACACTTCCTTTGGCTAGTATGGGGATGTACTGGCGTTAGGCACTGGCGTTTGATGGTGGCGCTCCTGGATCTCTGCCCCCTCTTCTCCTTTTTTTCTTTTTCTCTCCTCTTATTTCTCTTCTCTTTCTTTCTTTCCATTTCTGTTAGTTTTTTTGGGTGATAGTTGACAGTTGCCTTTAATTGCAGTTAGAATTTCATTACCGTCATTGTACCCTATATGCCATTGATAGCCCCTGCGTGGGCGTACCTTCTGCCTTGTTGAAGTTAGAGCACTGTTTTTCTTTTATTATTATGTTTTTTATCTTATCGGTGCAATTGATAGCCCCTGTGGGGGCATGTTTTGTCGCCTCTGTTTTATACTGCTTAAAACTAATAAACACTATTGAAATACAAAAGTGTTGGGGACTTTCACAAGGAGTGGACTGAGGCTGGAGTCAGTGCATCAAGAGCCACCACACACAGACAGATCCTAGACATGGGCTTCAAATGCCGTATTTCTCTTGTCAAGCGGCTCCTGAACAACAAACAGAAGCGTCTTACCTGGGCTAAAGAAAAACAGACCTGGTCTGTTGCTCAGTGGTCCAAAGTCCTCTTTTCTGATGAGAGCAACTTTTGCATCTAATTTGGAAACTAAGGACCCAGAGTATGGAGGAAGAATGGAGAGGCACACACTGCAAGATGCTTGAAGTCCAGTGTGAAGTTTCCACAGTCTGTGTTGATTTGGGGAGCCATGTCATCTGCTGGTGTTGGTCCACTATGCTTCATTAAGTCCAGGGTCAACGCAGCCGTCTACCAGGAGTTTTTGGAGCACTTCATGCTTCCTTCCGCAGACAAGCTTTATGAGAATGCTGACTTCATTTTCCAGCAGGACTTGGCACCTGCCCACACTGCCAAAAGCACCAAAACCTGGTTCAATGACCGTGGGATTACTGTGCTTGATTGGCCAGCAAACTCGCCTGACCTGAACCCCATAGAGAATTTATGGGGCATTGCCAAGAGAAAGATGAGAGACATTAGACTGAACAATGCAGAAGAGCTGAAGGCCGCTATTGAAGCATCCTGGTCTTCCATAACACCTCAGCAGTGCTACAGGCTGATAGCTTCCATGCCACGCCGCATTAAGGCAGTAATTGCTGCAAAAGGGGCCCAAACCAAGCACTGAGTACATATGCATGCTTATACTTTTCAGAGGTCCAATATTGTTCTATGTACAATGCTTGTTTTATTGATTGCATGTAATATTCTAATTTTCTGAGATTGTGGATTTGGGGTTTTCATGAGCTTTAAGCCATAATCATTACAATTATGACAAATCACAGCTTGAACTATCTTGCTTTGCATATAATGAGTCTATCTCATATATTAGTTTCACCTTTTAAGTTGCATTACTGAAATAAATGAACTTTTGCATGATATTCTAATTTTTCGAGTTTCACCTATATGTGATACATAGTACCTCTACTTTCACATTTCCGCCAACACAATGGCGAACTCTCTCCATCCACCCTGTGTGCCATACTTGGTGTAATGTACCATCTTACCAAACATTTGTAGTTCATTTCTACTTCTCGCATATTTACATTTTCGTGAGTTAATCTATAAATTTTCTTCAGTTTTTCCTCATCTATTATTACACCCATGTCCTTTTCCCATTTTTCTATATACGATGGCCTTATATCTGTGTCTATTTCAGTGAGAATCTTATATATTTTAGCAATTCCGTGTTTCCCATCTCCTCGTGTTTCCAATAACCGTTCAAAAGGGTTCCAATCCTTTCTAGTTCTCAAAGGTTTCGGAAGCCTCCCTACAAAATGTTTCAATTGATAATAACGCCACTCATCCATTCTTATGATAACTTCTCCCTTTTTCTTTTCTAAGTCCTTAAGTGTACCCATTTCATCACCCACCATTATAACCCTTACTTGTGCATCTTCCTTCTTAAACCACTTCCCTGTGATACCTTCTTTCCCCGGGGGAAAAAACTCTGCCTCCTAGTGGCATTACCATTGAATTAAATTCCCATCCCTTCTGTCTGTGTAACACATCCCACACTCTTAAAACGTTTAACATGTACAAACTTGTGCTATCTCCTAATCCTCGATATTGTGTGGGCACCCATATGATCCTACTTAAATATGTTCTACTAAGTGCATTTTCAATTTTAACCCAGCTTTTCCCTTTTGAATTATACGTCCAATCAAAATTTTTCGCCATTATCACTGATTTATAATATCTTTTAAAATCTGGGACTCCCAGTCCACCCTTCTCTTTATTTCTACTTAATATTTCATAACCTATTCTAGGTTTTTTATTCCCCCAAATATATCTTATCATTTTTTTGATTATTTTAAAATATACTTCTGGGAGCTTAATTGGTATCATTTGAAATTTATATAAGATTTTAGGGACAATTACCATTTTTATCAGGTTTATACGCCCTATCCATGGCGAGTTTCCTCCTCCTAATTTCCTTAATTCCTCCTTAATCTCATTTAACAATGGAATATAATTTAATTTATATAAACTCTTATAAGAGGCTGTTAGTTTTATTCCTAGATATTTTAGTTCTTTTTCTCTCCAGACGAAGGGAAATTCCTCTTGTATCTTATTTTTCTCTCTATTTGGGAGGTTTATATTTAATATCTCAGTTTTTGTTGGATTAATTTTTAAGTTTGATATCCCCGCGTATTCTTTCAGTGTTTTCATTAAATTTGGCAATGTTATCTTGGGGTTCCCCACATAAAACAGCAGATCATCCGCATAAGCTGCCACCTTATGCTCTGTGTCTCCTATCCATATTCCTCTTATGTCTGTAATATTCCTTATTGTAGACAGCAAAGATTCCAATGACAAAACACACAATAATGGGGACAATGGGCATCCGTCTCTTGTTCCATTTAACATCCCAAAATAATCTGATAAATCCCTATTGACCATGATTGCTGCAGAGGGCACACTATATAACTTCCTTATTCACTCTCTCATTCTGACACCCAAGCCCAGTACTTCCAAAGTATCCATCATATATCCCCAATCCACTCCTCTTTTTTCCTCTGGGCCCTCATTAAATACTTTCCAGGCCTATCTCCCCATCTATATCTCTCGCTTATTTTATTAAAAACTCTTCTCTTTTCTTCTTCCATTAAATTGTTTAGTTCGTCTTTCTTATTTATTACCCTCTGCATTATCTCTTTTGTTATGTTTAGGTATTCTCATGTTTATTTCTTTTGTATTGGTATGACACAAAAAAGTGGAAAAACAAAAATCCAAATCTGACACATCCCACACAAAACCCCAAAAATTGACTGGACAAAATTATTGGCACCCTTACTTTAATATTTGGTAGCATACCCCTTGGAAAAAATAACTGAAATCAATTGCTTCCTATAACCATCAATGAGTTTCTTACACCTCTCTACTGGAATTTTGGGCCACTCTTCTTTCGCCAAGTGGTCCAGGTCTCTCAGGTTGGAAGGGTCCCTTTCCCCAACTGTTTTGAGGTCTCTTCACAGGTGCTCTTTGGTGTTGAGATCTGGACTCATTGCTGGCCAGTTCAGTACTCTGCAGCTCTTTGTCTGAAACCATTTCTGGGTGCTTTTTGACGTATGCTTTGGGTCATTGTTCTACTGTTAAGTCCCATGATCTCTGATGGAGACCCAACTTTCTGACACTGGACCCTACATTGCACCCCAGAATTCTTTGGTAGTCTTCAGATTTCATAATGCCATGGGCAGTGGTCAACCATCACAATCCTGCTTTTCAGTACCCTACCATAACTTAGCAATTACCTCCTGTTCTGCTCCTTTGTGTTAATGCCTTAGAACTATTGATGACATATTTTTCAAAACTGGATTTGATTTCCATTCACATGCTGAAAATTTTGTAGCTCAAATCCTGGTCAGCTGAAGCTGTTTGTAAAAGATGCCTCACATAGAGTTAGGTCTATATATATTTGGACAGAGTCACAATTTTAGTTTTTTTAGGTATTTAGCAAAACATATTCAAGTTATAGGTATATAATGGATATGGGCTGAAAGTGCACACTCTCAGGTTTAATTTGAAGGTATGAACTTCCAAATTGGAGGAAGGGTTTAGGAATTGCAGCTCTGAAGAGTAGCCACCCCCCCCTTTTTCAAGGGACCAAAAGTAATTGGACAATGGAATATAATCATAAATAAAATGTTCATTTTTAATATTTTGTTGAGAATCATTTACTGGCAATGAATGCCTGAAGTCTGGAACCCGTGGACATTACCAAAGAATGGGTTTCCTCCTTTCTGAGCTTTGCCAGGCTCTAACTGCAGCTGTCTTCAGTTGTTCTTTGTTTGTTGATCTTTCTGCCTTTAGTTTTGCCTTCAGCAAGTGAAATGCATGCTCAATTGGGTTGAGATCATGTGATTGACTTGGCCATTGCAGAATATTCCACTTCTTTTCCTTCAAAAGCTCCTGGGTTGCTTTTGCAGTGTGTTTTGGACCATTGTCCATCTGTACTGTGAAGCGCCGTCCAATCAACTTTGCTGCATTTGGCTGAATCTGAGCTGACGGTATATCTCTAAACACTACAGAATTCATCCGGCTGCTTCTGTCTTCTGTCACATCATCAGTAAACATCAATGACCTAGTGCCACTGGAAGCCATGCATGCCCATGCCATCACACTACCTCCACCATGTTTTACAGATGACTTTGTGTGCTTTGGATCAAGAGCTATTCCAAGCCTTCTCAACACTTTTTTCTTCCCGTCATTCTGGTACAGATTAATGTTAGTTTTATCCATTCCCAGAACTGGTGTGGCTTTTTTTAGATTTTTTTTTTGCAAAGTCTTATCTGGCTTTTCTATTCTTCAGGCTTATGAATGGTTTGCACCTTTAGGTGAACCCTCTGTATTTGCTCTTGTGAAGTCTTCTCTTGTTTGTAGACTTTGACAATGATATGCCCACCTCCTGGAGAGTGTCCTTCACTTGTCTGGATGTTGTGAATGGGTTTTTCTTTACCATAGAGAGGATCCTGCGATCATCCACCACTGTTGTCTTCTGTGGCCGTCCATGCCTTTTTATGTTGCTGAGCTCACCAGTGCGTTCTTCTTTCCTCAGAATGTACCAAACTGTTGATTTAGCCACTCCTAATATTGCTGCTATCTCTCTGATGGGTTTAGTTTAGTTTTTGAAGCCTTACAAGGGCCTGTTTCACTTGCATGGGCAGCTCCTTTGAACGCATGATGTAGGTTTACAGCAGTAGATTCCAAATGCAAATACCACACTTACAATCAACTCCAGACCTTTAATTGATGAATAAATAACAAAGAAGTAGCCCAAACCTGGCCATGAAACAGCTTTTGATTCAATTGTCCAATTACTTTTGGTCCCTTGAAAAAGGGAGATGGCTATTCTTAAGAGCTGTAATTCCAAAACCCTTCCTCCAATTTGGATGTACATACCCTCAAATTAAACCTAAGAGTGTGCACTTTCAGCCCATATCCATTATAGAACTATAGCTTGAATATGTTTTGGTGAATACCTGAAAAATCTAAAATTGTGCCGGTGTCCAAATATATATGGACCTAACTGTATATGCCCTTTGAAGTTGAATCTCTTTTTGATGAGGCACTTGACAAATTAAATATATCACAGATAGGAAAGTTCTACGTCCACAGTGGATTCAAAAAGTCCATCCTCAGGACTCGATTTGCCTATGCTCCCCTCCAGTCAAGCTGAAACACTCTAGCTTGGTGGACCTCCAGCTCAGCCTTAACAGTTATGAAGTCCTTCAATGAAAAGTGATAGCAACAGATGCCAGTCTTCAGACATGGGAGGAATGTTCCAGACTTTCACAGTCCTAGGATCATGATAATTGATGAAGGCCAAACTTCCCATCAACATCTTCGAGCTCAGACCAATTAAAATGGTTCTGCAACACTTGCCCCCCATTCTACAGGGACACCCTATCAAGCTGCAGTCAACCACCAAGGCAGCAACAGGAGTCATGCAGCCTCGAAGGGAGCAAGCTAGATCATTTCTTGGACACAAACTCCAGGTCCAGCAATCTCTGCAATCTACATCCGAGAAATGGACAACTGGAAACTGGCTGAATCCACAGGAAAAGGCCCCTCACTCTGACATCTTCAGCCTGATTTGTGAGATATGGGGGACCTTGAATGTGGATATCCAAGTCCAAAAGATCCTCTAGCACTGGCATCTGATGCCTTGATAATCCCCTGGTCTCAGTTCAGGCTAATTTATACCTTCCCTCCAAGGCATATTCTGCCTCACCTGCTCCACAAAATAGAGCAAGACAAGAAGCTGATGATTCTCACTGCACCAAATTAACCCAGAAGAACCTGGAACACACCCGGAACATACTCCCATTACTAGGAGAAGACCCTGGCCTTTCCAACAGGCTAGACCTGTCCTAAGGGCCTGTATTCCATTTTGCTCCCAATTACTAGCATTAATGATAGGGAGTACATCACAAGACACAGAGGTCCCTCCTCTCTTTCTGGAATTTCATTGCTTGCTACAAAAACTGAAGTACTTCCTGTGTAGGATGGGTTATATAGGGGAGGACTTCCTGTTTGATTGATCTGCCAGTGTCCGTTCACCTATAGATGGCATATAACCCACAGTTAGTCATGAATAACCTGCTCTGTGTCCTGTGATGTACTCCAAGAAATTGATTTTACAGGTAAGTATGTAGAAAAAAATCCAATTTTACCTTGTGTGAACACAGGTGCTTCATTCCCAGAGATTTCTCAGGGCCTCACATTCTGGCCTTCCTCGAATCTGAACTGGACCAGAACGTGCACATGTACAGTACATGTATTGACCTTGTCCATTCTCTTTCAAAAACCACTGGCTTCACTTTTCCTTCTCAGAACTTTAAGGTATTTCCCAGCTGTGGCCCCCTTGCAGCACCCTGTGAATCATTTGGACCTTAGCTTGGTTTTGTCTGCCATGCAGAAACTGCCCTTTGACCTCACCAAGGATATTCCCTCAGATGACCTCTCCTACAGGGTAGCCTTCACCATCACATCTGTCAGACGTGTCTCAGAGTTGGTCTCTTTGTTACTCCTCGTCCTCAAAATAACAAGGTACCCCTACATCCAAGTCGTCCTTTTATTGCCAAGTTGGTATCAGATTTCCACCTTAATAAAGATATAGTTCTATCTTTGTGCTGTGCTCCAAGGCCCCTTAAAGATAGTGCTCTTCATTGTCTGGACATATAGTCATCAGAGCCTACTTCAAAACAACAGCTTCTATCTGTTATGCCCTCAGGACCTCGCAAGAAACACCCTGCTTCTAAGTCAACCTGTGCTCACTGGATTATACAGCTGGTCACTAGCGCTTACACTCTAAACAGCAAAACCTCTCTGCTGTTACATACCCGCTAAACCTAACTGGTGTGGATTTCCTGGGCATTTCAGCACCAGGCTGCTGTAAGACTTATACATGACCTTTTGTTCATACAGTTTCAACTTTGACCACGGGGGCATCCAGTCTTCTGTGGTTGCAGGCTTTGGCCACAAAGTTCTTGCAGTGACACCCTAAGTTGTGTCTATTGATTCTGTTGTTGTTGGGCCAGTTCTATTTGCCTAGTTCTTGCCCATCCTTCTCATTTATTGCTTGGGGATGTCCCAGGGTCTGTGAATTCTCAACCTGTATCCTGTTCTGTACGATTAAGATAAGAGGAATTGTGACTTATCTTTAAATTCCATTTTTTAGAGTACACTACAGGACACAGAACACCCCACCCTTCTGTTCCTTGGTTACTCTGCATTCCTTGCTAAAAATCTGAGAATTCACTGAGTGTGTTAGGGTTATAGTGAAAGCACCCAGACCGAGTACCTTAAAAGCTTTGCCAGTGTCCAGTCACCTGAAGGTGTACGCCTATAACCCAGGGTCTCTGAATATGTAGCCTGTGTTCTGTGCTGTGCTCCAAGATATGGAACTTACAGGCAAGTCAAAATTCCTGTTTTGGTATGACTTTCCCATCTTATTTTCTTGTTCATTCATATTTCAGTATTGTGTATCCAAATTGTGTACATTAAAGATGTAATATCTTAATTGTACAGTACAGAACTACATAAATATTCATAGACCCTGGGTTATAGGCTACTTCAGGTGATTGGACACTGGCAAAGTGTTTGGGCACACCCCTGGGCATATCACTGGAACCTTACCCCACTCGGTGAGACTTCAGTTTTTTGCTAGTGTCCTTAGATGATAAACTTCTTCTCTGTTTCCAGTGATGTTTTTCTTTGTTTAACTAGTTTTGTTTATTTTATTTTGGATTCTTTGATCACCTCTTTGCTGCCTTTTCCTATAACATTAGAAGCCGTGCATCTGGATTGGTGTAACTTTGGTAATGGGATGGCCTGCAGTGTTGCTTCGTGCACTATATCCTGCGTGGGCGCTCAGCATTACACATCTTGCATCACATGTAGTTAGCCACAGGATGCTATACAGGTCAAGGGTCATAGTTCATTCCTATGAGTCACAGACCCTAAAGACGACCACCAGGGGTATACCCACACTGGTAGGCTAAGCCTGGACCCATATATGGACCGGCAACATGGACAGATAAGACAAATTTGTCCTGCAAGGGGACTGATACTGTGGCCCTTATAGCAAGCATGCAAAATAATGCCATATTACTTGAAGTGTCTCCTGAATGGTATTTGCCTTGTGCAAAAAAAAAAAAATCAGGAAGCCATTAATGTGTTTGAGTTTATTCACTTGTGAAGCATTTAAACTTTCAAACTTGACTGTAAGCATTCCACTATTCAGAGATTAGTGTCTGTTGTATGACTAGGCATTCCATCACACCACAGGTCATACTTTTACCACCACTTCTTACCAGTACCCTTAAAAGGTCCTCAGGCACTTCCTCCCACCCTTTCACCACAAGGACTTTGCTAAAGGGTTGGCAAAACTTGGGTTGCTGTGTATCCTTCGCTGGACAGGTTTACTCAATTTCCTAACCCTACTTCGTGAATACCCCACAGTGGAATACTCTCACTGGTAACGATGCTGGAAACCGAGCAAGGGAATAGCAGCAAAGGTTCAGCCAAAGGCTCCACCAAAGGTTTGCAAAACACCTAAACCACTCAGAATAACAATGCTTCCCTTGCACCAGAGCAGGACCCTATTTTAACACTGTCTCTGCATTCAGTTCTAGTATCTAGCTCAGTCTCAGGCATGCCACTTTTGATGTGACCAACAGCAAGTTTATCTGCAGAATTTCTCGAACATTTACAGCCTTACTTCAACCATCCCTGACCAGAGCTCAAAAACGCCAGACTCCTTCCCATCCCCATCTTAGTAAATATACCTGCTCTAGAGGCTGTAGCAACAGAAGAGGAGTAAGAGGACCTAGAATTGATGCTGGAGGAGGCTGTGGAAGATTTCTCTCACCAAGACTACTATACACCTGAATCCCTGGCTTGATGCAGAATGCTTGCCATTATAGCTATGCTCTCCTCTGCTATGTACAAAAACATTGCACTTGAATCTCCTCCATATTTCTCCATTCTCCTTTTGTTTTTTTTGGAGGGTTTTTTAGAAATTTGTCAAAAAAACCATTCCCCATTTATGTTCATATATGCAGAATCTTGTGGCTGAAAACCTAGACAGCTGAATCTGCCTGTAAACAATACCTCACTCATGTTCCCTTTGAAAGAGGATGTCTGTTGGTGATGCATTTGACAAGTTTGTTAAGAGGTCACAGGAGGAAAGGCACTCCTTCCACAATGGAAGACTCCAAAATCACCTTCCACAGGGGCTTCCTCTAAAGGAAGAATTCCCTATCTCTCTCCCCAAGCATTTTCTTCAAAGCAAAAATTTAGCCATGTTATTTTGGCACAAGATTTGAAATACAAAGTCCACCAGGTCTGCCAAAAAGCTTTCTCCACATTGCTGGGAGGCCCTCATGGGGGAGTTCTATGGGGGAGTTCTATGGGCTCAGTCGATGGTTTCAAAAGTGTAAAAAATAAAGTTTCAAAACTCTACCCCTTTTCCAGTTTCTTCTCCTAAACCAGCCAAAATCTGTCAAAAGATAGTCAGATTTGCATACTGCCTTGAACCATAGTTTATTCGAGGAAGTAGGCATTCCTATCCCTTGCTTGGACCCGGATCAGAAAGACATCCCATTATCCTTGAGGTTCCTGGGCCTTAAGGAGCCTCATTCGAGGCTGTTTCGTTCTCTCCGTTCCACTCAAGGCAAGAAACACACTCTCTTTCTTGATCTTCTCATGCTTCTTTGCAGTCATGCTTCTCTGCAGTCAAGGAACTCCTTAAGTTGGTGGTATTCCAACCCAACCCAACCCTGTGTTAAGTCATTTCTTCCATGCTCATGAAAGATAATGACAGATGCCAGTGTCACAGACTGGGGAGGAATGTTCCAATCCCTCATGGTTCAAGTAACCTGGTCCCCAAGGGAAGCAAAGCTCTTCATTTGCATTCTGAAGCTCAGAGCAATAAAACTAGCTCTCCATTACTGGAACCCCCTTTTTCAGGGACACTTTGGAGACCAAGAATCAAGCAACCCTGAAGGAAGTAAATTTGGTGAAGAACTGTCTAGAAATCTCTGCTGTTCACATTCTGGGAGTGGACTTATGGCAGGCTGATTTTCTCAGCCATCACCGCCTAGACCAGGGGGAGTAGTCCCTTCATCCTGACATTTTCACTCTCGTGTCAGAAATGTGGGGCTCCAGATGTGGACATCCTGGCATCCATGTTCAACAACTAGTCACCCATGTTTGTGGTCAAAACCAAGGTTCCTCAAGTACTGGTGTCTGATTCCTTGGTAATTCCCTGGACTCTATTTCAGCTAAGATATGTCTTTCCTCCACTGTGGATCCTTCCTTGATTGCTTCACAAAATAGAGGAAGGGAATAAAACACTGGTCAACAAAGATTTTGCTTCTTGAACACTTTTTGGTGTATTTTATTGAAGTCCAAAAATGTTGGGATGCAATGTAAAATCTACATAAAAACTGGATGGAATGATTTTCAAATTCATAATCCCATATTTTATTCACAATAGGAAATAGAAAACATATCATATGTTTAAACTGAGTAAATGTACCATTTTAAGAAAAAAAATAGGTAATTTTGAAATTGATGGCAGCAACACATCTCAGAAAAGTTGGTAGTAAGAAGGAAGAGCTGCAAGAACATTTTTCAACTAATTAGGTTCATTGGCAACATGTCAGTAACATGAGTTGGCATAAAAATGGCATCTTATGCAGGCCATAGATGGGGAGAAAACCGGCCTATTTTTCTTTTAAAAAACGAAAAATCGGTCGTTCAAGCGGCCGACGTTACCAGGAACGGTAAAAAAAATCGTCCGATTTTCATCCTGTCTACAGCCAGCAAAAAGTGTCCCTGCAGAGAGCTGCGCTATTTCTTTGACAGTTCCTTGACATTTATAGCGGTTGCAACAATGTATCTATTTGTATCCATTTACAATACAGATGTTTTTATTTGGAAACAAATAGATACATTGTTGCAACCGCTATAAATGTCAAGGAACTGTCAAAGAAATAGCGGAGCTCTCTGCAGGAACACTTTTTGCCGGACTGGAATTCCTCTTCTTCTTCTTCATCTTCTTCCTCTTCTTCCTCTTCATCCTCTTCTTCATCTTCCTCTTCTTCATCCTCTTCTTATTCTTCTTCCTCTTCTTCTTCTTCATCTTCTTCTGCTTCTTCTTCATCTTCCTCTTATTCTTCATCCTCTTCTGCTTCTTCTTCATCCTCTTCTTCTTCTGCTTCTTCTTCATCTTCCTCTTCTTCTTCATCCTCTTCTTCTTCTGCTTCTTCATCCTCTTCTTCCGCTTCTTCATCCTCTTCTTCCTCTTCTTCATCCTCTTCTTCCTCTTCTTCATCCTCTTCTTCTTCATCCTCTTCTTCATCCTCTTCTTCATCCTCTTCTTCATCCTCTTCATCTTCATCCTCTTCTTCCTCTTCTTCTTCATCATCCTCTTCTTCTTCCTCTGCTTCTTCCTCTTCTTCATCTTCTTCATCCTCCTCCTCCCTCCTCCCTCCAGCTTCCTCTTCTTCAGCTTCCTCCTCCTCCCCCCTCCCTCCTTCTTCCTCCTCTTCTTCTTTTTGTCTTCCTCTTGCAGGTCACTGCTCATGCGCAGATTTTTTTTTTATCGGTAAAAAGATCGGCCGATTTGCCCATAATTGCAGCGAAAATCAGCCGATTTTTTTCTAACTTTACTGATAAAAAAATCTGCCAAAATACCGAAAAACGGCCGAACAATTAGCCCACTAACGATCCGAAAATCAGCCGATTTTATTTTCGGCCGAAAAATCGGCCGATTTTCGACCCATCTATGGCCTGCATTAGAGTCTGAGTGTCTCAGAAGTAAAGATCAGCAGAGGTTCACCTATCTGTAAAAAAGGTGCGTCTAAAAATTGTCAAATAATGTTCCTCAATGTAAAATTGCAAAGACTATAAATCTATCATAATCTACAGTACATATTATCAAAAAATTCCGAGAATCCTTCTCTGTGGACAGTTTTAATGATGTGACCCTCATTCTGTAATGAGATATGCTGAAATAGAAGTTCACTGATATTGTGATGCACCATATTATACATAATAATATTTGTTTTTTAAAGGCTGCCAGCCGGGAAGTAGAAAGAGATTTTGACTCTGTGTATTCTCGCCTCGTTCTCTGCAAGACTTACAGGTAACAGCTGGGGTTGTGGGATTGTTTTATTATTATAGATTTTGTACAGAGAAAAAGCATTGTATAGTGGTTTTGATATAATTGTGTTGTTATGGTCAGGGCCGTAATAATAGCAGAACTAGAATGACTTGTCAGTACAGAACTGAAATGAATAATCAGAAAAATTAAGCATACCATCAAGTGGTTGGAGTCACAAGTTTCAGTTAACCTAAGGTTAAAAGCAAAGTACTCTTTTGCTCTTTAGGTAACCCATAGTGCTCTGGGATTTGTTTGGCATGTATTAAAACACTTTTATTTTTAAAATAAAGATTTGCATATGCTATATATAGTAAAAAATTGATATTTAAAACAGTTATATATACAACCCCAATTCCAAAAAAGTTGGGACATTGTGTAAAAACCACATAAAAACAGAATGCAATTCTTTGCAAATCTCATAAACCCTTATTTCATTCACGATAGAAAATAGAGAACATATCAAATGTTTAAACTGAGAAAATGTACATTTGTAAGGGAAAAAAAGGTAATTTTGAAATTGATGGCAGCACCTTATCTCAATAAAGTTAGGGCAGGGCAAAAAAAAGCTGGCAAAGTGAGTGGTACTAAAAAGATAGAGCTGGAAGAATGTTTTGCTACTAATTAGGTTAATTAGAAACAGGTCAGTAACATGACTGGGAATAAAAAGGGCATCTTGGAGAGTCAGAGTGTTTCAGAAGTAAAGATGGCCCGAGGTTTACCAATCTGTAAAAATATGCATCTAAAAAATTATCAATTTCAGAATAATATTGAGAGACTTTAAATATGTCATCATAAAAAGATTCAGAGAATCTGGAGAAATCTCTCTGCAAGGGACAAAGCCGAAATGCAATATTGGATTACTGTTATCTTCAGGCCCTCATAAAAAGTAGCATGGTTCTAATATGGATATCACTGTATGGGCTCAGGTATACTTTGAGAAATCACTGTCTGTGCAATTTAAAAAAAAAAAAAAAAGTCTTATCTGAACATAATCCAGAAATACCACTGTCTTGTCTGATCCACTCCTCATTCAAAATGGTCTGTAGCAAAGTGGAAAACTGTTCTGTGGTCAGATGAATCATAATTTGACATTCCACGTCCTCCGGACTAAAGAGTAAAAGGACCTTCCGACTTGTTGTTAGCGCTCAGTTCAAAAGCCTTCATCTGTG
This sequence comes from Staurois parvus, assembly GCF_062004578.1. Classification (NCBI taxonomy): domain Eukaryota; kingdom Metazoa; phylum Chordata; class Amphibia; order Anura; family Ranidae; genus Staurois; species Staurois parvus. The sequence goes on from NW_028317945.1 coordinate 1,133,534, forward strand.
ATGCTATGGTGGTGCAATAGTGCATATTGGAATGGGCAGCTTGTACATCTGGAAAGGCACCATCAATGCAGGAAGATCCTGTATATCCAGGTTTTAGAGCAGTATATGCTCCCATCCAGACAATGTCTTTTTCAGGAAAGGCCTTGCATCTATGACAACAGCATGGCTTCATAGTAGCAGAGTACAGGGGCTTAACTGGCCTGAGACATGTTGCTGCCATCAAATTCAAAATTTAATTCTATTTTTATGTAGATTGTACATAGCAACCCAACCTTTTTGCAATTGGGGTTGTAGTTACATAGTAGGTAAGGTTGAACAAAGACACCAGTCCATCCAGGTCAACCGGTGTCCGTCGGCAGGGCAGTGGACGGTGTCCGTCGGCAGGGCAGTGGACGGTGTCCGTCGGCAGGGCAGTGGACGGTGTCCGTCGGCAGGGCAGTGGACGGTGTCCGTCGGCAGGGCAGTGGACGGTGTCAGTAAGGCAGAGGTTGGTGTCAATTTTTATTTTTAAATTTTTTATATTTTACACAATTTCTTTAGGAGCCCTGTTGAAAGGGGAGCACTTGGGGGAAGGGCCAGGCAGCAGAAAAAAGGAGAAACAAGGATAGGAGGGGCAGTGTGGGAGGTGTTTACTAGAACCGATCTCCTGGATTATCCTCCTGCAGCAGCTGTACGCTGGTGCTAGGGCGAGGATGAGATGCTAGCTTTCAGCTGCTCCTGGAGGACAATAAAAGGGATCATCAGAAGGCAGGTGTTTTAAAAATCTGAAGTCCAAGCGAGTGGCTGGGGGTTGGGATTCTTCTGCTTCCCAGCTACCCTGGTGACCTGAGGCAGCCGTATGATGGGTGCCAGCATAAGGCTTCTTTAGGGCAACAGGGTAAGGTGGGGGGGGGGGGGGGCAGTAAAATCCCAATCCCCAGCCACTTCCTGGGAATTCAGATTTTTAAAATACCTGTCCATGGGAGGGGACACTGCTGGTGGGAAGGAAGAGGGGCTAGAGATCGCTGCTTTGGGGGAAAGGGAGCCAGAGGTCACTGCTATGGGGGAAAGGAGGGGGTAGAGGATACTACTGTGGGGGGGGGGAATGTGAAGGGTAGTAGAGGACACTGCTATGGGGGTGGTCTTGCTGCCCTCCGCCCTAAGCTGTACTGCGTTCTGCTCTGCACTGTGCACTGAGGATGACAGCAGTGGAGGAGGAGGCTGGGGGAGGGGAGGAGGGACCTGTTTGCCGTCTACCTGTCACCTGCCCGTGGTTGACAGGTAGACCGCAATCGACGGGTTGCCAACCTCCTCCTTACGCAATTTGATTGAACCGCTTCTCATTCAACACTTTTGTGCTGCTGCATGTCTACTTTAGAGGCGTTAGATTAAACTGTTTCCTCCCAATGCTAGAATTACTATTTAAGGATCTGTGTATTGTTATCATATCCCCTTTTAAGTGTCTCTTCTCCAGGGAGAATAAGTTTAATGTTTGTAGTTGTTCCATATAACTAAGGTTCTCTTGCCCACTTATTAGCTTTGTTGCTAATTTTTTAATACATTTTTAATAGTCTGCTAGCCTTGCTTGCTGAAGCTTGGAATTGCATGCTATTTCTGAGTCTGTGAGTTACAAGAACCTCCAGATCCTTTTTTTCATCCTCCATTTCCCCCAAAAGTTTCCCTCTAGAGCGGGGTCATGGAATTAACATTCACGGGTCCGGTCAGTAACAAGAGTCTCATATTTGTGTTTTGCCCAGATCTTTCATATCACAGCCCCTGCCTGCATGTACATTGTAGTCTCCCCTTTACATCACAGCTCCTTCCTCCTTTTATATCACATCCCTTTTCACATCATAGTCTCCCCTGTACACCACAGTGCCCCCTTTTACATCGCAGAAGACTCTTATTTACATCATAGTGCCCCTCTTTATATTACAGCACCCCCATTTACAATACTGCCCCCTTTACAATACAGCCCCCTTTTATATTACAACACTCCCCTATACAATACAGTCCCCTTTTACATCACAGCATTCCCCTATACAATACAGCCCCCTTTTACATCACAGCATTCCCCTTTACAATACAGCCCCCCTTTACATTACAGCACTCCCCTTTGCATTACAGCCCCTCTTTACATCACAGCACTCACCTTTACAATACAGCCCTCCTTTACATCACAGCATTCCCATTTACAATACAGTCCCCCTTTACATCACAGCGCTTCCCTTTACAATACCCCCCCCCCCATTTTACAACACAGCAGTCCCCTTTACAATAGAGCCCCCCTTTCTTGTATACCAGTCCCCTTCATGGCCCCCCTTTCTTGTATACCAGTCCCCTTCATGGCCCCCCTTTCTTGTATACCAGTCCCCTTCATGGCCCCCTTTCTTGTATACCAGTGCCCTTCATGGCCCCCCTTTCTTGTATGTCAATCCCTTTCATGGCCCCCTTTTCTTCTTTACCAGTTCCTTTCACAGTCCCCCTTCCTTACATCCCCCAGTCCCCATTACATGAAAGCCCTCTCCTTTACATCACATTTCCCCCTGCAATCGTAGTCCTTCTCTAATCTTTGATATCCTATCTTACACAGCAGTTGGTAGGCAAAAGGTGCATCATGTCTAGACAGAGGGCAGGACTACCCAACTTTTCCTGTAAACAGGCAGATTATTCGTTGCTAGGACCGCCCCTTGTCCTAGCAACAAATCACCAGCTTGTAAACTTGAAAAGTTAGGCAGTTAGTTTTTCCATAAATGCTGTGCCTTCTGCCTATTAACTGCTGTAAGAAGGAAAGCTGAGGCAGTGTAGGGGGAAGGAAGTTATCGGCCGGGAGGGGATACCCAGGCTACTAAGTGATGGAGCCGCAGTCCAGATAAGACTCATTCGGTCCGGGTCTCGACCGCGGTCCATCATTTAGTGATGCCTGGTCTACTAGAGAGTAATTTGCATTCATATGTTTAGCTTACAAATGCATTACTTTATATTTTTCAATATTAAACCTTATCTGCTGTATAGCTGCCCACCTCTCTATTTTATCTCGATCTTCTTGTAAAGGTGCTATATCCTGTTGTGAAGTTTTTGCCTTGCTTAGATTTGTATCATCAGCAAACACTGAGGTTGAACTATTTATTCCAACCTCTTTATTGTTTAAGAAACGAGTTAAACAGAATTGGTCCCAGGACAGAGCTCTGGGGTACCCCGCTCATAACTCTAGACCAATATGCTGTTAATCAATACTCTCTAGATGCAACCAGTTTTCTATGAAGGCACATATAATATCATCAATACCAAAAGACCTAATTTTGTAAATCAAGCATTTATGGGTTACTGTATTAAATACAGAATAGCAGAATCTAGATACACTACATCCACAGGCCTTTCTCTATCCTAATTACAGCTTACCTCCTCATAAAACGTTTAATGGCTTTTATAAATCTATGTTGGTTACTATTAATGATACTATTTCCACCTGTGAATTCTTGGATATGGTCCCTCATTATTCCTTCCAATAGGTTACATATTATTGATGTTAGGCTGACAGGCCTGTAGTTTCCAGGTATATATCTCGGTCTTTTTTTTAATTTAAGTACCATATTTGCATTTCTTCAGCCCAGAGTATATAATATTTGTTTTATTTTGTAGCATACAGTATAGAGCGCAGGTTATTACAGTTGGCTGTTTTGAAATTTAGTGGTGGTGTTCTATCCTTCTGTCTTCCTTTCCTATATTTTATAGCAAACATAATTACTTCTGGATCACTGTTAAATTAAATTATCCCATACATCAACATCTGCAATCAGCTCTTTGTTGTTTTGAAAATACGAAGTCCAGTAGAGCATTAATTCTAGCTGGGACTTCCACCATTTGACTCATCCTGCATTCCATGTTCAAAAACTCATGAGCTATAGTTGAGTGTACAGTTCCCTCTGCCCAATCAGTATCAGAATAGTTGAAGTACCCCCCTGATTATAAGATTGGTCTTCCTCCTCACCTTTTCTAACTGTAAAAGGAGGTGGGTCTCCTCCTCTTCCTTAACGTTAGTGAGCCAAAAGTATACATCCAGAATTAATTTAGCATTTGTTTTGCCCCTTTGAAGCTCCAGTCACAAAGACTCCACCTCGCAACTTCTTATACCAGTTTCTCATTCTCTTGTTTAGCTCTCAGAGCTCATGCTGCCTCTCTGGTGTAACTTGTGGTATAAGCACTATTTCTGAAAATACTACCTTGGAGGTCCTTTTTTATTATAGCACCTAAGTCCCTAAAATCATTTTTAATGGTTTAAGAACTTAAAGTGTTACTAAACCTAGGACCCTGCATTCATTTTATCTGGTCTCCCACAGTACACATAACATGGAAATGTAATTATTTTAGCAAATATACAGTCAGGTCCATAAATATTGGGACAGCGACACAATTCTAAAATTTTTGGCTCTATACACCACCACAATGGATTTGAAATGAAACAAACAAGATGTGCTTTAACTGCAGACTGTCAGCTTTAATTTGAGGGTATTTACATCCAAATCAGGTGAATGGTGTAGGAATTACAACAGTTTCCATATGTGCCTCCCACTTGTTAAGGGACCAAAAGTAATGGGACAGAATAATAATCATAAATCAAACTTTCACTTTTTAATACTTGGTTGCAAATCCTTTGCAGTCAATTACAGCCTGAAGTTTGGAACACATAGACATCAGCAGACGCTGGGTTTCATCCCTGGTGATGCTCTGCCAGGCCTCTACTGCGACTGTCTTCAGTTCCTGCTTGTTCTTGGGGCATTTTCCCTTCAGTTTTGTCTTCAGCAAGTGAAATGCATGCTCAATCGGATTCAGGTCAGGTGATTGACTTGGCCATTGCATAACATTCCACTTCTTTCCCTTAAAAAACTCTTTGGTTGCTTTTGCAGTCTGCTTTGGGTCATTGTCCATCTGCACTGTGAAGCGGTGTCCAATGAGTTCTGAAGCATTTGGCTGAATATGAGCAGATAATATTGCCAGAAACACTTCAGAATTCATCCTGCTACTTTTGTCAGCAGTCACATCATCAATAAATACAAGAGAACCAGTTCCATTGGCAGCCATACATGCCCATGCCATGACACTACCACCACCATGCTTCACTGATGAGGTGGTATGCTTAGGATCATGAGCAGTTCCTTTCCTTCTCCATACTCTTCTCTTCCCATCACTCTGGTATAAGTTGATCTTGGTCTCATCTGTCCATAGGATGTTGTTCCAGAACTGTGAAGGCTTTTTTTTATGTCGTTTGGCAAACTCTAATCTGGCCTTCCTGTTTTTGAGGCTCACCAATGGTTTACATCTTGTGGTGAACCCTCTGTATTCACTCTGGTGAAGTCTTCTCTTGATTGTTGACTTTGACACACATACACCTATCTCCTGGAGAGTGTTCTTGATCTAGCCAACTGTTGTGAAGGGTGTTTTCTTCACCAGGGAAAGAATTCTTCAGTCATCCACCACAGTTGTTTTCTGTGGTCTTCTGGGTCTTTTGGTGTTGCTGAGCTCACCGGTGCGTTCATTCTTTTTAAGAATGTTCCAAACAGTTGTTTTGGCCACGCCTAATGTTTTTGCTATCTCTCTGATGGGTTTGTTTTGTTTTTTCAGCCTAATGATGGCTTGCTTCACTGATAGTGACAGCTCTTTGGATCTCATCTTGAGAGTTGACAGCAACAGATTCCAAATGCAAATAGCACACTGGAAATGAACTCTGGACCTTTTATCTGCTCATTGTAATTGGGATAATGAGGGAATAAAACACACCTGGCCATGGAACAGCTGAGAAGCCAATTGTCCCATTACTTTTGGTCCCTTAACAAGTGGGAGGCACATATGCAAACTGTTGTAATTCCTACACCGTTCACCTGATTTGGATGTAAATACCCTCAAATTAAAGCTGACAGTCTGCAGTTAAAGCACGTCTTGTTCGTTTCATTTCAAATCCATTGTAGTGGTGTATAGATCCAAAAATGTTAGAATTGTGTCAATGTCCCAATATTTATGGACCTGACTGTATATACTGCTAAATACCTTTTCTCATCAGCAGTTAGAGCAGTCTTATGACTTCTACAAGTGTCCAGCAGAGCACATGTTAAAGTGTTTTCTTTCTGCTATAGGAGGATGCAAAACCCCTGACCTCTGTCTGGACAGTGCTGATTGGCCCTGTGCTGAGCACATGCACTCTCCCAAGAAAAAGAAAAAAACCTCTCTAGCAATACACACCAAACTGAGTATGTGCAGAGTGTCTCCACACGATATGCTTTATCAGGAGATAAGAGGGGGACACTGGAAGAAGGTGAGGATCAGAGGGAGACACTGGAAGAAGGGGAGGATCAGGGAAGTCAGGATCAAACAGCGTTTTTACACAGTGCAGAGGATTAGCCCCTTAGGTTCCACAGTGCGTATAACGAGCATGCTTTATTGCATATACAGACTGATTTTACTGTTGTGGGTTTAGTAACACTTTAAAGTGGAACTTCACTTAAATTAGGAAGTTCTACTCATCCTTCTCCCAAAACCCCACAAACACCTATTCCCCTCCCCATTGTTGGAAACTGTCTTTTTTGTTTTGTTTTGCATTCTTCTTCCAGAAAGCAGGTACCTATTTCTGGCAGGTACCCTCTCCCAACTATTGCATTTCTCACCTACGCAAGAAGTTTAGCTCCCTCCCTACCCGCAACCTCCTGGGACACATCACACAATCCAGGAGGCTGTGGGACCAGTCTGCAAGTGCAACAGCTCTCGCTCATGCACAGAGGGGAGTAGGCTGTGAAACAGTGAAGTCACAGCTGGCTTCCCACAGCCAAAATGGCAGCCTCAAAGACAATTGGATATCTGGCTTGCCTGAAAACAATGCTGGACTCCTGGACTGGTGAGTACCTGTTTATTAAAAGTCAGTATACTAGGTGCTTATGGGCATAGGAGACCTTTTAGCGACTGGTCACTAGGTGCAAGCATTATAGGAGGATGCTATAAGCTCTGACTAGTGACCTATATGCAAATGCTCCTCCTTCTAACCTTTTTTGGTTAGGTGGGAAATTTAAACAGCAACTTTACCTCCTATGTTTGATTGGAGATTTTCATGTTCTGTTGTAAAGGGTGGGTGTAAACACTACATTTTTCAAGGTTTCCGGAACTGAACTGCAAATTATATGCTATCATCTGGTACAGAATGTAGATAAATTAATACAGTAAATTTAACAGTGCCTAATTTTTAATTGTTTTTATTCTGATCGAAAGTTTTTATTTTATAACTTTGTTTTGTCCTGTTTGTATGTTTCTAAGTATATGCTTATCCTCTTGCAGGTTAGACGAAGATGGCAAAGTATTAACTCCAGAAGAGTTACTATACCGAGTATGTATTTGTAATTAATATATTGGGGTTCACTAAGGCAGCTGAATAAGCAAGTCAATCAAATTACTCTTTCCTGGCGAAAGAATGAGGCTGTATAGCCCTGGGCTATCTTTCAGTGCTTACCTTCTAAAAAAAAATAGTGTTCTGTCCTTGCAAGTTAATTGACCCTTTTATTGCTGAAAAGTCACATACACGCACTTTGGGAATATCTTACCCAAACTGAGAAGGTTGTTCTGGACTCATGCACCAGCACATGTGCAGTATGGTGCACAGCTGGTTTACAAAATAGCAGTGTATGGCCAGGGTAAGAATGGTTTCAATATTTCTGTGTGCTTCTTGTGAAATGTTAGTCTGTGAAAAAATGTCATAAAACAACATAAAAAATAACTCTAAATTTAAGTACTATATATTGCAAAGCATAAATATTTAACAAGGCATTTTTTTAACTGAATTTACTACTTTTAAGATAAATTATTTTAAGGCAAAATTTAATGCTCTTAGTGAATTTGACTTCCGATTTGCTCACCTGAAATTTCAACCAATGTTTTCAGTTTTCCAAGTTATCTGTGAACTACACAACCTCTCCTCCTTGATAGGGGGAGGAGGATTTGTAGTTCAAAATCAGGAGAGTAGCCTAGGGAGAGAGGCCTAGAGAACCTCCCGGTCCTATTACCGATACAGAACACCTGCATGATGACCCAAGGAGGAGAGGAAGTGTCAGCCTCGAAGATCCAAGATGGCGCTCAGCCACCTTTACCACAACGTTCCCCACAGGGAGTAGAGAAAACCCAGGAGATAGCGAGTAAACCTGGCAAGGCTACCAAATTACAAGGTAAGGAGCCCGCCAGGGATATGCTGTTGTACACACAAAAGATCTCTGGGTCACAAGAACCAGCATCCCAGGAGGACTCTGCTCCCTCCCCAGCTACAGAGCTAGACACACGAGGTAAGCAACCATATTTTTTAACACTGAGCCCAATGCAGTTCCACAGGACACTTATGCAGTAGCCACTGAGCTAGATACAGATGACACTGAACAACCTTCCCTAGGTGAATTTTGTGGGCAGTTAATAAATGCACTGCTTCTGTTAACAATCTTACAGAGCATTTTGGCAGCTTGAGGGAAGTTTCCTTGCTGCACCAGGATCTTCAGAAGTTCAGGGAGCACACTTACAGTCGCAGGTCATCACATCAGTGACCTAGAGGATTAGCTCCCTCTTTTAGCTAGAGAGCCAGAACTGCTGCCCAGGTGGCAACCACCATTAATACCAGGACGGATGACATTGAAAACCAGCTCAGGTGCAATAATGTGTGCATAGTGGGTCTGCCTGAGCGAGTGAAGGGCAGGGACCCCACTGAGTTTGTAGAAAGGTGCCTACTTAAAATATTTGCCAAGGAAGCGTTTACCCCTCCCTTTGCTGTTGAATGCACCCATAGAACACCGCCTTGGCCTTTGCCTCTGGGCCACCCGTCAAGACCAATGCTAGCACGCTTGCTGAATTACAAAGATTGGGAAATTATACTGCGTCTTGCCAGCGATAAATCCAACTTTCAATACAAAAGCTAAAGTATCCTTTTACCCAGACTTTTCTACAGAAGTTCATTGTAAGTGAGTTAAATTTGCATAAAGTGAGAAAAGGGTTCAAAAACTACAGTTACTATATGCCATGCTATATTCTTCCAAGTGAGGAATCACTGCAAGTGGTCAAGCCCACTTTTTTGAATTTGCAACACAGGTCACCTTCTGACTTAACCAGAATTAGCCCAGCATTTGTCGCGAACATAGATGGAGACACGAGTGATAATGGAACGCTTTGCTCCAGCTACCTGTGGTGAAGCAACACCATTATTACAAACAAAGTTTTTCACTGCAAGACCTATAACACTCTCTGTACACTTGAGAGGTGCATCTAGTACATGTTGGCACTTATACCATCAAGTGCCTAACCTTTACACTTTTGCTTTGAGCTTCTGAAGTGAACACTTTGCCCATTTCCAACTACTAGTTATTTTGAATGTTTAGTCTCTGCAGAAAGGCCATGGCAATACCTTTCGAGCAACAAATAAGACTCTTTGTCAATGATGGTTTAATGCCATGCTTACAGGTTTTTGTTTGACGCGCAGTCGCGCTTATCTGTTCATATATTTCTCAGCGGTTTCTTCCAGAGTAACCCATGATCCCATAGCCTTTGACCTGTCCTAACAACTGTAGATGCATTCTATTCCATGTCATGGAATGTCCAAGGGTTACTTAATCAGTTGAAACGAACCAGGATCACATTTGCCTCCATAAATTTCACCTTACTATGTTTAGTTTACATCTTACCAGTGATACCCAGAGTTGTCTGCAATACTCTTGGGTGGGCGGAGCATACCTCTCTACATGCATATCCTTCCCTCATGGGGTGAGTGTACTGGTTCATCTGTCGCTGTACCTCCAGGAGCTGGACTCTTTGTTGGACACAGACGGACACTTTGTTTTTATATACTGTAGAATGTATGCCCGTACATTTGGTGTTTTATATCTCTCCACCCTTTTCAAGGGAGGTATTACAGAAACTGTTGTCATGCCTGGACAATAAACCTGAAGTCCCTTTACTGACCCTAGGAGATTATAATTGTTACCTTGACCCTCTTCTGGATAGACACCTACTCCTTTCCTTGCTCTCATGTGCCACAAGAATGGTCTTGGGGCGATTGCTGACAGAGATGAGATAGATACATTTGTAGAGACAGATTTCCCTACATCAAACAATTATCATGCTTTTCTAAAATACATACTGTATGTCTCTATCCAGGATAGACCTCTGCATAAATACTTTATCGATGACCACATCAGTCTCTAAGATTGAGTATCTCCCTCATGGAGTGTTGGACCATTCCCCCTTGGCAATATGGCTCACAGTCCAGCCTCCATCAAATCTTCTTAGAGCCCCTTGGAAGCTTAACGCCGTTTGCCTGCAGTTGTTTTCCTCCCACGAGCATATTGAGCAGCATATCTCTGCTTTTTTTCTCAATCAAAAGCATGGGGACACCATACAAAAGTGGGAAGCATTTAAAGCGTTTCTTTGAGGTATATTCATAGCGGAAATTATCAGCGTGAAAAAACATTCTCAGACTTGACAAACAAGGTTGAAAACCAGGTGTGAGTGGAACTGGCGGAACATAAGATTCTTTAGTAAATTTATGTTCTTTGAGGAGGGGAGAAAACCAGCCGCTTTCTGCCAAAAGTGTTTGATCCCAACAGTCATCTTTGGCCATTGGTGCCATAAGATCCAGGGCTGGCTAGATACTTAATACCACTGAGTTAGTGTTGAAAAAATTGTCTCCATAAAAATGGAGATCTTTACCGACTGAATAGGTCATACTTTCCCAAGGAACTAACTCAATAAGTCTAGAATATCTCCCTACTTTATCCATAGCCCATTGACAGCAATTGAATACTTCTGTCGTATATATAAGTAATCTATTTTACACACGTGTCATTAGTTATAATTGTCCATTCTTTAAACGAAAAAATAAAAAACGTGAAAGAAAAATGTTTTCTCAATAACCACTTGCCCTCCAGAGGATTTACCCCCTTCCTGACCAGCCCATTTTTTGTGATGCGGCACTGCGTTACTCTGACTATTGTGCGGTCATGCAACGCTGCACCCAAATTAAATTTACTTCCTCTTTTTTCCCACGAATACAGATTTCTTTTGGTGGTATTTGATCAGCTGTTTTTATTTTTTGCGCTACAAAAAAAAAGTGCCAATTTTGAGAAAAAACACAATATTTTTGACTTTTTGCTATTAAACATGTCCAGTAAAAAAAATGTTAAAAATCTAATTTCGTCATAAATTTAGGCCAAAATGCATTCTGCCACCTGTCTATGCTAAAACAAAATCACAATACATGTAAATTAATTGGTTTACGTGAAAGTTATAGCATTTACAAATGGCGGAATATATACTGAAATTTTTATTATTTATTTACTAGTAATGGCGGTGATCAGCAACTTATAGCGGGATTGCAGCGAACATTCTGACACTGGGAGGAACTGACTTGGTGTCACTGACATCCCCTGTGACACCAATACAGTGATCAGTGCTAATAAAAAGCTCTGACACTGTACTAATGGCACTGGGCATGAAGGAGTTAACATCTGGGGCAATCAAAGTGTTAACTATGTGCTGTTTCACATTATTTGCTGTGTGTGTAATTTACTGTGTAAGCACACTGTTTTGTATGGCAGAGCCATACAAAGCAGTGTGTAAGGGCTGATGGGGGGAATTGTATTGTTTACATACAGTTCTTTTGCTCGGCGAGTACCATGTTCTGGCAAATAATCACTGGCTAGGACCCGGTGATTGACAGCCAAGGCCGTGAATGGCGGCGCGGGTAGGGCGCGCAGGCGGCTCACAGTGTGCCCCTTATCCGGAACTGCAATATCACGTATATATACATGGTTTTGCGAACCCGTGCAGCCCTGTAGCAGTAGATGAGTAGAGGTGAACAATACTCTTGTGATTGCTAGGGCAGTGACCGGTCCCCTTCATGGAGAGATCTGGAGTCGATTAGATCCCATATCTCTCCTCTGCCCTTCAAAGCATCAGATCAAACCCAGATCAGTTTGATCTGATGCTTTCACAGGCCAGTAACGGTCTGTTTACATTAGACCAAAACTGGAAGTGACAAAACGCTCATGGCTTTCGGTTAGACCATAGAGATGATCAGGGATGTTCCCTACCTTAGTTATCTCTATGGTCAGCCAGTGGAACAGCTTCAGTACCCGGTGGGAAGGGGAGGGATTTTGGGGGGTCCTTCCACTGCTTGTAAAAGAGATCCAACGGTTAATTAGTCTGCCTAATAATTTTTAATTTATTCAGCATCATGGGCTGAAAAAAAAGATACTGAGGTCATGGCTAGGGCTCCAGTATAACCACTCAAACTTGAAGATGTGGCTTTTGTAAAACCTTTTGAGCTACCAGCTACATTTCCTGCTTTCTTTACCACATTGTTTGCCATTACATTACAGTGGCATTTTTAATTATACTTTTGATAAGAAACAACTCTTTTATTTCATGTTACATGGTTTCTTTTCTTTTTTTCTTTCTAGGGGGTACAATCTGTAAATGTGAGTCATGATACAGCTCATGCACAGATGGATGTTAAATTACGCTCTCTTATTTGTATTGGACTAAAGTAAGTTTACATTATGCAAATTAATCTACATACATGCATTAATTAATGTACTTTGTCTTGCATATAATATGGGCTTTCTAGGTAGGATTTCACAATTCTGACTTGTTCCGTTTACATAAATAAAGCCAAATATGTATAGGTAGTTGATGGTGAGACATTCTTCATCATTTTTTTCATTTTGCAGTTTCCATGAAGTGTTATTGAAATCAATATATAATGATATAAACAAATTAAAAATGCAGCGCAACAATATATATACAAAATATAGTGCTAAACAATAAATACGTACAAAAACAAACAACTATGCTTGTGAAAATCAATGTGTGCTATACCAGACATCTAATCAATACATACTGTACATATAGGACTCCATAAACTGCACATAACTAGTGCTCTACATGAATTGTGCACACAAATAACGAATAATTGTCCTTAGTAGTGAACTGTCCCTTTAAATCTTGAATATCAGCACGTGGACTTGTGTGGTATATATCCCATAAATCGTGATCCACATACACCAACTATAAGTGTCAATAGAATATAGTCTCAAAAATTGGTGAACCATCCCTTTAAATTCACTGTACTTTGAAATAGACCAGTGTACCACACTACTGTATACACGTGTACAGTGCTCCTGTGTCACCCCTTAGTGCTGATCCGCTTCCAACACTCAATTGCGCTCATCTCCAGGTTTGACCCTTAATGACAGGTAAGGCTATACTTTTCCCTTTAACCCGGGGGGTATACTGGTACATAGATCTTCACCACTGTTAGCCAGCACTTTTAAACATCTCCAGATTGCTCTACATCCATGTGAAAAAAATGCTCCATATAGTGTAATATTGCCACTCAAAATAGCCTTTATTTAAATCAATCTAATAAAACTCACATTAAAATGTGTCCTCCTGGGACACTGCAGGGTTAGAAACTCACTATACAGTGTTTGCTGTGAGAAGTGTGCAGAAATCCCTTATCCAAAATGGCGGTACGTGCACTTCCAGTTTACGGCCTGACGTCATATTATGTGACTTCATCAGGAGTAGCCGATTGGATGTAAAGCCTTCTATTTATATCTATTTACTAAATGTAATATAGTACATCTGTGTCAGTGCCATTTTGTTAGAGACCGTCACATGGTCTCGGGCGCCATTTTCTTGTGGACTTCTACATAGCACTAGTGCATTGGTCTCACTCTGCCAGGAGAGATTGTTATGACAACCGACATGACAAGTGCACGGACAGGGACGAGCACACAGAGGTCCACCATACATTAGATCACTCTGTGTGCTCTCCTTAACCACTAGCCTACAGGGCACTTATACCCCCTTTCTGTCCAGGCCAATTTCCAGCTTTCAGCGCTATTGCACTTTGAATGACAATTGCGCGGTCATGCAACACTGTACCCATATGAAATTTTTTTGTGACAGAGCTTTATTTTGGTGGTATTTAATCACCTCTGGGTTTATTTTTTCTTAAACCAAAAACCACTGAAAATTTTGAAAAAAAAAAATTGTTTTCTTGTTTTTGTTATAAAATTTTGTAAATAAGTGATTTTTCTCCTTCACTGATGTGCGTTAATGAGGCTGCAGTGATGGGCATGATAGGCTGCACTGATGGACACTGATAGGTGGCACTGATGGGCACTGATGAGGAGGCACTGATAGGTGGCACTGATGGGCATTGACAGGCATCACTGATGGTCACTGAAAGGCAGCACTCATATATGGCACTGATAGGTGGCACTGTTAGGCAGGCACTGTTAGGTGGCACTGTTAGGCCGCACTGATAGGCAGCATTGACTGGCACTGATAGGCGACACTGACTTACACTGATAGGCGGCACTGATGGGTGACACTGAAAGGCAGCTCAGATGGGCACTGATATGTGGCATTGATGTGGCACTGATGGGCAGTGAAATGTGGCACTAATGGGCACTGAAGGGCACTGGCAGGTGGCATGGATGAGCACTGAGAGCTAGCACTGATGGACACTGACAGGTAGCGCTGCTGGAGCTACACTGATCATCAGTGCTCTGATGATTTGTGTACATGTCCCCTCAGAGGAATGCCGATTACCGGCTCTCCTCTCCTGACGCTGACAGCTCGTGAGGAGAGAAATGCCGATAACCATCATTTCCCTGTTTACATGTGATCAGCTATGATTGGACACAGCTGATCACATGACCGAGCCGACATCTTTGGCTCTTTCCGTTGATCGGTGATGCGCTGTTTCCGAGGGAGCTCCCAGAGCTGCTTACGCACGGTTAGAATGGGAGAACGTCTTATGACGTCCTCCCAGAACGGGAGAACCTCCTTGCGTCCGTCATTTTACTATATGGCGGGCGGGAGGGGGTTAAGGGAAATATGGATATTATATATAAATACACCGTGGAAATATGGATAAATATATAAATAGAACGAGGACATGAATATCTAAATATGGCAAGGTAAAACAATTAGTGGCAGAGAGACTTAGTGGAGAGTGCCATCAGCAGGGTGGTGATATCAGAGTAAACTCATCATTTGAGCCTATAGATTAAAGGAATACGGTTCCTTTCTTCCCTGTTAAGTGCACTCTACCAGGTCTATTAGTGCTTAGTGTACTTTTCAGGATCAGGCATTAGTTTCTCTGATATGCAAGACAATCACGTGGTATCCTGTTCACATGTTTAAAGGGTTAGTCCACTTTTACAGAAAACTGTCTGTGTAGGTAAGGGGTGTTTGCAGATGGAATCAAACTGTTCAGCGCAGACTAAAGTTAAATAATGCCCTTGCTATAGGTGTAGGACATTTACATACCTCCCGAAACCCAACTGGAAAGCTCCTAAGAAGTTGCTAAGTGAGGTCTAGTCATTACTGCTCACCTCCACCATCACAGGAGTTTTTCTCTGATTCAAAGCCCCTCACATGCTCTTTCTCTCCCCTGATGCAGTATCTCTTAGCTGAGCATTGAGAGCTCACTTCTGTGATTGAGGAAGTGAGCAGTAATGACTAGGCCTCACTTAACAACATCCTAGCAAAGTCCTGGGAGTATTCCAGTCAGGCTTTAGGAGGTACTCAAATGGCCCATACCTATAGCAAGGGCATTATTCAACTTTAGTCAGAGCTGCACAGTTTGTTTTGATCTACAGACACCCCTTATCTGCATTGGCAGCTTTTTGATAAGAGTGAACTAACCCTTTAAGTGTTAATAGGTGAATGCTCAGACCTCTTTGAAGCCAGTTATGGGCACAAGCTGCTGTTTGAGTATGACACACCTTTCTTGAACTGTGTTTACATTTGTTTGCTGTGTTGCCCACCCTTCAGTTGGATTTCTTTTGGTTATCCCATGGTGTCCTATACTGTATGACCAAGAAAATAGGATTTTTGATTTACCAAAAAAGTCTATTTCTTGCAGTACAATACAGGGCACAGGCCTCTTACAAAACTTATGCTAGCAGGGAGTGGGAGGGGTTTTATAGAAAATGTCCCTACAGCTTTCTTTTTTGCCATTGTCCAACCACCTGAAGGTAGCTGCGTATATTACCTTTAATAGATCATAGATCCTTTGTCTTGTAGCTGCTTGGTCTGTTTCTCACACCTTTCAGTTGTACTGTTATACCTTCTTTTGTTGCTGGACTGATATTTGGTGCCTATTGTTTGAGACATATAGTTCTTGGGTATTTTTTTACATTTTTGAGGTGTTTCATGACCTGATCTGTAGCTGTTTTTGGTACACTCTCTTTAGTCATTGCTTTTTTCCTTTGATTGGCTCTTCTTTATTTAGCCTTCTATTCAGGCTTAATTTTTTTCCAGGCTATGCATGGTAAAATACTCCATGTTGCTTGAATTTCTCGGTGGCTTACCCACCCCTCAGTTGGACTGCTTTTGGATGTCCCTTTTGTCCCTGATTTCTTGTGACCACTAACAAAGAAGTCTCACCCGAGTCCACAGAGGAGAGGGAGTGGTAGTTACAAAGCTTCCTGTAACTTCCTCTTAGTCATGGGCCTTCAGCCTGTAGTTGAGCTGACAGCACAAACAGAAAAAACTTGATTTGATTTCCCACCCACAGCATAAAATTGTACAGGACCAAATGCCACATGCGCTGTGTCCTTCTGGAAGACTTGTTCTTTAATGACCCATTAAAAAAACAGGATATCTTAATCGTACAGTACAGGGCACAGGCAAAGTTTTCATAGACTCTGGGTTCTAGACTCATACCTCCAGGTGATTGGACACTGGCAAGCTTTTGAGGTGATGCCCACAGGCCTTCCTATAACCCTATCCACTGTGTGAGTTTTTTGCTTTTGTCCTAAGGTGATGCATGTTTTTTTCTTCACAGAGAAACCAATCTTAGCTTAACCACTTTTTTTTTATTCTTCAATCAGCTCCTAATTGTCTTTTAATGCTACAGCTAAAAACAGTGCATCTGGATCAACACAACCATGGTAAACCTTTGGAGCTGTAGTTGGACATTACTTTGAAGGGTGGCCTGTAATGTTTTGTGTGCTGGATCCTGCATAGACCTTCACCTTGGCATTTTGTGCAATGTGTGTCAATGGCTGTGGTTCATCCCCATGGAACCCAGTCCCTGAAGAAGTCTTCAGGGATATGCCCATCTTGTTGGCCAAACCTGGATATACAGTCCAGTGTTGTAGATTGGTAAGACAGGGTGACCCTGTGTGCTTCTGACCATTACTGTTCAAGAACAGGGCGATATTTGAATAACTTTAATTTTTCAAATTAGGCGCTAAATCAACCACTCAGAGCTTCATCTCAGATGTGACCTCATACCACAGGTTGGACATTTTACTGCCAACTCCACTTAATAGGGTACTCAAGCGTCTTCCTCCCACTCTTTTGCCATGAAGATTCGTTACAGGACAGTCTACACCCAGGTTGCTGCGTTCTCCACCTGAACATGCCTGCCCTATATTCCACACCCTACTCCATGAGTACCCCACAGGGGAAAAATCTCACACATACTGTACCTATGGGGGAGGCCCTGGAAAAGGGGAACCATTGCAAATCTGCAGGTGAACATTCTCTGAGCCAAAGGCCTGCACCACACTCCTTGTACCTGAGCAGAAGTCCACCCTAACATTGATTTCTGTATTCAATTCCACCTCTTTTCCAGTCATGCATCAACAGTCTAGCTAAATAAAGCAGGATTTTCAGCATCATATGACATAGTGACTTTAATACAGCCATCTTTGTCCAAAGTTCAAAAACTCCATAGCTCTTCTCCTATTTCCAATTCTCTACCTGAGTCAGATCCTGGTATGCCTGCCCTAGACAAGGCAGACAGTAGGGAATGAAGAGGACTTAGAGGAAGTATGGCAGGAAGCTGCGGAAGATTTTTTTTTTTACCTCAGAATGCTATTATTTTGAAAAGGGAGCTTTACATAACATGCTTGCGAACGCTGAAAAGCTAACTGCTGTCATCCACAAGTCCCATGGCATTCTGCAGCTTGATTTTCCTATCTCCCCATGCCCTTTTTGGTACAAAGACCTACAACATCTTTCAAAATTTTTCCTGTTCATGAACAGATAGAATGTGCAGTCTATGACGATTGGATCACTCCAGACAGGATTTTCTACTCCCGCCAAAAGTTTTGCTGAACGCTATCCAATTTGAAAACGGTTCACAAAGAAGTGGTCTATTCCTGTGGTTGATCCTGCCAATCTCAATCCTCAACAAACATCTCACTGTGCCTATTGAAGATGTTCCTTCTTTCAAAGATTTTGCAGATAGAATGTTTGGAACACTCTTGAACAACCAATATGACCCTGCTTTTCAGGAATGTGCCTTAACTACCTTCTGCTCTGCGTTTTTGTGTGGGTGTCCTAGAATATGTCATGAGACAAATATTCAGAATGGCCCTAATCTCCATTCATATGTGCAGAATCTTGTGGCTAAAAACCTAGAGAGATAAAGCTGCCTGTAAAAAGTGTCTCGCATATGCCTTTTCAAGAAGCACACCTCTTTGGAGAAGCATTTGACCAATTCATCAAATATGACACAGAGCGGAAATTTTACTCCTACAGAAGAAGATCCCAAAACCCCCTCCTCAGGAGCCTTCACCTCAAAATATAGAACACCTAAATGTTCTACCAACATTTCAGCTTCAAAACCTAAGTTCAGCCCTTCCTTTGGTTCAAGACTTGTGCCACAAAGCCCAGCAAGTCTTTCCAAAATCCTTCTTTCCGGTGAAGGGGTACCCTCAAGATAAACGAAACCAGCATCAAATCTTTATGCTTACTGGGGGTACTATACCTGTCATTCTCTGAGGTGCAGCCCTTGTAAGATTGGGAAATCTTGGTATTGATAAAGGAAAGCACACTTTGGTTTGTGAGTATGCACTTTTATGCTTTTTATTAAATTGTTTTTTACCACGGTAATGTATGATGAGAGTGCGCTCTTTTTTTTGCTTTCCTTTATCAGTACCAAGATTTCCCGATCTTACAAAGGTTGCACCTCAGAGAATTACAGATACAGTACCCCCAGCCAGCATGAAGATTTGAGCGCTGGTTTTATTGATCTTGACAGTTTTTGCATTTGGGGTTATCGGCTGCTCGTCCTAGTGCACTCAACACACATCTCCACCAAGAGACTATTTGAACATTCATTCCACTCGTTTTGCATACATCATGGTGGTGTCCATTGAAGAGAGACTGATTAGAAGAAACTCCCTTGCCAAAGGTTTTTCCAATAGTGTTACCGACTATGAGAAACACAATCATGTTGGGTCACAAGAGTCCAGATTTTCTGGAGGAAGAGCAGATGATTTCCAATTTTTATCACCTCAAACACCTCCCTGAAACAGAGATGGTACAATGGTTGGACATTTTATCATTGCAAAAGTATATGGAGGTTAAGAGGGCTCCTAGGGGTTTGAGGATCACCAATAGCTGTGACTTCTTAGAGGATGACCTTAAGGAGGAATGGTATAACTGGTTCAGGGAATGCAGTAAAGGATGGATGTTAATAGTTATTAAACAACGTGAGAGGAATCTGGAGAGGGTCTGCATTCAGCTCTCACAAATACAGAAAGATTTAGAAGCCTACACTCATGTAGCTTCTTTCACTGAATGGGATAATAACAATAATGATCAAACAGTATACTTTGAGGCCAATCTCATTAGCAAAAAGGCTCACAAATTTGAAAGGGATGGGGGGATTTTTTAGCTGGCAGAGAACATAATTGGAAACGCAAGAGACTTCCACTTGCATCCAAGGGTGGGAAACCAGCACCACCAAATCAAGACCAATCCCCTAGGTCCACCACCAATAGAGGCAACAAGGGTGTGGTTGCCGCCACAAGACAGAGGTTGACTACACTAGGCCCTGCCAAAGCCTCCCATCTCTCTTCCCAACCTGGTCACACAGGGCCAAATAAGCACTGGGGAAACCATACACAATCACATAATAGGAAAGGCAATTATAGGAGGCAATACAACAACAGCCAATTCAATAAAGTCTTTCAGTGTCCACAAGAGAACTATTACCCTGATACGCAATCTAGTGTTTAGGAGGGGGACAAACAGGCAGCCACTTTGTTCACCCAGGTACATCATTCTAGAACATCTGTCTTACCAGAAGGCTTTCTGAGTGAGCCCACTCGAGCAGTACAGGGTCCACCTGGGAAGAACAACACATTAGCCATTGGTCCCTACGTACAGGAAGAGCATAGACCATCACCCTCCACCTCTCTGACGCTTCCGGACACCTCTAAGCCTTTTTTAGAGAGAGGACCCCCCTCAGGAGGCCATCACAGACGAAAAAGGTCCAGAGAACCCTCAGAGGAGGGGGAGATGGAGTCAAGTCCAAAAAGAGGAAAGAAGTAGTACAACACCTCAGTACCATAAAAATCTTTAATCTGTCCAAGGCTGTCTTCAATGATTCTGAATACAGTTTATTGCAAAAAGTCCTGAATTTTGCACCCCCTAATACGTGTGAACAAGGTGTCAATCAGTTAAACTGTTTGTTCACCAATGCCAGAAGTCTGCCAAGCAAAATAGGAGAGTTGGAAGCTTTGGTGCATGAAGAGAACTATGATTTAATTGGTATTGCTGAATCTTGGCTTCATTCTTCGCATGACTGGGCCATTATTATTCCTGGCTACGTTCTCTTTCGGAGAGACAGAGTAAATCGGAAAGGTAGTGGTGTCTGTCTCTATGTAAGAAGTGATCTCAGAGCGAGTGTGAAAGAGGACCTAGTTGATGAAGAGTGTGATGAGGCTGAAGTATTATGGGTGGAACTGCACATGTGGGTGTGCGTACTACAAAGGTAATCATTGGAGTTTGTTATAGGCCTCCCAATGTTAATGAGCAGGTGGAAACTCAGTTCCTTGCACAGATCGAAAGGGCTGCAAGGGCTGGGACAGTGATAATATTGGGGGATTTTAACTACCCAGAAATTGACTGGAGTAATGGTACTGCAGGAAAAGTTAAACGGCAAACATTTTTAAACCTACTACAGGACAATATTATGGTACAGTTCATAGAGGCCCCTACTAGGAACAATGCTCTGCTGGACCTGGTAATCTCAAACCATGCAGAGCTTATTACTAATGTCCATATAAAAGAACATTTGGATAGCAGTGACCATAACATGATTTCATTTATTGTTAGCTGTAAACAGCAAGCACATACGGGAAAAATAAAAACGCACAATTTCAAGAGAGCTAATTTTCCAAGGCTGAGAGCTGCTCTCCAAGCCTTAGACTGGGAGGGAATATTGGCATTGATGAACACAACACAGAAATGGGAGTTCTGCAAAAAGACTGTATGTGAACACACTGCAAAATATATTCCCATGGGCAACAAGTTTAAAAGGCTAAAAATCAAACCTATGTGGCTTACGGACAAAGTTAAACAGGCTATAGATAAGAAAATAACTTTTATTAAATATAAAAATGAAGGAACGCTATCATCATTTAAATATTACAAAGAATGTAACAGAATATGCCAAAAGGAAATAAAGGCTGCATAAAAAAAAAGGAATGACAGATTGCAAAAGATAGCAGGACCAACCCCAAAAAATTATTCAAATATATTAATAGTAAAAAGGTTCGGTCCAAGCATGTAGGCCCTTTACAAAATAATCTAGAGTGGGTGACTGGGGACAAAGAGAAGGCAAATTTATTTAATACCTTCTTCAGATCTGTGTATACAAAGGAGCATGGGGGAGCTCTTGTCCATAATGGGCATGGTATTGACACAGCCCCAGATGATCCACATTGGCTCACAATTGATATGATCCAAAAATATTTAGACAGACTAAAGGTGAATAAAGTACCTGGACCGGATGGCATACACCCACGGGTCCTTAAAGAATTGAGCTCTGTCATTTAAAAGCCATTGTTTCTCATTTTTAGGGATTCTTTAATGACTGGCATAATACCACTGGATTGGCGTAAGGCCAATGTGTTGTCAATATTTAAAAAGGGGTCAAAATCTTTACCAAGTAATTATAGACCTGTTAGTTTAACTTCTATAGTTGAGAAGATATTGGAGAGTTTAATAAAAGACCACATAGATGGGTTCTTGCTGGAAAAAAATATTTTAAGCAACAGACCGCATAGATTCATGAAAGACAGAAGTTGTCAAACAAATCTGATTTCTTTTCATGAGGAGGTGAGCAAGACCTTGGACAGAGGGGTGGCGGTGGATGTGGTATACTTGGATTTTGCAAAAGCGTTTGACACAGTGCCCCACACACTGCTGATGTTTAAGGTAAAGTCTACAGGCTTGGAAAAATCTGTATGTAAATGAGTAGAAAACTGGCTAAAAGCTCGTATTCAAAGAGTAGTGGTTAATGATTCATACTCTGAATGGTCTTGGGTCATCAGTGGTGTACCCCAGGGTTCAGTGTTGGGACCCTTACTTTTTAATATATTTATAAACGATATAGGGTCTGATATTAAAAATCCCATTTCAGTCTTTGCAGATGACACCAAGCTGTGCAGTGGAGTAACGTCCTTACAGGGTGTCTTCAACTTACAAGCCAACCTCAATGCACTGTTTAATTGGGCAACTATGTGGCAAATGAGGTTTAATGTTGATAAATGTAAGGTTATGCACTTGGGGGATAAGAATATGCATGCATCATACATACTGGGGGGGGATACAACTGGGGGAATCAATGGTGGAGAAGGATCTGGGAGTTCTGGTAGAGCAAAAGCTTAATAATGGCATGCAATGCCAAGCTGCAGTTTCTAAAGCGAGCAAAATCAAGAGGTATAGACTCCAGAGAGAGAGATATCGTATTACTCTTGTACAAATCATTAGTAAGACCTCATCTGGAATCTGCAGTTCAGTTTTGGGCACCAATTCACAAAAAGAACATTGGGGAACTGGAGAAAGTACAGAGAAGGGCAACTAAACTGATAAGAGGCATGGAGGAGATCAGATATGAGAAAAGATTAGAGGAACTGAATTTATTCTCTCTTGAGAAGAGGATATTAAAGGGGGATATGATCAACATGTATAAATACATCAGTGGTTCATATAGTGAACTCCGTGTAGAGCTATTCACCCCGAGGCCATCACAGAGGACAAGGGGGCACTCTTTACGTGAGGAAAAGAAATTGAATCTCCAAACACAGAAAGGTTTCTTCACAGTGAGAGCAGTGAAAATGTGGAATAGACTCCCTCAAGAGTTGGTTCTGGCAACCTCAGTGGATTACTATGTAACTGATCCTCCTAATCTATTTGAACTTTTGTCGATCTGAACAAATTCACACGTATCTAAAGAGGTATTTTTCAATGAAAGATCACAAGACATGAACAGGAGAAGGTCTCGGTGAAATCTAACATTCAGGGTATACTAGTGATTCTGATGAGGAAATTTTGGCCATCTTAGAAGAATTTTGGGCCGAGGGTGCAGGGAACCTGAAGTCATGGTAGATCTTAATCCGCATGGTCCTTGGACTACAGACACCCATGGATATGCACACAGGGGCTGTCTGCAACACACTCCCTTTAAGCCCAGATCAACATTATACCCATATAGGGCCAAGGGGAATTTCATTTCCTATTTCTATGAGGTGGTTTATGCAGAATTTAAAATCATCTACCAAAAATCTAGATTAGAGCGTAATGCCAACATGACTCCTATGGATAGGGAATCCCTGGAGACAATGAAAAATAATCTAGACATCGTCATTAGACAGGCAGATAAAGGAAGAGGCCTAGTTATTCTTGACAAAGAGGCCTATTTGGCAAAGGCTGCTCGACTCTTAGGGAACAAAGACACCTATGAATGTCTCCCTGGGGACCCTGTTTCATCATACAGATTGTCCCTCAAAAGTTTGCTTGATTCTGCTGTCCATGATAAGATTCTCACCAAGCAGGAGTGGTATTTCCTGTATAGACCATTCCCAATGACACCACACTCTTACCACATCCCAAAGATCCATAAGGATGCGCTAAATCCTCCTGGCAGACCCATCATCTCTGGGATAGAAAGCCTCACCAGTAATCTGGGAAACTACATTGATTACTGCTTACAAGAATTAGTAGTCCAGTTACCCTCATATGTGAGAGACTCTGGCCATATGTTAGAGATTTTGTCCAAATATCAGTGGGAGGAGAACTACAAGTTATGCTGGTATACAATGATGACGGGATGTGTCATCATTGTATACCAGCATACATCATGAATTTGGCCTACAAGGCAGTACAACACTTCCTATCCAGGGATAATTCCCTACACACCTCCCAAATACCATTCCTTTTGAAGTGCATAGAGTTCACCCTCACCCACAACTACTTCACCTTTACAGGAAAATTTTACAGGCAGATCAAAGGCACAGCTATGGGAGCTAGATTTTCCCCAAGCTATGCTAATCTCTTCAAGGGTTTTTGGGAACAACACCATATCTGGAACCACAACCCTTTTGGAGCTAACCTGGTCCTTTATGCCCGATTTATTGATGACATTCTCATTATATGGGATGGCAATTTGACCACGCTGAATGAATTAATTTCCCATTGCCAATCGAACCCGTTTGGGATTGAGTATCCACACGTTGTAGACAACTCCAGCATAGTGTTCTTAGATTTGGAACTCAGGGTCGGACCGAACTCACGGGTTGTATCCAAAACCCACTTCAAACTCACAGCAGGGAACTCGTATCTGCAGGCCAAGAGTCACCATCACCAAAGATGGATTAACAGTGTTCCTCTAGTACAATTCTGCAGACTTAGGAGAACTTGCACTCTAGTGGAAAACTATGATAACCAAAGTCTAGTCTTGAAAAAGAAGTTCCTAGAGAAAGGGTATGCAGCTACCAATATCGAAGAAGCATATATCAAATACAGGTCAGAATATATCAACAGGGTAATTACTGAAGCAGATTCTCTGATTGCACCTAAGTCCAGCACCCCCATAAGCTGCAATAATCCACACCATGCAGTATTCTGTGCCAGGTACAACCAGAAGGCCTTCAACATCAAGAAGACACTCCATAAATATTGGGGCATCCTAGCCCAAGACCCCCACTTCTCTACACACATTCCCCCGCGGCCTGAAGTTATCTTTCGTCGCCCTCGAGACCTAAGAAGCTTAATAGTTCCCAGTAGAGTTAAACTTTCCACCATACGTTCCATAACCAAGTGGAGCACTCTGACTAGAAAGGCAGCTACAAGTGTGGGGTATCCAACTGTGGGGCCTGGGTATACATGTGGCACAGAAAGGGGGAATTCCTGGGAACAAATGGTAGGACCCACCCCATTAGACACAACTGTGGCACACAATTTGAATTTACTGTTTAGTTTGCCCTTGTGGGCTTCTATACGTGGGTCGCACCACACGTTCACTCTGGACCAGATTTGGTGAACATAAGCAGAACATTTTACATGGTTTTGATAAACACAGTGTACTGCCATTTCAGTGAGGTACATGAAGGGTGCCACGTTGGACTCAAAGTATTTGGCATAGAAACTATACAAGGGGGCATTGACACAGGCAGGAAGTTTCCCAAGCTCTGCCAAAGGGAATCCTGTTGGATCCACCAATTGATCTCTCTGGTCCCTAAGGGTATTAACGATGCATTCGCTATCCAGTCCCTCATTTAGTCTAATACAATATCACATTATGCATCCTTTTGCAATTCTGGAAGTATCCATTTACATATGCTTGCCTCATGATACTTCCTTGATCTTGCCCTCAATGAATTCCTTACTCTGGATGATAGTGCCATGGGTACATTAATAACCACAATTGACTGCACTTTGCACTACTGCCCACTTGCTTCCCCAGGTTCATTCAATTAATGCATTCCATCCTTATGGTATTGATGACCTAAACATGTTTCTTCCATACCATTGCACTGGTCCAGCTTTATAAGACTCTCATTTACATATTAAAATATTGTTTTTATGTATTTAATACTATTATTCATTTATTGCTACATATATATACAGTGGGGATTGAAAGTTTGGGCACCCCAGCTAAACATTTGTATTAATGTGCATAAAGAAGCCAAGGAAAGATGGAAAAATCTCCAAAAGGCATCAAATTACAGATTAGACATTCTTATAATATGTCAACAAAAGTTAGATTTTATTTCCATCATTTACACTTTCAAAATAACAGAAAACAAAAAAATGGCGTCTGCAAAAGTTTGGGCACCCTGCAGAATTTATAGCATGCACTGCCCCCTTTGCAAAGCTGAGACCTGCCAGTGTCATGGATTGTTCTCAATCATCGTCTGGGAAGACCAGGTTATGTCAATCTCAAAGGTTTTAAATGCCCAGACTCATCTGACCTTGCCCCAACAATCAGCACCATGGTTTCTTCTAGGCAGTTGTCTAGAAAACTGAAACTGAAAATAGTTGACGCTCACAAAGCTGGAGAAGGCTATAAGAAGATAGCAAAGCGTTTTCAGATGTCAATATCCTCTGTTCGGAATGTAATTAAGAAATGGCAGTCATCAGGAACACTGGAAGTTAAAGCAAGATCTGGAAGACCAAGAAAAATATCAGACAGAACAGCTCGCAGGATTGTGAGAAAAACAATTCAAAACCCACGTTTGACTGCACGATCCCTCCAGAAAGATCTGGCAGATACTGGAGTTGTGGTACACTATTCCACTATAAAGAGATACTTGTACAAATATGGTCTTCATGGAAGAGTCATCAGAAGAAAACCTCTTCTACGTCCTCACCACAAAAATCATCGTTTGAACTTTGCAAATGAACATATAGACAAGCCTGATGCATTTTGGAAACAAGTTCTGTGGACCGATGAGGTTAAAATTGAACTTTTTGGCCGGAATGAGCAAAGGTACGTTTGGAGAAGAAGGGGCACAGAATTTAATGAAAAGAACCTCTGTCCAACTGTTAAGCATGGGGTTGGATCAATCATGCTTTGGGGTTGTGTTGCAGCCAGTGGCACAGGGAACATCTCACGAGTAGAAGGAAAAATGGATTCAATAAAATTTCAGCAAATTTTGGATGGTAACTTGATGCCATCTGTGAAAAAGCTGAAGTTAAAGAGATGATGGCTTCTACATATGGATAATGATCCTAAACACACCTCGAAATCCACGGGGGATTACATCAAGAGGCGTAAACTGAAGGTTTTGCCATGGCCTTCACAATCTCCTGACCTCAACATAATTGAAAATCTATGGATAGACCTTAAAAGAGCAGTGCGTGATAGACAGCCCAGAAATCTCAAAGAACTGGAAGACTTTTGTAAGGAAGAATGGGCAAAGATACCTCAAACAAGAATTGAAAGACTCTTGGCTGGCTACAAAAAGCGTTTACAAGCTGTGATACTTGCCAAAGGGGGCAGTACAAGATATTAACTCTGCAGGGTGCTCAAACTTTTGCAGACGCCATTTTTTTGTTTTCTGTTATTTTGAAAGTGTAAATGATGGAAATAAAATCTAACTTTTGTTGACATATTATAAGAATGTCTAATCTGTAATTTGATGCCTTTTGGAGATTTTTCCATCTTTCCTTGGCTTCTTTATGCACATTAATACAAATTTTTAGCTGGGGTGCCCAAACTTTCGATCCCCACTGTGTATATGTATATATATATATATATATATATATATATATATATATATATATTCTTAATATTTACCCTGTTTATTT
Organism: Staurois parvus; assembly: GCF_062004578.1. Taxonomy (NCBI): domain Eukaryota; kingdom Metazoa; phylum Chordata; class Amphibia; order Anura; family Ranidae; genus Staurois; species Staurois parvus. Next base: position 1,161,161 of record NW_028317945.1, read on the forward strand.
AATCACTAATATATGCCTGCTATTTCAGCAGATTATGACTTCTTAAGTCCACTATTAATGGCATTAAGCATGTATTACTATCATCTCTTTCCTCATGTGCACATCATATTATCTTTCCATAGAGAAACTTTTCCACACCCCGTCCATTCATTTTCCACCTTTCCTAATAGAGGCTATTACATTCTTTCCACGCAGACCGCTGCATCTGCCAGTACCATAGTCCTCTACACTGCTCACTTCCACCCTTAGTGTGACACAGTTTCTGTTTAGCCGTCTAAGGGCAGAGAAACTTCTGGCGCATGCGCGGATGGTCCGTGGCGTAGCGCGCATGCGCAGTACCGTCAGCAATCTACTCACGGATGACAGTTTTACAGCCCTCAGCGAGTGCACATTATGGAAGACGCCATTACTCCTACAACTTTCCACACACTCTCCCCTTGTTCATCTGTGCACTATGCCATTGCCAGATTCATGTGAGTGCATTTAGTACAGGGACCTTTCTTCTACTATGTATATTCATTCTCATATTCATTGCAGTATGTTTTGCTGGTTTTCCGTATCATAGGCTAGCAACCGCATTTAGATGCATCTACATTGTTCATCATACAGGGCCATGGATGCCAAGCCTTTCTAATCATCACCTCACATGTCTATAGGTGTTTTCTTTTCTCCTTTTGATTCATTTTGTGGACAGACCTTGGTGTGACATGAAGGGGGTGTGTTTTTGTTCTCTCATTTTATTATTAATTGCCTTATAAATGCAAAAGTAGCAGATCAAATATTTTAGCTCTGAAGAAGGGAGTACATATCCCAAAACGCGCCAGTAACTACATCTAGGATCCCCTGTTATCTGGGACCGGTACCACTGGCTCTTTGTCTCTGTTTTATATCTCCTTTGGTTTGTGAGAGTGCACTTTTAAACCTTTTTTTAAATTTGTTTTTTACCACGGTAATGCACGAGAGTGCGCCCCTTTTTTTGCTTTCCTTTAAGGGGTACCCTCAGTCCTAAGAGTGGGGTAACATCTGTGTTACAGTTTGCATTTCTCTGGGTCCCAGACCTGTGGCTTCAAGTGGTAGCTTCAAGGTTGTACAAAAAGAGTTCAAAACTCTCCCTCCTCTCCTCTTTCTTCTCTCAAATCAACCAAAGACTGCTCAAGGTCAGTCGGATTATCAGAATGCTCTGATCCATCTCTTGTCCAGTTGTAGTTGTACCATACCTCTACAAGACAGGTTTATAGGATTTTATTTAAACCTGTTTATGGTACCAAATCCTAGTGGGTGTATTTTTCCTATTTTGGACATATAATTCCACAACAAATATCTTCATATTCCAAAGCTTAGCACAAAATCCACAAGGTAGGTAATTATCCCTCTGAGACAAAGGGGAATACATGGCATCCGTAGACATCCAGGATACCTACAGTGGATATAAAAAGTCTACACACCCTTGGTAAAATGTCAGATTTCTGTGATGTAAAAAAAATTAAACAAAGATAAATCGTTTCAGAACTTTTTCCACCTTTTTTTTTTTTTTAATTCCCCTTATTGAAATTTTTCCAAAAGAAAAAGGTACAAAACAGAGCTTCTGGGCATACCCCAGCTCTGTAACATCCCTCCAGAAGGTGGAGACGTGGGAACAGTGCCAAAAAAATGTGATAGAAATTTGCTGGGGCCAAACCACAGCGCCAGCAGTCAGATGATGTTCCAGGAAAAATTCTATGGAGCCTGGCCAGTTTTAAATATGACATATGTAAGATCTTAAACCAGGGCTTGAAAAAGCTGCTCGCCAAATGCGAGGAGAAATTCTTGTGTGGCTGATGATGAAGCGGCTGCACCTGTGCTCCAAGCCTCGTGAAGCCGAGTTCCGGTTTCCAAATTCCGGTTTCCGGCTTCTTCGGCACCGCCATTACACTGGCAGCGCCGCTGAGGGGACAGGTGCAGGAGAGGTCCGCTCTCCTCCGCTGAGAGGAGACACCCTCTCCACCACTGCGGGGAACTCAAGGAGAGGTCCGCTCTCCCCCGCCGCGATGGACACGAGGAGAGGCCCGCTCTCCACCACTTTGGGGGACACGAGGCCTGCTCTCCACCACCTTGGGAGGCACTTTTTTCCTAATGCCACACTTCTCTAAGGTCTCTGCAGGAGATAAAAAATACAACATGTTTACAGTAACTACTATTCCATGTTTTTTGGCATCAAAATAAGCACTTTTTCTTATGCTATACTTCTGTAAACTAAACTTAACTCTTTTAAAAGAGACTTTAGTTACTAAAGTCTCTTTTTAAAGATGCAGGAGATAAACAAAAAAAATACAAAATGTTCACTACAGGTTTAAAGCTTTAAAATTTGATATTTTGATTGCACCCTATTGCTATTAAGCTATTGCTGTTATGTTTAAATTGACATAATAAAGCTATGTTATAATTGCAGTTTTTTATATTTTGAACTCTTTATTCTAAAGAAAAATGTAATTTCAGAAGGTTTAAGGGGGCGTGGTTGGGGGACGGGGTGGGGTTGGAGGCGGACCTGGGCAAGGTTGGGTGGGGCAACTGGTGGAGAGTAAGTTTTGTGCCTGGCTAGTAGGTCGAGACTCAAAGTTTTAAGCCCTGTCTTAAACTGTATTAATTTGTCTCTGGTAGCCACTAGCTGTGTAAAAGGGTAATCCCAGGCATCTTCCCAGTCCCTCTCCATCAAACTTGCCAATTTCTGTCTGCCACTTCATCTGGAGAGAGTGTAGGCCCACATGAATCGTAGGTAGCATGGCCTTATGGATAGATGAAAGTAGCTTTTTAATGGACTGATCGCAAAGGAGAGACTCCAGATCATCCGTCATCAAATGAATTGGTTCTGTTCCAAATTGTGAGCGGAAGGCATGGCAGAGCTGGAGAAACAGGAAAAAGTGGGAGTTGGGAAGATCATATTTGAGTTTCAAGAAATCAAAAGTGAGTTGCGAGCCCCTATCACATATGTTCTCTAAATATTTAATACCTCTTGAGGCCCACACCTTAGGATCCAAGCAAGTCTCAAATTCAGGCAAGTTGGGATTGTACCACAGGGGTGTATGTGGAGACCAGAATGCAGAGGCCGAGGCTGTCCAAGGCATGACCGTAAACTAGGCCCTGACAACTGTTCGCATTGGGGGGGCAGAGGTGGAAATACAGTCCGCACTCCCCAATATAATAACTTCCTGAGCATCTCCTAAGAGCCAGCATAGGCCGCCTCAAGAATAACTGAGGAGTTGGTGTCATCAGAAATTAGCATGGGCATGAGTGCATAAAGCAGCTAAAAAATACATGTAGAAATCTGGACATGCCAAGCCACCTTGGGTCCATGGCCTGCGAAGAATTAGTTTGCTAAATTTAGGTGGACGGGACAGCCAAAGGAAGGAACCAATAAGGGAGTGTAATTGATTGAAAAAAAAATTTTGGTATCCATACCGGGGAGTGTCTGAGCACATATAAAAGCACTGGAAGCACTTTAATTTTGATCAGATTGATCCTGCCAATAACATTTAATGGAAGATTATACCATGCCTTCAACCTCTGCCTAATGGTCTGGACCAGCGGGTGTAAATTCAGAGAGCAATACGTCCTAGTTGAAATAACAATGCCTAAATAGCGCATTGATGATACCCATTTTAACGGATGGGATGGGTCCGTTGTGCCCCCGCACTTCAGTGTCTATAAGAAGAACTTGAGACTTTTCCCAGTTAGTGCATAAGCCAGAAATTTTGGCAAATGTAGACAGGATGTTCAGAGCAGCAGAGAGATGGACCCGGATCGTTAAGAAATAATAACAGATCATCAACATAGAGAGCTAATTTTTCAGTGAGTGATCCAACCATAATGCCAATCACATTATCGGTCTCTCAATGCTGCCGCAAAAGGCTCCATGGCCAACACAAACAGGGCAGGGGATAGGAACAGGGGCGGACTGACAACTCATGGGGCCCCTGGGCAATAGGGGATCATGGGGCCCCTGTGTCCTTGCCCAAACTCAAAAAAGCCTATGAAAAAGGTACCAGGGGCATGTCATGGGGACACCTACTGACCCCGGGCCCTCGGGCATTGCCCGAGTTTCCAAATGGTCAGTCCGCCCCTGGATAGGGGGCATGCCTGCCTCGTGCCACGCTGAACAGGGAAAGGAGAAGACAAAGCTCCCCCCAACCTGATACAAGCCACTGGATCTTTATATAGTACATGGAACCATCTGCGGAAGGATGGACCAAAACCGAACACTTCTAGGACCAGGTCCAGGTAATGCCAGCCAACCGAATCAAAAGCTTTTTCTATAGTGCAACCAGGACTCTAGTAGCGGGACCCTTTCTGGGGAGTAGTAAGTGGGTAAATACCCAACGCAGATTTATATCTGTAGATTTGCCAGGCATGAATCCTGTTTAGTCTATGTCAATCAGAGATGGGAGGACCTTAATTAACCTAGCCGCCAGAACCTTAGCAAGGATTTTGAGATCATAGTTAAGAAGAGAGATGGGCCTATAAGATGCACAGTATCTGATATCTTTACCTGGCTTTGGGAGCAGGACTACATGAGCTTGGTACATTGAGGGGGGTAAAGCACCCTGTTCCAGGCATACCGTGAATAAGTTTGGTAGCCAATTCAGGGCCATGGTGTTTATACCATTCCCTCGGAAGGCCATCCGGGCCTGGGGTCTGGTTACTTGGGAAGGAATGGATAGCAGCCTCAATTTCTAGTAGCAATGTAGGGGCCTCTAGGCTCACCCTATCCTCAGGGGAAAGGGTGGGTAATGAAACCCGGACTAATACCTCTGAAGTCACAGCATCAGGGGCTGTGACTCTAAGCGCTCATATAAGGAAATATGATACACAGTAAATTCTTGCAGAATATCTGAAGGAGAGGTAAGCAACCCTCCTGTAGAGGAATATATCTCAGGGATCACGGTTTGATAGCAGGGCTCTTCAACCAAGTTAGCAAGGAGTTTCCCGTTTTTAACCCCGGATTCAAAAAGTTTTCCCGCTAGGGCTCGGGCATCAGAGTTTACAATATCAGTAAGATGTACCTTAAGATCACGCCTGGTCTGTTCTAAGTTGTACATGGTGGCTGAGATGGCAAAGGCAGCCGCAGCCTCCCTATCCTCAAGCTGGGTAGTGTGGGAGATACCCTCTGATCGCACCACTTTAATTGCAGATATATTTTCTCCTCTAGCAGTGGCCTTGTACACCTTCCATACCATAGGAGAGGATGCAGATCCCTCATTAAATGACCAGTGATCAGATAAGTTCTTACCAACTAATTCCTTAACCTTAGAGTTTTGAATCCAGGCCAAACTCCAGCAACCCAGTTCCCGCTGACCACCCACCCCCAGAACAAGTTAGAGAGGAGAGTGGTCAGATAGGCCTACCGGCAAATAGGACACAGAGTTCACGAATGGAAACACAGAGGAAGATCCAAAAATCCTATCTATACGCACCCTGTGTGGGGTGGACAGATGTGAATACTGCTTGGTCTCCGGATGCTTCCAGCGCCAGTTTTCGATGAGGCCAAAGGCATCCGCCCAACCCAACAGATCCTGAGAGGACTTCCTATTAGGATTGTAGGCATCCAATTTTCATCCAAAATAGCATTAAAATCTCCCCCTATGACCACTCCAGCAGGTAGGAAGGGAGCCAGACGCTCCTGGATATGATACAAGATATCTGAGTCAAAGGGGGTGGGAGGTACATATTCACAAATGCCCATATAGCAGCATATAATTCCAACAGCAAAATAACATGTCGACCCCCAGGATCCATCATTACTTTTATAACCGTGTATGGTAAATCTTTATGTAAAAGAATGGCTACTCCCCTAGCATAAACAGAATAAGTGGCATGAAAGCCTTGCTTGACCCAGGCCCTATGAAGGGCTAGTATTTTAGAGCCAATGAGATGGGTCTCTTGGAGAAATAGGATACCGTATATACTCGAGTATAAGCCGAGTTTTTCAGCACATTTTTTGTGCTGAAAAACGGCCCCCTCGGCTTATACTCGAGTCAACGTCTGCAGGGGGCTGCTGTCTGTTACCTGGCTCCGGTCCCACGACGATCCGGTCCAGGAAGCGCGGCTGCTCCTTCATTCGGTACGTCCACCGCCTTCTCACCGGTGATTGGCCGCCAGAACTGTAGCTCAGGAAAGGCACACAGGCGGCCAATCACCAGCGAGGAGGCGGAGCTGAGCGGCCCCGCGAAAATCGAGTGAAGGAGATGCAGGTAAGTGTGCTGTGCTTAGGTGCTGCTGCAACCACATATGCTGGCTGCAGCAGCACCATACTGGAACAGGGTTCAGCAAGTGTCAGTGGGAGGAATAGTGCCCCATCATTGCTGTCACTGATACCAATGATGGGGCATTATTCCTCCCACTGACACCAACGATGGGGCACTTTTCCTCCCCCCCACTGACACCAACGATTGGGCACTATTCCTCCCCCCCCCCCCCCCACTGACACCAATGATGGGGCACTATTTCACCCCCCACTGACACCAATCATGGAGTACTATTCCACCCCCCACTGACACCAATCATGGGATACTATTCCTCCCCCCCCACTGACACCAACGATGGGGCACTATTCCTCCACCCCCCCACTGACACCAATGATGGGATACTATTCCTCCCACTTACACCAATGTTGGGACACTATTCCTCCCACTGACACCAATGATGGGACACTATTCCTCCCACTGATACCAAAGATGGGGCACTATTCCACTGACACCAATAATGGGGTGCTATTCCCCCCACTGATACTAATGATGGGGCACTATTCCTGCCACTGATACCAATGATGGGGCACTATTCCTCCCACTGACACCAATGATGGGGCGCTATTCCTCCCACTGACACCAATGATGGGGCACTATTCCTCCCACTGATACCAATGATGGGGCACTATTCCTCCCACTGACACCAATGATGGGGCACTATTCCTCCCACTGATACCAATGATGGGGCACTATTCCTCCCACTGATACCAATGATGGGGGCACTATTCCTCCCACTGAGACCAATGATGGGGCACTATTCCTCCCACTGACACCAATGATGGGGCACTATTTCTCCCACTGACACCAATGATGAGGCACGATTCTTCCCACTGGTGTTCCCACCCTCGGCTTATACTCGAGTCAATAGTTTTTCCCAGTTTTTTGTGGTAAAATTAGGTACCTCGGCTTATATTCGGGTCGGCTTATACTCGAGTATATACGGTATGCGGTTTGTGGGACTGTAAATATTTAAACATTAAAGAACGCTTAATTTTGTCATTGTGACCCCTTATATTCCATGATATTAAGTTAAGAGAAAATCATACCAAGTAATATAAGGAGATAGAAAAATCACCTCAGCAGGACTACCACACCCCATGGAGCGCGGAGAGTTGTCATACCCTTGGATAAGAATATATGTAGTCCTCCCTAAAATATGTACTACCCGACCAACGACCAGGAGAGTGAGCAAAAAAATACCCCTCAACAAAATAAATACCCTACCTTGTAGCTGAACAAATAACATCAACTAGCTATCACAGTTTAATCCCAAAAATGTAGTGCAATTAGAGTCCACTTGATGGTGAGGTTCTTTAACAGTCTTCCATGCCGTGGATAAACTTCTATGTATCAGAGGAACAAGAGGGGGGAAACAACAGTATCACAGCCACCTGAAGATGAAGCTCCCTTAAATATATAGATATGAGGCTGGGGGGGGGCATAGATAATCCTAGCATAAGGAGAACAGCTTTGGCAGGCTGTCAGTCTTCGGGAACTTGGAGGATATGCAACCCCTCAGCTAGGGTAACACTGGAATACAATACCCCACCCACCTTGGGGAACCCATAGTCTGCAGCAGCCTGAAGTAGAAAAATGATAAGGAGATGTACAATACAGGTCCCCCTAAGAGGAGAGGGATGGGATGAAGGAGAAACGGGACATCACAGATTACCAGACCAAGCTCCAGACCAGGAGGAGAAGGAAAAAGAAGTGGGATAAAAGCAAAAATGACACATTGTAGATAATGGTCGATTAGCGTAACTTGGCCAGCCAGCCGTCCGCAGCTTCAGGGGTGTCAAAGAATCGCACTGTACCCTCATGAGAGATCTATAGGCGGCTGGGGCACATCATACTTTAAGGGACGTTCTTGTCGTGGAATCTCTTCCGAATATCCCTGAAGGATTTTCGCTTCTTCTGCCTGCACTTCAGCCGAAAAGTCAGGGTAAAGGTGAACCGTGGTATTATCATATGGTAACGCAGGAAGTTTTCCGGGCCTCACCAAGAACATGGTCTCGATCCCTGTAGTTGAGGAAGGGAACCAGAAAGGGCCCACCAGGTATTCTTTTCCCCCATAGGGACCCTGTGAGCCCATTCTATCACATACACGAGTGATACTTCTTTCAACTGCAAGAGATCTTTAAAAAAGGTCTCTGCGAACTCAGCAGGCCGCGCACCCTCCGCCAGGCCCAGCACTCTAACATTGTTGTGGCGGAGCCTATTTTCTGCAGCATCCGCTTTACCGTGGCTTTACCGTGTGGGTTTGCAAAAGTTCAGTGTGTTGCGCCGTGATGTCTTCCATAGCAGAGATTCGATCCTCCTTGTCGGAGAGGCTCTAATTTTGTCGTTTCAGTTTAAATCCTATGATTGCGTAGTATTTGCAATAAGGATGAAGATTTCAATAGAGAGGTGACACACATGAGAGAGAGGTTATCCAGTGCCCATGATAGATCGTGCTGTGGGTATAGCTAACAATACTGACAGGAACAACTTATTGATAACAAAGGAGAGGTGTAGTTCCAGGCAGGGACCACTAGTTTTCTCCACTACTTTGTCTAGAGTTTGGCAGGATTAAAAGGATCATTGAGCGCTATCTTCCCATACTTCTGAGTGATGACATATTTGCACCAATATTGCCCCATGGTACAAAAATTGTTTCCTGACGTGCACCAACTTTGAACAAAACTCTGTCCTCTAGCTTTTTCTCCTCTAGAAATACTCAGAGAACATGGCTGAGTTTTAAGGGTAACTATAGATGTAGTATAGATGGCTGTCCCTGTTGCTCTTGTATTAAGAAAGGGCAGGAATTTAGATCCACAGTTAGTGGCAAAGTTTACAGGATCAAGAACTTTATCAATTGTAATACTAAGCATCTAATATATTTGATCACCTGTAGAAGTTGTGAAGTACAGTATGTTGGTAGGACAACTAGGAGGCTACGAGATAGCCTCCATGATCATGTTTATGCCACTCAATCAATTCTGACCAGCAGGGAGGTGTTACATGGTTAGTCTGGCTGAAAAAAGACAAAAGTCCATCCAGTTCAACCATTAAAAAAAAAAAGTTATAATCCTACACCCACAGTTGATCCAGAGGAAAGCTAAAAAAATCAGCAAAGCATGATATAGTTTGCTCCTGCAGGGGAAACAATTCCTTCCTGATCCCCCGAGAGGCAATAAGATATTACCTGGATCAACTTTACCTATAAATGTTATAATCTGTGTATCCAAGAAAGAATCCAGGCCTTTTTTAATGCAATTCACTGAGCTAGCCAGAACCAACTCTTGAGGGAGTCTATTCCACATTGTCATAGCTCTGACTGTGAAGAAACCTTTCCATGTTTGGAGATTCAATTTCTTTTCCTCCAGATGTAAAGAGTGCCCCCTTGTCCTCTGTGATGACCGAAGGGTGAATAACTCTACACCGACTTCACTATATGAACCACTTCCTATTTATCCATGTTGATCATATCTCCCCTTTTCAAGACAGAATAAATTCAGTTCCTCAAATCTTTCCTCATACCTGAGCTCCTCCATATCAGTTTGGTTGCCCTTCTCTGTAGTTTCTCCAGTTCTCCAATGTTCTTTTTGTGAATTGGTGCCCAAAACTGAACTGCATATTCCAGATGAGGTATTACTAATGATTTGTAAAGGGGTAAAATGATATCTCTCTCTGGAGTCTACACCTTTTCAAATACAAGAGAGGATTTTGCTCGCTCTAGAAACCGCAACTTGGCATTCCATGCCATTTATTAAGCTTGTGATCTATCAGAACTCCCAGATCCTTCTCCACCATTGATTCCCCCAGTTGTACCCCCCCTAATATGTATGATGGATGCATATTCCTATCCCCCAAATGCATAACCTTACATTTATCAACATTAAACCTCATTTGCCACATAGTTACCGAATTAAACAGTGCATTGAGGTCGGCTTGTAAGTTGGAAACATCCTGTAAGGACGTTATTCCACTGCACAGCTTGGTGTCATCTGCAAAGACTGAGATTATATTTATTATCCCAGACCCTATATCATTTATAAATATATTAAAAAGTAAGGGTCCCAACACTGAACCTTGGAGTACACCACTAACAACCCTAGACCATTCAGAGTATGAATCATAAACCACTACTCTCTGAATCCGATCTTTTAACCAGTTTATTATCCAATTACATATGGATTTTTCCAAGCCTGTAGACTTTACCTTACACATTACCCGTGTGTGGGGAACTGTGTCAAACGCTTTTGCAAAATCCAAGTATACCACATCCACCGCTACCCCTCTGTCCAAGGTTTTGCTCACCTCCTCATAAAAAGAAATCAGATTTGTTTGACAACTTCTGTCTTTCATGAATCCATGCGGTCTGTTGCTTAAAATATTTTTTTCCAGCAAGACCTCATCTATGTGGTCTTTTATTAAACTCTCCAGTATCTTCCCAACTATAAAAGTTAAACTAACAGGTCTATAATTACTTGTAAAGATTTTGACCCCTTTTTAAATATTGGCACCATATTGGCCTTACGCCAATCTAGTGGTACTATGCCAGTCATTAAAGTGTCCCTAAAAATTAGAAACAATGGCTTTGAAATGACAGAGCTCAATTCTTTAAGGACTCGTGGGTGTATGCCATCCAGTCCAGGTGCTTTATTCACCTTTCTTCTGTCTAAATATTTCTGGATCATATCAATTGTGAGCGAATGTGGATCATCTGGGGCTGTGTCAATACCATGCCCATTATGGACAAGAGCTCCCCCATGCTCCTTTGTGTACACAGAACTGAAGAAGGTATTTAATAAATTTGCCTTCTCTTTGTCCCCAGTCACCTACTCTAGATTATTTTGTAAAGGGCCTACATGCTTGGACTGGACCTTTTTACTATTAATATATCTGAAGACTTTTTTTGGGGTATGTTCTGCTATCTTTTGCAATCTGTCGTTTGTTTTCAATTTTTGTGGCCTTTAATTCCTTTTTGCATATTCTGTTATATTCTTTGTAATGTTTAAACGATGATAGCATTCCTTCATTTTTATATTTAATAAAAGCTCTTTTCTTATTATCTAGAACTTTAACTTTGTCCGTAAGCCACATAGGTTTTATTTTTAGCCTTTTAAACTTGTTGCTCATGGGAATATATTGCTCTATTGCCCCAAGGATAAAGCTAGTGTTGTCAGTATCCCTCTGCAGGGAAGGCGAGACAGCGCCCCCCGGATCCCCCGCCATTTCCAGCTCAGCAAAGAGTGTATGAAGCTTCCCAGCCAAGATGGCGTCTGCTCTGGATTATATGGAGTTTATGTGATTCATTATATGTTGGGTCATTCATATATATCCTTTTGGGACTGTTTTTGGTCCATATAGACTATGTGACGTATCCAATTATTTATTCACGTATCCCCGATTTGGGGTCACTGTTCTGTGTTTTTCACTTCAATTTATTCATCACGATTTTTTATTTTTATCCGTATGTTTTATTTCATTTTCTTTAGCAACAGAGTTGTGGTGCATAAAGCCCTTTTGGTTTATTTTCACTGTACACATTTTTAAACTTTTTTTTTTTTTTGGTTTTTCACTTCCACCCATTTTCACCATGTTCACTGATAATCTGTATATCTTGTGATCATCTTGTATAGCAACGGTTTAGTTGCGTTGCAGAAGTCTAGTGGCTTATTTTTCACATTATTATAAGCACTCTTCTTTTGGGTTCCTATTTGTGGATCATATCATTGTTTATGTTGGCACAATTTATTGGATAATAATTAGTATATATTTTCACCCATAGTCACCTATTTACTACTAGTTGTGTACCTAGGTTACGCCTTTTTTATGTTTGGGTGTTCTTCACTTTTATCCAAAATTACGGATGTTCTATGTTTACTATATGGCGGGCGGGAGGTGGTTAAAGTACATAAGTGGGTTTGCACTAACAGTCATCACATGGACAAATTATACAGCAGGTAAAATAAGTATGAAAACGTCACCATTTTTCTCAGTAAATATATTTCTAAAGGTGCTATTGACATGAAATTGTCATCACATGTCGGTAACAACCCATGCAATCCATACATACAAAGAAACTAAAACATATAAGTTCAGAAATTAAGTTATGTGTAAAAAAATGTAACGACACAGAGAAAAAGTATTGAACACGCTTAGTGAAATGTATTAAATACTTCGTACAAAATCCTTTTTTGTTGGTGACAGCTTCAAGACGCCTCCTGTATGGAGAAACTAGTCGTATGCATTGCTCAGGTATGATTTTGGCCCATTTTTCCACACAGTCTTCAAATCATGACTCTGATCTTTAGTTATTTCCGTGGATTTTCTATTGGATACAAGTCAGATGATTGGCTGGGCCATTCTAGTAGCTTTATTTTCTTTCATTGAAACCAGTTGAGAGTTTCCTTGGCTTTATGTTTGGGATCATTGTCTTGCTGACTCCACCCTCGTTTCATCTTCATCATTCTGGTAGATGGCAGCAGATGTTTATCAAGAATGTCTTTTTTCATGCATCCTTCCTTCAATGACATGAAGTTTGCAAGTACTGAATGCTGAAAAACAGCCCCACACCATGATGTTCCCACCTCCTTGGGGTGATGTGTAGTGCCATTTGACCTCCAAACATGTGTATTATGGCATCCAAAGAGTTCGATTTTGGTGTCATCTGACCAGACTATATTCTCACAGTATTTCACAGGCTTGTCTAAATGTTGTGTAGCAAACTTTAAGTGAGCTTCAACATGCTTTTTCTTTGAACGTGCATACAGACCATGGCGGTTGAGTGCATTACTTATTGTTTTCTTTGAAACAATTGTACGTGCTAATTCCAGGTCTTTCTGAAGCTCTCCACAAACGGTCCTTGGCTCTTGGACAACTCTTCTGCTAATTCTTTTCACTGCTCTATCAGAAATCTTGCGAAGAGAATCTGGTTGTGGCCGGTTTATGGTGAAATGATGTTCTTTCTACTTTCGGATTATGACCCCAGCAGCTTTAACCCATCATGAGATGTTCTTTGTGTGATAACTTGGTAATGAGACACCTTTTTATAGGCCATCAGTTGAGACTGAATCAGCTGTTATTAATTTGCACTGACAAGGGGCAGGATTGCTAATTACTAATAGATTTCAGCTGGTGTTTTGGCTTTCAATGCCTTTTTGCACCTCCCTTATTTCATGTGTTCAATACTTTTTCCCCATGTCATTCTATTTTAATACACATAATTTAATTTCTGAACGTTTTTGTTTTGGTTTCTTTGTATGTATGGATTGCATGGGTTGTTACCGACGTGAGAATTTCATGTCAATGGCACCTTTTAGATATATATTTACCTAGAAAAATAGTGACGTGTTCAATAGTTATTTTACCCGCTGTATCTACAATGACCAATACTTCCTGACATTCTGGTGCCTCAGGAATCTTAAGTTTTATGTTGTTTACATTGTTAGATAACTGTCAATTTGCATATGTGACCGGACAATTTATTGTATCAGGCACATTTATGCTTCTGTTCCATCTAAGGAGAATATGTAGCTTTCCAGGCTGCACCTTAACATGTAAAATTGCTCTAATATATGGGTGCTAAAACGTTTTAAACAAAGGGCCTGTCCCTGCTCCAGTGCTTGTGGGAGAAAGAATGCCCTAGTGTCAGTGGGAGTAAAAATGTCATGGCATCAGTAGGAGTACAACAAATTCCCTTACTTCAGTGTGAATAAAAAAAAAACCTTGTCGCCAATGGGATTAAAATCTGCCCCCCATGTAAGCAGGAGTAAAAATTCCCTTATATCAATGTCAGCGGAAGGAGGGATCACCCTATTTGAGGATTCATTTCCAATCAGTCGGTATCTATAGAATCAGGACACCCTTGATGTTCTGGGGTAACTTACTTTTGAGTATACCTCTGTACTGATTGGATGAACTCACGGTCATAAGTATGCAGGCACTGACAGCCAAGAGGTCACTTGGCCTAACATTCTCTGTGTTCCAACACTTGGAACCCACTGCCACTGGCAACAACAAATCGTTGTCCAGCACAGGATAACCACATCAATAATCATCATGCCTAATGTCTTCAGGAGAGTGGATGTGTTTCTTCAGCTCTGCTGTTCTGTGTTTGTATGGAACATTTTTCTGCTGTTAAAAGCGGCTGGTAGATTCATGCCAGATATGACATCATGGAAGTCTCTCCAGTCAGTCAACAGCACTGGCAGAATGATGCCAGATATATTGAAATTCTGGAAGTCATTCCAGTCAGACAAGTATAGGTTTTTCCAATTTTATATCTTCATCTCTCTTCAATGACATTCAGCCTGTGTTCCACATGACTCCACTTTTTAGGTCAAAACAGTATTGTCTGAGGGTTCCTTGTCAAATACTGGGACCAGAATGTTTCCTCTTATTTATCATCTGCTATTCCTATAGAAGCAGCTAAACTTATGCTGGACAGTGTGTGAAGGAGATACTATTTTCCCCCTTTTTATTCCTTCTGTACTGTGTGTGTTTACTGCTGAGTATCGTCTTTCTGACTCCATGTTACCATGACAAGTATTGGTGTATTGCTCTCAGAAAGTGAGAACTCATTGACAAGGCACTGTATTGTATACAACTACAGCTTGCATTTATTGCCCTTTTTTTCCTGTAATCCAGGACTTGATGGTATGTTGTGACGTTACAAAGGACCAGATCGTTCATGCTGATGGGTTTCCTAAGGCTGAGTGACTAGCAGCCAGTTCCTTTTTTTTGCTAATACACACACAAGTTTAATCGCTTCATAAAACAGATATATATGCACTCACTTAAAATAGGTGCTAGATCACACCAGATATATACAGCATAGGTATTGCTTTCAAACTCTGTAAAATGACCACACTCTCATGTCCAAGACGAGTGTCGTGACGTCATCCAAGGTCCTGCTCCTACGTGTATCGTCACCACACGTGACTAATTTGGGGGAGCAATATTGCACCTATACCTATGCTGTATATTCCTGGTGTGATCTAGCACCTGTTTTAAGTGAGTGCATACGTATCTGGTTTTTGAAGCAATTAAACTTTTAAAAGGATAAAGCACTATGTAGAGTTTCATTTGCATGTGGTAGAGAGGAGATTAAGGAGGTGAGCAGAAAGCTGTGAATATTGGCATCGGATATACCAATGAGTTTTTCATGGACCAATAAAGGGACAAAGGCGCATTGTGACCGAGCAATCTTTTGTGAGGTCATATAGTGGAGGTGAGCGGACATCTGGTGGTGGTGCAGTCACTCAATATTGTTGGATGATGATGAAGCACAAGTGGTGGACTTTAAACTGATTTTCTTTGTTTTTTACTGATTAATATGTCTATTATTACATATAACATATGATATGGTGTAAGATGTTATGATATTAATCAGTGCTGCACATAAAGGTTACAGTTTCTTTTTGCTGAAATATATGAGAGTCGCAACAGGTGCATAGCTGCTGATACAGAGGGTTTTTAAGCACTATATAATTTTCATAGGTGCAACTTATCACATTTGGAGGAATTGTGATTGTCACAGTTTGGGTGGAGTGATTTTTTTTATTTTTGTTGGTAGCAGCTCGCAAGATTTTGACATTTTTTTCCATTCACACTATTGCAATTTCAGATGCGCCTTGAGTCGCACAGAATTGCATGACAAAGGAAATACATTGTTTTCATTGAAATTAATGCAACTCAGTACATCTCGATTTAAGAAAAGGTTCCTCTACTATTTTTGGTGCAATTCCAGCAAGAATGTGCAAACTACAACCAAGTCGAACTACATAATTGCACTGAAAATTTGATCAAAATCGGATCACAGCAGTGTGAACCTAGCCTTAGCTTGTTTTTTTTTTTTTTTTTTTTGTCTTCATTTCTATCCCTGATAAACAGAAATAGGGTCTCTCTGCATATGCAAGTCCACCACAGGATTTAAGCTGGTTATACACTAGCAGAATTTTCTAATTGTTATTTGGTTAACATAGACATTTGTTTTTGACCACAGTGATGAGATAATTCTAAAGAGCAGAAGAGACAATTTTTTCTCGACAAATTCTACAGTGGGGCAAAAAAGTATTTAGTTAGCCACCAATTGTGCAAGTTCTCCCACTTAAAAAGATGAGAGAGGCCTGTAATTGGTATCATAGGTAGACCTCAACTATGAGAGACAAAATGAGAAAAAAAATCCAGACAATCACATTGGCTGATTTGGAAAGAATTTATTTGCAAATTATGGTGGAAAATAAGTATTTGGTCAATATCAAAATTTCATCTCAATACTTTGTTATATATCCTTTGTTGGCAATGACAGAGGTCAAACGTTTCCTGTAAGTCTTCACAAGGTTGGCACACACTGTTGCTGGTATGTTGGCCCATTCTTCCATGCAGATCTCCTGTAGAGCAGTGATGTTTTGGGGCTGTCGCTGGGCAACACGGACTTTCAACTCCCTCCAAAGGTTTTCTATGGCGTTGAGATCTGGGGACTGGCTAGACCACTCCAGGACCTTGAAATGCTCCTTACGAAGCCACTCCTTCGTTGCCCGGGCGGTATATTTGGGATCATTGTCATGTTGGAAGACCCAGCCACGTTTCATCTTCAATGCCCTTGCTGATGGAAGGAGGTTTGTACTCAAAATCTCACGATACATGGCCCCATTCATTCTGTCCTGTACATGGATCAGTCGTCCTGGTCCCTTTTGCGGAGAAACATCCCCAAAGCATGATGGTGCCACCCCCATGCTTCACAGTAGGTATGGTGTTCTTTTGGATGCAACTCAGCATTCTCTCTCTTCCAAACACGACGAGTTGTGTTTCTACCAAACAGTTCTATTTTGGTTTCATCTGACCATATGACATTCTCTTCTGGATCATCCAAATGCTCTCCAGCAAACTTCAGACGGGCCCGGACATGTACTGGCTTAAGCAGGGGGACATGTCTGGCACTGCAGGATCTGAGTCCCTGGCGGCGTAGTGTGTTACTGATGGTAGCCTTTGTTACGTTGGTCCCAGCTCTCTTCAGGTCATTCACTAGGTCCCTCCGTGTCGTCCTGGGATTTTTGCACACCGTTCTTGTGATCATTTTGACCCCACGGAGTGAGATCTTGTGTGGAGCCCCAGATCGAGGGAGATTATCAGTGGTCTTGTATGTCTTCCATTTTCTAATTATTGCTCCCACAGTTGATTTGTTCACACCAAGTTGCTTGCCTATTGCAGATTCAGTCTTCCCAGCCTGGTGCAGGTCTACAATTTTGTTTCTGGTGTCCTTCGACAGCTCTTTGGTCTTCACCATAGTGGAGTTTGGAGTGTGACTGTTTGAGGTTGTGGACAGGTGTCTTTTTTACTGATAACAAGTTCAAACAGGTGCCATTGATACAGGTAATAAGTGCAGGACAGAGGAGCCTCTTAAAGAAGAAGGTACAGGTCTGTGAGAGCCAGAAATCTTGCTTGTTTGTAGGTGACCGAATACTTATTTTCCACCATAATTTGCAAATAAATTCTTTCCAAATCAGCCAATGTGATTGTCTGTATTTTTTTTTTCTCATTTGTCTCTCATAGTTGAGGTCTACCTATGATGCAAATTACAGGCCTCTCTCATCTTTTTAAGTGGGAGAACTTACACAATTGGTGGCTGACTAAATACTTTTTTGCCCCACTGTATATATTTATGTGGTTTTCATTTGGGAAAACACATATATTTTTTAAAATCAAATGTTAAAAGTAAACGAAATTTTGAAGGATAGTTGTGCAACATTTGTCCAGTCATTGGATGTACAGATTATTAGGTCATATTTGAGTCTCATATAAGTACCTGAAATAAAATAAAATAATGTGAACTGGGCTCCTTATGCTCTGGTTCAGATGGAGGGGCATCTTTGACCCATGGGTCATTACCATCCTCTTCTTCACTCCTCTTCTAAATCCAGTTGAAATGCTGAACTTCTCTGGTTCGGGTCAGGTTCCCTTCTCTGGTACAGATCCAATATTAGATGTAGATTCCTATGCCCGCTCTGAAGTCAGAATTGTTTTTAGTGGATTTCGGTCTGCAGCTTTTACAGCCACATCTTAGAGTGTATTTCTTCCTTGTTATAGTGGCCAGATTTACCCTTTAAATTGGTAGTATTGGCACCTTAGAATTTTTATTTTATCTTTGTCAGCCTGCTAAAAGCTTGTCCTTGCCTCAGTACCACTTCATGGTCCTGACTTAGTCTCTCATCTTCACCTTGGGTTTTGCCAAAGTGTTAGCCCTACTATTAGCCCTGCTGTGCTCTCGTGGCACCCCTAATCTGGGATATATAGATGAACTTCTAATGAGGGAACAGTCATCACTGGTTTCTTTCAGAAATGGAAGCCTCTACTGTTTAGAAGTTGCAGTGGTTTGGGTGGATTCTGAACCTTTGGAAAGAGCCTCTAGAAATGATTCATTTTGTGTATCTGAGCCTAGTCCTGGACACAGCTCAGGTCAGAGTGTTTTTTCTACAGAAGAAACTTTCCAGTCTCATATTTGAGCTTTCACTAATAGAAGGAGCACCAGACTAAAGCTTAAGAGTTTGAATCCATTTATTAGTTTGAACTAAAAAACAGCCAACATGTTTCAGAGTTCAGAAAGGACTCCCCCCTCATCAGGGTTACAACAATACACTATATTAGTCACATTTACATTGACATTATATTAACAGTTTTAGATACACCACTATTTTTATTTTTTTAACTGATGGTTAGATTAACTGCTTACAATCTGGGACAATTTTCATATTCCTTTCTTACATCTTACATGTTCTAAAATCTAAAAAATAACAAAACATTATATATTTTTATTAATCAGAGGCTCCAGAGAATGACATGGTGGATGTTGCATACAGTGGATATGAAAAGTCTACACAGCCCTGTTAAAATGTCAGGTTTCTGATGGAAAATGAGACCAAGATAAATAATTTCAGAACTTTTTCCATCTTTAATGTAACCTATTAATATTATACAGGATTTATATAGCGCCAACAGTTCGCTCAGCGCTTTACAATATAATGGGAGACAATACAGCAACAATACAGTTCAATACAAGAGGGATAGGAGGGCCCTGCTCCTCGGAGCTTACAATCTAGGAGGGAGGGGCTAGTGGTACAAAAGGTAGTAACTCTGGGGGATGGACTGGTAGGAAGAGTAGAAGATTCCATTATTAGCTGACGGCAGGATAGGCTTCCCTGAAGAGATAGATTTTCAGAGATTGCCCAAAAGTGAGCAGAGTAGGCGATACATTGGGGTAGAGCATTCCAGAGGATGGGGGAAGCTCTGGAGAAGTCCTGGAGACGAGCATGGGAGGAGGAAACAAGGGAGCTAGAGAGCAGGAGGTCGTGCGAGGAGCAGAGAGTACAGTTTGGGTGATATTTAGAGACGAGATCGGTGATGTAATTTGGGTCAGAGTTATAAATGGCTTTATATGTTATTGTTAATGTTTTGAATTTTATCCGTTGGGCAATGGGAAGCCAGTGGAAAGATTGACAGAGAGGGGTGGCTGATACAGAACGGTTAGTAAGGTGGATGAGTCTGGCAGCAGCATTCATGATAGACTGAAGAGGGGATAGCCTGCAATTAGGTAGGCCAATGAGGAGTGAGTTACAATAGTCAAGGCGAGAGATAACCATGGAGTGAATAAGTTGCTTAGTGGTTTCAGAGGTTAAGAACAGCCGTATCTTGGAGATGTTGCGGAGGTGAAGTCTACAAGATTTAGACAGCAACTGGATTTGGGGCTGAAAGGACAGATGGGAGTCTAGGATTACACCTACTACCCTGGCATGAGGGGAGGGACTGATGATTGTGTTATTGATTGTGATGGAGAAGTCGGGGAGGGGGCACGGGCTGGATGGAATACTAAGAGCTCAGTTTTGGAAAGATTGAGTTTGAGGAAGTGGACTGACATCCATGCCGATATGTCACTTAGTAGGTTAGTAATGCGAGAGGAGATTAATGTAACCTATAAACTGTTCAACTCAGTTGAACAACAAAGTGAAATCTTTTACGTGGAGGGAAGTACAAATAAAAAACTGGGGGGCGCTCGTGAGCAGCAGCCAGGATGGCTGCCTATTAATTTTCTGTCTCGGCCGACGGACACATCGGCCGATTTCTGACCCTCAGGGGGGGTCCCTCCGCTTCCTCCCTGGCCCCCTGTCCCTCCAGCACCCTGATGGGGAAAAAAAACGCCGGCCGCCCGCACCTCCAGCGTCCGGCGGACCGTTCGGGAGGTTGCGGCCTACCCGCCGGAGATCGCGGGTGAAGCCGCGGCCTCGATTTTAGGCCGGCCGCCGGAGGCTTCCAGGGCCCCGGCCGCGGATTCGCGGTTCCAGCCCGGGACAACAGCTGAAGCCCCGGCTGCAAGTTTGGGTCCCCTGCCATCACTACCTGCAGATGAGATGGATCCTGGCAGTGGTGAGGACCTGGATTCCGAGCCATCCCGGCAGTCGCACATTCCATCCCTGCGGGATGCTGAGCTCCTGCGCCGCTTTAAATGTATGCTGCAATCAGAATTGCCCTCCGCTACTTCCAAGCTGGCCGACCGTCTTTCGCGGGAAATTCGGGATTTGGGCAATCGGGCGAATGATCTCGAGGATAATATGGACGCTGCGGCCACGGTCATTGAAAATCACGAACAGGACCTGTGCGACCTTAAGAAGGAATTGGCGGACGCACTACTGCGGCTTGAGGATTTCGAAAATCGTTCCCGCCGCGGCAATTTGCGGTTAAGGGGTATTCCAGAAACGGTCACGGATCTTACCTCCACTGCTACTGCTCTGTTTCAGGAGCTGACACCCGCTATTCCCATTGACCGGCTCGAATTTGACCGCATACATCGTTCTTTGGGCCCCAGACGACCGGATGGGCCCCCGAGGGACATTATCATCAAGTTTTCTTATTACCGCACTAAGGAAACTATCCTCTTGGCGGCCAGAAATAACCCTGATCTTAGCTTCCAGGGGCGCCGCTACCAGCTTTTCGCGGACCTCTCTCAGACCACTCTCCAGAAGTGACGCCAGTTGAAGCCCTTCACTTCGGTCCTGGTGAAACACAGAATTAAATACGCCTGGGGCTTTCCGTTCCGCCTCACCTTCACCTACCAGGGCCGCAGTCATTCTGTGGCTACGCCGGAGGAGGCCCATTCTCTCCTGGAATCTCTACATCTTCTCTCGCCGGAAGCTGCTGATCGGAGCCCGACTCATTCATCTGGATCCTCGGCGAGGCCGCCTCCTCTGGGCCGCATCTGGGAGCGGTTGTCCAACAGGAGGGGGGCTCTCCCTCAGACCCCTTTGCGATCAAGTCCTTCCTGTTCTTCTCCAGGCTGAAGATGCGCCTTGGAACTCCTACATATCGTCTCACCGAGGGACTACCCTGACGAGATCGTGAGTTTGGCCCTTAGGGCCTCCCCGGTTTGTCGACATTCTAGGTTGAGAGTGCTCCGGCTTGCCCTTTTGGGTTTCATCCCGGGTTGGGGGGGGTCTCTTCCTGGACTTAGGAATCGGGACTTTTTGCTGCCGCAGCCTATTTTGGGTCCATATGATGGTAATTGGGTCTACGTTGGTGGCATTGGGTGATGGGTTTCCTTGGGCTCCGGGGTGGGAGGTTGACCCGGTGGGCCTGGTTGGGTGGAAGGGGGTTGGCCCCTATGGTTCTCCGGGTTTCTATGGGGAGGTTATCGCGAAGGTCCCTGCTCCTGGGACTTTTAGTTTATTAAGATTTACTATATTCTATTATGTTCATTGCCTTTTTGCCCCCTGAGGGCTTCTGTTTTGATGTTTCCATTTGCAGACATGTGTCCGGTGGTAGAGTTACCCCTAACTGTATCCTTCATGTGTAGGATGCATGTCACCATTGGTGTGACACGATTGCACTGTTGTGTATACTTTTTGTGTCTTTTCCCTTTTTTCTTTCTTTGTTCTTCTCTTTTTCTCTGTTTTTTTTTTGTTTTTGTTTTCTGCAGGGTTCCGGGACGCCATGGTCCGATCGCCATTGGGAGTGGAAATTGCTGGCTGCTTTGGGCTTTTTTCTGCTGAGCGTGTTGCGTTGATACCGCCATGGCCTCACCCCTTTTGAAAATACATTCACAAAATGTTCAAGGCTTCAATTCGCCTCAGAAACGGGCTAAAGTTTTTCATCACCTCAAATCGCAACAAATTGATGTGGTATGTCTACAGGAGACCAGGTTTTCTCAGTCCTCCGCTCCGCGTTATCTTTCACCTCACTATCCCATCTTTTACACGGCCTCGGCTCCTGAGAAGCCTTGGGGTGTTCTGATAGCTTTTAAACGCAATCTCCCCTTTGTCTGTGCTAGGCATATAGCGGACCCCACAGGCAGGTATTTGCTTCTGCAAGGCACCCTCTGGGACCAGGAGGTTACCTTTGTCTCTTACTACGCGCCTAACCGTTTCCAGCATAAATTCTTTTCGCATCTTTGCACCATTGTTTCTCGACACTCTAAGGGTCTTCTTCTTGTTATGGGGGATTCGAATGTTACCTTGGATTCCACATTGGATAGGCGCTACGCACGGGGAGCGACCCCCTCTCATGACTTGGTGCTGGAGGAACGTATGCGCTCTCTTTTGCAGACGGCGGGGCTAGCGCACGTCTGGAGGGAACTTCATCCAACTGAACGTGACTTTACGTTCTATTCTAATCCTCATGACAGTTTTTGTAGAATTGATCATATATTCATGCAGGTCCAGCAGCTCCCCTCGGTCCGGCGGATAACTATTCCCTCTTCACCCTGGTCAGACCATGATCCTTTGGTACTCCTCCTTGCCCTTTCTGGGTCAGAACGACGCCCTTTTCATTGGCGCATCAATGACTCTTTACTGACCACTCAGGCTACCTGCCAAGAAATAGAATTCTTTTTACGGACATACTTTACGGAAAACTCGGGATCGGTCTCTTCAGCAGTGCCCCTATGGGAAGCGCATAAGGCCACGGTGCGGGGTCATGTTATACAGCTGGCTGCATTCCGGAAGCGGGAGCGGGAACGCCGACTCTTGGAGCTTCATTCTCTCCTGGCTGCTGCGGATGCGCGTTGGAAGTCATCTACATCCGTGGCCCATAAACGCGCTCGGGACGCTCTGGCGACAGAATTGGACCTCCTTGCCTCTTCGGAGGCGGAACGGGCCCTGCGTTGGACCAAACATAAATTATATTCCTGTGCTAATAAGCCCGGTCCCATGCTAGCCAGGAAACTCAATTCTGTGGGGAAACCCCATAAACCGATTCGGCTTCGACTTTCCACGGGTGGCTGTACTTCTAATCCCCAGCAGATTGTTTCCCGATTCTCGGACTTCCTTTCGCGCCTCTATGCTGCCCCAGATCCCTTCCCTGTGGCCCAGGCAGAGGCAATCTTTCAGGACCTCCATCTTCTTGGATTAACCGAGGCAGCACAGGCGGCCCTCAGCGCTGGTGTCACCGTACCGGAAGTGCTACAAGCAATCAAATCTTTACGGTCCACCGCGGCCCCAGGTCCAGACGGCTTCTCCGGTCTCTATTATAAAAAATTCTCAGCCCTATTGGCGCCCTTTTTAGCTGCCTACTTTAATGAGTTACGACAGGGCTCCTTGCCCTCTCCGGACGCACTTAGGGCACATATCTCTATGATTCCTAAGACGACCGATGATGTCCAGGAACCGCAAGCCTTCCGGCCTATCTCTCTTCTTAATGAAGACTTGAAGATATTGGGCAAGATCCTTAGTTTTCGCATCAATAAATATTTGTGTAGCCTGGTCCACAGGGACCAAGTAGGGTTCGTCCCCGGGAGGCAGGCGGGTGATAACGTCCGTAAGGTGGTCCATCTTATACATTTTCTGCAACAACGGAAAATCCCAGGATTCTTACTGACCTTGGACATATATAAAGCTTTTGATTCTCTATCCTGGGAATATCTGCGGTTTGTGCTGTCTCGTTGGGGTTTCGGGGATTCTATTCTCTCTTGGATTCAAGCCTTGTATTCCTTTCCTTCGGCCTCCGTTAAATACACTGGGTGTTTCTCGGATCCCTTTCCTGTTGGGCGAGGGACGAGGCAGGGCTGCCCGCTGTCCCCGGCGCTCTTTGTCCTGGCGCTTGAGCCACTGGCTTTAGCACTCCGGACCGACTGCAATGTATCGTAGGTTCCATACACGGGACAGGAGTTTAAGCTGAGCCTCTTTGCGGACGATGCCCTCTTGACCCTTACTAATCCTCTGACGACGCTTCCTAATTTGCAACGGGTTCTTGAGCGTTTCTCCTTGATTTCGGGTCTACGTATTAATTTGGATAAAACCGTTGCTCTCAATATTACTTTGGCTTCAGATTTGGTTTCGCGCCTACAATCCCACTTCCCTTACCGGTGGGCTTCTTCTTGAATACTTGGGCATTCGCTTGACCCCCACCTATGACTCCCTTTTTGCTGCAAATTATTATCCTTTGCTTAGCTCTTTATCTTCTCTTATGCATTCCTGGCAATTTCCGCACCTGTCTTGGATAGGACGGGTTCATTCAGTGAAAATGACCATCTTGCCGAAATTGTTATATTATTTTCGCACTCTCCCAGTGCGGGTTCCCCCTCATTTTCTTCGGTTGCTTCAGACGAAGTTTATGCGTTTCATCTGGGCCAATAAGCATCCCAGAGTCTCTAGAAATACGCTCTTTGCTCATAGACTCCAAGGTGGTCTTGGGGTACCCAATGTAACTAAGTATTATCAGGTGAGCCAAATTGCCTCGCTGTCTATGTTGCACGCTTCCTCCGATGTTCCTCTCTGGGTCCTGCTGGAACTACCTAATTGTGCCCTTATCGCACTGTCAACACTTCTATGGCTTCCCCCTGCCCTGCGCCCTATGGCGCTGAGTCCGATGTTGCTCCATGGCCTACGAGTCTGGGACTCTGTATGTTACTCCAGTGGCCTGATGTCACCCTTTTTGCCCTTGCTTCCAATCGTTAATAACGCTCTTTTCCCGCCGGGTCTAGATCACCCGAGGGCATTTTCTTGGTGGGTGGCTCATGGTTTCTCACAGGTGCGACACTTTTTGATTTTTCGGTCCTTTCCCACCTGGAATGTCCTTCGGGAGTCTCGGGATGTTCCCCCAGCGGAATTTTTTCGGTACCTTCAATTGCGGCACTGGCTACTCTCGCTGAGGGCCAGTTCTGCTTTCCCATATCAGAAATCTGCCTTTGAACGGCTTTGCCAGCAGCGTCCGGGCGCCCCGGGCCTTATCTCCCTTCTTTACGCAGCTTTGAACAGACGCTCGTCGCACACTTCTCTTTCATATGTAGTTCAGTGGGAACGCGACCTGGGAGTGGCTGTGGATCCGGAGGACTGGAATAAAGCCTGGTCACTCATAGCTAAATGTTCGTTTAATACGACCACGCTGGAAGCAGCCTATAAGGTATTGTTTCGTTGGTATTGGGTGCCGGCTCGTTTGGCCCAGGCTAACCCTGCCTGTAGTGATCGATGTTTTCGGGGTTGTGGCCATCGTGGCGATGTACTGCATATCTGGTGGTCATGCTCGAGGTTGGTTCGTTTTTGGTCTCGTGTGTTTGGCCTCCTTTTCACTTTGTTTCATCTCTCCATACACCGGGATGCTCGGTATGCTTTGCTTCATTGCCCCCATACCGGGCCTCTTGGCTCGTCAGCAGCGGTTGGCTTCCTATTTGTTTTTATCGGCCACTAGGACAATTGCTCAGGCCTGGAAGAGTCCGTTTGTACTTTTTCAGGGGGTGCGGGATCGTATGACTACTATGATGCTCAATGAACAGATGTCGAGTATATGCAACGACTCTCAATGTAAATTTTTGAAAATATGGGAGCCGTGGTTGCAATATGCCTTTCCCACGCTCCCCCCGGCCAGTGTAGGGAGGTGATAGAGTTTGGTATTGGCGCTCATGGACCCTTGCTCTTTGGTGTGTGTTTTTTTTTCTTTCTTCTCTGCTCTTCTTCTCTCCTTTTCTGTTTGTTTTGGTGTGACAGTGGACAGCTGTCTTTAGTTGTGATAGTCACTGATGTTATTGTAACCTATGTGCCATTGATAGCCCCTGCGTGAGCATACGTTTTGCCTTATTGGAATTAGAGCGTTGTCTGCTCTATTATGCATTTTCTATCGGTGCAATTGATAGCCCCTGCGTGGGCGTGTTTTGTTGCCTCTGTTTTATACTGTTTAAAATTAATAAAAACCATTGAAATACAAATAAACTAAAATAAGCACCTTTTGATTTTATTACAACACTCAGACTTTTTGGGTACAAGTCTATTAGCATGGCATATTTTGATGTGGCAATATTTACCCACTCTTCCTTGCACAAAAAACTCTGTCTATCAGATTGTGAGGGCATCTCCTGTGCACAGCCCTCTTCAGATCACCCCACAGATTTTCGATCAGATTCAGGTTTGGGCTCTGACTGAGCCATTCCAAAACTTTCATCTTCTGATGAAGCCATTCCTTTGTTGATTTGGATGTATGCTTTGGGTCGTTCTCATAGTGAAAGATGAAGTTCCTCTTCATGTTCAGCTTTCTAGCAGAAGCCTGAAGGTTTTGTGCCAATATTGACTGGTATCTGGAACTGTTCATAATTCCCTCTACCTTGACTAAGGCCCCAGTTCCAGCTGAAGAAAGACAGCCCCAAAACATGATGCTGCCACCACCATGCTTCACTGTGAGTATGGTGTTCTTTTGGTGATGTGCAGTGTTGTTTTTATGCCAAACATATCTTTTGGAATTATGGCCAAAAAGTTCAACCTTGGTTTCATCATCCCAAAATATATTTTCCCACATGCTTTTGGGAGACTTCAGATGTGTTTTTGCAAAATTTAGCCAGGCATGGATGTTTTTCTTTGTAAGAAAAGGCTTCTGTCTTGCTACTCTATCCCATAGCCCATACATATAAAGAATACGGAGATTGTTGTCACATGTACCACACAACTAGTACTTGCCAGATATTCCTACAGCTTCTTTAATGTTGCTGTAGGCTTCTTAGCAGCCTCCCAGACCAGTTTTCTTCTCGTCTTTTCATCAATTTTGGAGCGATGTCCAGTTCTTGGTAATGTCACTGTTGTTCTCCACTTGGTGATGACTGTCTTCACTGTGTTCCATGGTATATCTAATGCCTTGGAAATTCTTTTGTACCCTTCTCCTGACTGATACCTTTTAACAGTGAGATGCCTCTGATGCTTTGGAAGCTCTATGCGGACCATGGCTTTTGCTGTAGGATGCAACTAAGAAAATGTCAGGAAAGACTACTAGAACAGCTGAACTTTATTTGGGGTTAATCAGAGGCCCTTTAAATGATGGCAGGTGTGTGTTGACTCCTGTTTAACATGATTTTGAATGTGAGTGCTTAATTATGAACACCGCTACATCCCCAGTTAAATGAGGGTGTGCACACGTATGCAACCACATTATTTTAGTTTTTTATGTCTACTCCCCCCCCCCCCCCCCCCCCCCAAAAGATTTCAGTTAAGTTTTTCAATTGAGATGTACAGTTTACAGGTCACAATAAAGGTGGAAAAGTTTCTGAAATGATTTATCTTTGTCACATTTTTTTACTTAACAGAAACCGAACATTTAAACAGGGGTGTGTAGACTTTTTATATCCACTGTATTTTTATGTCGCACGATATTTGCACAGCTGTTTTTCACAATTTTTTTGGGAAAAAGTACACTTTAATGAATTTTAATACAGAAAAACACAATATAATACCCAGTTGTTTGGTAAAATATGAAAGATACTGTTAGGCCGAGTAAATAGTTCCCTAACATGTCATGCTTTAGAATTGCGCAAGCTGTGAGTCCTATTTTTGTTAGACATGTGTGCAATAATGCTGAATCTCATTTTATTTTTGATCATGTATTTTTATGTTTTTGTCCTCATTACTTTGCATGAACTCAAATCAAAGTCCCAGCACCTCTTAGATTCTTTTTTCTTCTTTGGAGTATTCTTTTTTACATTACAGTCCTAGGTCTGATTTGGCCTTCTTCGAGTCAGATCCTTTTGCACTATTTCATTGAAGACTTGTGCTTCAATATGTTCTGCTGTAACAGTGGCAGGTCATTGAGTTCTGTGAACACTTTGATTTGTTTTAGGTACTAAGGACCAGGTTGCCCCTGGCCTGGTTTTTTTTTTTTTAATTTTGAGTTCACAATCACATTAACTAGTTTATTTTTATTTACCACAACAGAGGCAGTGTATCTGGATCGTAGCAATCTTCATGAAACCTTGTGAGCCAAACCCAGACCCCACACCATGGGGACGGCTGTAAAATTGCTTAAGGCATGGGATTCTGGATGGCGCTTTGTGCAATGCACGTATTCATTTGCAGGGTGCTATACAGGTCCAGGGCTGTGATCCATGCCTATGTCCCTTTTGGGAGTATGCCCACTGTGATAGGCAAGGCCTGGACTCTATCTAGGTTCCAGCATCATGGACAGATAAGACGGGGTCAACCTGTATCTCTAACCCTTACTGTTAAAACAGAGACTGTGTTTGGTATGTATTCATGTTCTAGTTTAAACTTTTTCAAGCTTGGCTCTAAAACTCAACCATTCAGAGCTTAGTTTCAGGTGGATGCCTAGGTGTTACATCATACCACTGGTGGCACACTTTACTGCCACTTCTGCCTAGGGATATTTTAAGGTACTCAGGCGCTTCCTTCTGCCTTTCACTACAGGACAGTCTACACCCAGGTTGCTGTGTACTCCTTCCAAACACACTTAGCCGGTATTCCCCATACTGCTCCGTGAGTACCCCATAGGGGAATACCCCAACGTGTAGCTATGGCAGAAACCAGTCAAAAGGGAGCCATGGAAAAATATGAGGCAAACATTTGCTCTGCCAAAGGCCTACATGACATCCAACCTCAGAGCCACAATATTTCCCTTGCACTGGGCAGGACCCGGTTTTAACACTGGTCTCTGCATCCAATGCTAGTTCCATTTTAGGTATGCAAAAAGTGGCTTACCTGACAAAAGCAGATTTGTCTGCATGTATATATGTCACTTCAGGGCTCCAGAATGCCAAGCCTCTTCTTTAGCTTCTCTGTCTCCACCTGAGTCAGATCCCAGTATGCCCAGCCTAAAAGAGGTGGGCTTAAAAGGGAGTGAAGAGGACCTGGAGGCAGTGTTAAAGGAGACTGTGAAAGATTTCTCACCCACAGACTCCTGTACACCTGAAACTGCAGCTTCATGCAACATGCTTTTATTAAATATAACAATGTAGGAACGCTATCACCGTTTAAACATCACAAAGAGTATAAAAGAATATGCAAAAAGGAAATAAAGGCTGCAAAAATTTAAAATGAATGACAGATTACAAAGGATAGCAGGACAAACCCCAAAAACTTCTTCATATATTAATAGTAAAAAGGTCAGGTCCGAGCATGTAGGACCTTTTCAAAATAATCTAGAGTGGGTGACTGAGGACAAAGAGAAGGCAAATGTATTAAATACCTTCTTCAGCTCTGTGTATACAAAGGAACATGGGGGAGCTCTTGTCCATAATGGACATGGTATTGACACAGCCCCAGATGATCCACATTGGCTCACAATTAATATGATCCAGAAATATTTAGACAGAAGAAAGGTGAATAAAGCACCTGGACCGGATGGCATACACCCATGGGTCCTTAAACAATTGAGCTCTGTTATTTCAAAGCCATTGTTTCTAATTGGAATGGCGCAAGGCCAATGTGGTGCCAATATTTAAAAAAGGGTCAAAATCTTTACCAAGTAATTATGGACCTGTTAGTTTAACTTCTATAGTCGGGAAGATAGTGGAGAGTTTAATAAAAGACCACATAGATGAGTTATCGCTGAAAAAAAAATATTTTAAGCAACAGACAGCATGGATTCATGAAAGACAGAAGTTGTCAAACAAATCTGATTTCTTTTTATGAGGAGGTGAGCAAAACCTTGGACAGAGGGGTGGCGGTGGATGTGGTATACTTGGATTTTTCAAAATCGTTTGACACAGTTCCCCACACACAGCTAATGTGTAAGGTAAAGTCTACAGGCTTGGAAAAATCAGTATGTAAATGGCTAGAAAACTGGCTAAAATATTGTATTCAGAGAGTAGTGGTTAATGATTCATACTCTGAATGGTCTAGGGTTGTCAGTGGTGTACCCCAAGATTCAGTGTTGGGACCCTTACTTTTTAATATATTTAGAAACAATATAGGGTCTGGGATTATAAATACCATTTCAGTCTTTGCAGATGACACCAAGCTGTGCAGTGAAATAATGTCCTTGCAGGATGTCTGCAACTTACAAGCCAACCTCAATGCACTGTTTAATTGGGCAACTATGTGGCAAATGAGGTTTAATGTTGATAAATGTAAGGTTATGCACTTGGGGGCTAAGAATATGCATGCATCATACATACTAGGGGGGTACAACTGGGGGAATAAATGGTGGAGAAGGATCTGGGAGTTCTGGTAGATCACAAGCTTAATAATGGCATGCAATGCCAAGCTCCGGTTTCTAAAGTGAGCAAAATCCTCTCTTGTATTAAAAGAGGTATACACTCCAGAGAGAGAGATATCATTTTACCCCTGTACAAATCATTAGTATGACCTCATCTGGAATATGCAGGTCCGTTTTGGGCACCAATTCACAAAAAGAACATTGGGGAACTAGAGAAAGTACAGAGAAGGGCAACTAAACTGATAAGAAGCATGGAGGAGCTCAGCTATGAGGAAAGATTAGAGGAACTGAATTTATTCTCTCTTGAGAAGAGGAGATTAAGGGGGGATATGATCAACATGTATAAATACATAAGTGGTCCATATAGTGAACTTGGTGCAGACTTATTCACTTTAACACCTTCCCGCCCGGCCTATAGCAGATTGACGGCTGGGCGGGACACTCGCCGTTGTGACTGGGCGTCATATGACGTCCTGTCAAAAGCATCCATTCACGTGGCTGCGGGGCCGAACAGCGGCATGATCTGTCGCTGGCTGTGTCCTCTGGAGTAGTTCAATGTTACTATGGTAACATTTTATTGCTTTGGTCACAGTGTGTTGAAAAATAGAATAGTAAAAAAAAATAAAAATTAATGTAATAAAAAATAAAAAAAGTTGAAACATGAAAAAAAAAAAATTATTTTTAGCTTTTTTTTTTACATACTGTCACCAGTCAGTGTCCCTGATTACTGCCACACCAGTTATATAAGAATGGTGTACTGGACTGGTGACAATATGTTTAAAAAAAAAATTGAGAGTTTTTTTTTTTTTTTCTTAAACATTAGCCTCCCGGCCAATGGCCGTTTGGCGGCCAGCAAAATCCTTCAGCGTTCCAGGTGGACGCCATACGGCGTCCTCCCGGCATGTGCAGTTTGCGCGCCTGCAGAGCCGCACAGCGGCGCGATCTGTCACCGGCTGTGTACCTCGGACACGGCCCATGACAGATCTGAGTACCGGCCCCATTGCCGGTACCATGTGACCTGCTGTGACCAATCACAGCAGGTCACATGACAGTTGTATACAATGGATGGCTTCATTCATGCCATCCATTGTATACTAGTGTCTAGCTGTGAATGGTCACAGCGATCACATGCACAAGCTGGGCCAATCATAGCCTAGCTGTGTCATGTGATTAGCCGTGGCCAAATCACAGCTAAGCACAAAAAAAAAAAAAAAATCCCTGAATGAATCGATGTCATTCAGGTAAATGCTTGCTTATAGCAAAGTAATTATTTGCTATAAGCAAATTGTGTAAAAAAAAAAAAAAAAAAAAAAATACTGATCACTTCCCCAAAGTAGTACAATGTTACTATGGTAACATTGTACTACTTTGGTCATAGTGAAATCTGAAAAAGAAATCTTAAAAAAAAAGAAAAAAAAAAAAATTATATATATTTTTTTTCATACTGTCACCAGTTAGTGTCCCTGATCACTGCAGTGCCAGTTATATGATGACGCTGTACTACACTGGTGACAGTATGTAAACAAAAAATAGTGAAAATAATTTTTTTAATTTTTTAATTTTCCGAAAAATTATGACAAAAAAAAAGCAACTTCAAAAAACTTGCCATGCCTCTTATGTAATACGTCGGACTGTCTACTTTGCAAAAAGGGGTCATTTGGGGGATATCTGTACTGTTCTGACATTCTTGGACCTCAAGAAATTAGATTGGCCGTCAGTACTTCAGGATTGATCAACTCTATAACTTTCATACAAACTAAAAAATACATCCTAATTTGGGTTATTTTCACCAAAGACATGTAGTAGAATACATTTTGGCCTAAATTTATGAAGAACAATTATTTATTTGCAAACTTTTATAACAGAAACAAAGAAAAATGTTTTTTTTAAAACTTTTTGGTCTTTTTTTGTTAATTTAGCAAAAAATAAAAACCCCGGTGGTGATTAAATACCACCAAAAGAAAGCTCTAGTTGTGTGAAGAAAATGATAAAATTTTAGTTTGGGTACAATGTTGTATGACCGCGCAATTGCCATTCAAAGTGTGAGAGCCCTGAAACCTGAAAAATGATCTGGGCAGGAAGGGGGTAAAAGTGCCCGGTATTGAAATGCTTAATTTTCCAAAAAATTGTAACAAAAAATTACAATCTCCAAAAACCTCATCATGCCTCTTATTAAATACCTTTGACTGTCTATTTTCCAAAAATTGGTAATTTGGGGGGTTTTTGTACTATGCTGGCGTTTTCGGCCTCAAGAAATGAGATTGGCCATCAGTAAATTGATCGATTGTCAGATATCTATGCCATGATTTGTGGACTCTATAACTTTCCTACAGACTAAATAATATACACTAATTTGGGTATTTTCACCAAAGAAATGTAGCAGAATACATTTTGACCTAAATTTATAAAGAAACGTTATTTGCAAAGTTTTATAAGACAAACGAAGAAAAAGGAGGTTTCTTTTTTTCGAACGTTTCAGGGTTTTTTGTTCAGCAAAAAATAAAAAACTCAGTGGTGATTAAATACCACCAAAAGAAAGCTCTATTTGTGTGAAAAAAAATGGTACAGTGTTGCATGACTGCGCAATTGTCATTAAAGTGCGACAACACTGAAAGCTTAAATTTGGCCTGGGCAAGAAGGGAGTAAAAGTGCCCGGTATTAAAGTTGTTCAGGTCATCACAGTGGACAAGGGGGCATTCTTTACATCTGGAGGAAAATAAATTTAATCTCCAAATACGGAAAGTAAGAGCTGTGAAAATGTGGAATAGACTCCCTCAAGAGTTGGTTCTGGCCTGGATTCTTTCTTGGATACACAGAATATAACTGGATACTAACATTTATAGGTACAGTTCATCCAGGGAATATCGGATTGCCTTTTTTGGGATCAGGAAGGAATCAGTTCCCCTGCAGGAGCAAATTGGTTCATGTTTTGCTGGGTTTTTTGCCATCCTCTGGATCAACTGTGGGTGTAGGATTACAACATTTTTTTTTAATGGTTGAACTGGATGGACTTTTGTCTTTTTTCAGCCAGACTATGTAACTATATGCCTTCTAATGTGGATATGCTCAATTCTGTTGTGCGCAAGTCTTGACATTGTCACACTTGATTCTCCTCCATCTCCTGTTCATAAACAAATAGAATGGGAAATTCATGGAAATTGGACAACTCCAGAAAAGATTTTCACTCCTCTGAAAACCACTGCAAATGATTGCCCTATCCAGTGAAAAAAAGTTTACTAAAAAGTGGTTACGTTAGTTGATCCTGCCTTCACAGCTTTAAACCTCTCACTATTAGAATCAAAGATGTTCAAAGAGTCTACAGGTAGAAGTTTTGAGATGTGTCTAAAGGCTTTCTTTACACTCGCAGGCCCAACTGTGCAACCAACTGTGGCTCAGATTTATGTCTGTCAAACTGTAGCTAACTAGAATGAGGCCTTGAACAACCAACACGATATTGTATAACAGGACCATGCCTTAAAAGAGTAATATGGCCAAGGTTTCTTGGGTATTCCAGCATTAGGTCTCTGTAGCCATGCTTTGTAATGCCACCACCTGGTTCTCTGTTCATACCTTTTTAAAGTTCTACCAGGTGGATATCCAGTCTTCTGTAGATGCAGCTTTCAGTAGCAAGGTTCTTGCAGCAGCATTCTGAAGTTGTGCCTGTTGACTCCTGTTGTTAGGCCTGTTGGCACAATTTTGCCACAGTTTGCCTATTTGTTGCCCAATCTTCTCCTTTGTTGCGTGGGTTAGTTTGAGGGTCTGGGAATACTCATCCTGTGTCCTGTACTGTATGATTAAGATAAAATGAGTTTTGACTTGTTTGTAAATTCCATAGCTTGGAGTACAGTACAGGCCACCCTCACTTCTAATCCTTGGTTACTCTGCATTACTTGTTACAAAAATGAGCACTCACGAGTGGGGTAGGGTTGTAAAGAAGACACCCAAGGGGCGTGTTCTCAAAAGCTTGCCTTTGTTCTAAAGGTACAGCCTCACTATTTTTTCTTATTTGCACATGAAATTCAGTTTTTCAGTTCAGTGATTGTAAACGTGCGTTATCAAATTATAGAATGACAGTCATTTTGCTTTTTTTCTGTTTTTAAAACTATAGTGAGCAAGTGATCCATCTGTGGCTTGAGGTGCTCTGTTCCAGCTTGCAGACAGTGGAGAAGTGGTATCAGCCATGGTCTTTTCTGAGGAGCCCAGGTTGGGTGCAAATCAAGTGTGAGCTGAGGTGAGATGGTTACATCTCTTAGATGAGATTGACATGTTGTGTTATCTAATTCAGGATTACAGTGACGTGATAATAATCAGAATATCCTTCAGGGTTAGCTGAGGAATTTCTGCATGGAACAAGCATATATTCCTCACATCGTTCTTCCCTATACCTGTGATTACCCCGCCCTCTTATACAGTTATACAGTAAAAAAAATACGATGTGTTTATTCTATGTAGTCTTAAAGTGTATGTCCAGCCAAAGCATTTATTTTAGTTTTGCTATAGTTTAATCTTCTGACAAAGTAAGCCAAGTTTTTATTTTGTTTCTCATACCTTTTTTGTACAGACTTTCTTATTGAAATATCTTTAAAAGTTGAACTATACTCCCCTTGAATCCAGTGATGTGCCATCCCGGAACCAGCTGCTGACATCCTCAGGCAGTTGGCTTCCGGGTTTCGAGCTTCGGCTGCTGTCATTAGCCAGGCGGAGATTACGTCACTCCCACGCATGCACAAGAGTTCAGTCATATTCCGCATTGCCAAATGTGTGCAGTGAGCTGCGCTTGTGCAGCTTATTGTAAAGGGATGGACAGGCAGGTAAGAATCTTTACTGCAGAAGAGACAAAGCAGTTCTCTTCTGCATTAAAAATCCTGCCTGTCTGCCATTTTTCAATTACCAGCCTAAAGTTACACTTTAGATGATAGGCACTCATTTGAAATGTATGTGGTGGCAAATTCTAAAAATAAAAACATTCAGGACAGCTTTCCAATACATACATGCACATTTCTCCATGTAATGGCTCTTTACAAACAATATGAGTGCTGCAGAATACCTGATGATCATGCCAGAAATGCAGTCAACTGCACTTCCTTACATCAGCACATCCCCTCTTCTCATCTCTGTAACTTTGTTTATATTATCAATGCTGTCTCCCCTCCAATACAAGGTGCTTTATGCTTTCACTTACTGTAAAGTGGCTCACAGAGAGGCAAAAAGTAGAAGCTTTTTTTTCCAACAAATTTTAATTTCACACAAGCTAGATATTTAATTCCTCTGTAATAGGGTGGTAAACGGCAAAGAATTGGTTTGGGGGGAGCGAGTGCTAATAATGTAAACATGGAGAAGTTATGAAGATGAGAAAAGGAAGTTGAGCTGACTTAATCTAGAAGAGAAATTAGGCAGGGCTGACAACATGATTTGGGAATTTAGTGCAGCAATGGCTGTGTTGTCAGCACACTACAGGAAGTTCATAGATGCATTTTCAGCAGAATCATCGGGTATTTTTCTGCACAATGTATCAATGTCATAACAAGGCTCACTTTGGAGGGATTTTCTCTCACATCCGGTTTTGGCTATAAAACAGGAAGTGAAGTGAAATCTCCCCTATGAGAAACAGATTGCAAAAACGGACTGGGGTTGTAACCTTCCCTTACTCCTGGTTCACATACAGTTGTGTTCAAAATAATAGCAGTCAGATAACACTAACCTGATCAATCACTGGTTTTGGTAGAAATGATATTTCTACATGGCAAATAATTTACTAGCAGGTGTAGTAGAGTAATAGAAATCCAAGAGACCCAACAGTCATGACATGCATGCTTCTGATTCTGTGTAATTGAATCACTAATTGAAAGGGGCATGTTCAAAATAATAGCAGTGTGGAGTTCTATTAGTGAGGTCATTCATTCTTTGAAAAACAGGTGGCAATTATTGCCCTTATTTAAGGAAGGAAGGCAGCAAATGTTGTACATGCTGGTTACAGTGCATTTCTCTCTGAAATTCTGAGGAAAATTGGTCGTTCCAGACATTGTTCAGAAGAACAGCGTACCTTGAGTAAAAAGTTGATTGGAGAGGGGAAAACATATAAAGAAGTGCAGAAAATGATAGGCTGCTCAGCTAAAATGATCGCAAATGCTTTAAAATGGCAATCAAAACCTGAAAGACGTGGAAGAAAGAGAAAAACTACCATTGGAATGGATAGAAGAATAGCCAAAATGGCAAGGACTCAGCCAACAATCAGCTCCAGGAACATCAAAGAAGGTCTAAAGTTACTTGTGAGTACTGTTACAATTAGAAGACGCCTATGTGAAGCCAAGCTATCTGCAAGAAGCCCCCACAAAGTCCCACTGTTGAAAAAAAGACATGAGCTGAAGAGGTTACAATTTGCCAAAGAGCACATTGACTGGATTAAAGAGAAAGGGCGCAACATTTTGTGGACTGATGAAAGTAAGATTGTTCTTTTTGGGTCTAGTGGCCGGAGACAGTTTGTCAGACGACCCCCAAACACTGAATTCAAGCCACAGTACACTGTGAAGATAGTGAAGCATGGTTGCACAAGCATCATGATATGGGGATGTTTCTCATACTACGGTGTTGGGCCTATTTATCGCATACCAGGGATCATGGATCAGTTTGAATACATCAGAATACTTGAAGAGGTCATGCTGCCTTATGCTGAAGAGGAAATGCCCTTGAAATGGGTGTTCCAACAAGACAAGGACCCTAAACACACCAGTAAATGTGCAACATCTTGATTCCAGACCAACAAGATTGACATTATGGAGTGGCTAGCCCAATCCCCGGATCTTAATCCAATAGAAAACTTGTGGAGTGACATCACAAATGCAGTTTCTGAGGCAAAACCAAGAAATAGAGAAGAACTGTGGAATGTAGTCCAATCATCCTGGGCTGGAATACCTGTTCACAGGTGCCAGAAGTTGGTTGACTCCATGCAACACAGATGTACAGCAGTTCTCAGAAACAGTGGTTATACAACTAAATATTAATTAAGTGATTCAAAGGAAAGCAAAATTTCAAACAGTTTTCAGTTTATATAGTGAATGTTTGAGTTTGTAAAGAAGAATACAAACACTGCTATTTTTTTGAACAGTCTAATATTCACTTTATCTTCTTGATATATTTTTCTTCATGTTTTGATTTGGAATCGAATGTGTAGTGTTCCCAATGCATTTGTGTGTATGGAAATAAAAGCTATTAGAAGGATTTTGAGCTTTATTCACTTTTTTCAACACACTGCTATTATTTTGAACACAACTGTATGTGCAGCCGTACAGGCCACGATTTGCGCAGAAACAAGAGCCCATTCCTTTGAATGGACTGCCTTGCCCCCAGGACACGCAGGGAAGAAGTCCCTTCACTACTTGGAAAATCGCAGCCCGCATGGGAACCGAAGTTCCCAGTATGGTTGCAATTTCCAGTGCAGGCAGCGTGCTGTTAGAATTAATGGCACCCGCTTGCGGATCCCGCATTCCTCTGTGTGGGTGGTGCGGCTGCAGGTTTCTGTGCGGGTCCCGCAGCGGCACCACCCACACAGATGTGAACCAAGCATTACCCTATCCAAAATGAAAACAAATTTGCCTTTAGTTACACTTTATGTATTTGTATCTAGCATCTAGTTATCATAAACACTCCCACCTACATTTTACAGTTTTAGGTGGAAGACAGCTAATTTGTATATATTTTTGGACAGTGGAAGGAAATCAAAAACCTACAGGGAGGAAAATACAGTGCCTTGACAGAAACTAAATCCAGGACCCTAGTCCTGTAAAGTAGTAGTGCTACCTAATGAACCACCATTTCACTGTGCACATTTGCTCTTGAATTATATAGAAGGAAATGGCTGGATAGCTGAAGAATTGGTACTTAACAGCAAATCAAGCAGGTTCTGCTCATAAAGTGATGATTCAACACTGCAAAGACATCATTGTGTTGTTCTTGCACATACATGTCAGTTGCTGTATGTACTAAGAGACAAAAACAACCTAATCAGTATTCATATTTTTTCAGGGTTCTCTCAAAGTTTGCCTTTAGTTTGTCACCCGACTGGGAATTACCTGTGAAAAGGGAGGTGAGTGTGAGTGACTTTTTATATACCTTCCCATCCAGTTGTATTACATGCAGTGCAAGGAGTTACTTCTTCATTATACAGTCTTCAGCAGAAAATAATTGTCACCACTTTTTTAGTTGGTGTACAAACAACCGTAGTTACATAGTTAGTCTGGTTGGACCCAGTTCAACCCACAGAAAAAAAAAACCACACACACACACAAATAGAAAACCTCCATATACACAATCCAGTTGATCCAGAGGAATGCAAAAGAAACCCCAATAAAGCATGATTCATTTTGTTCCAACGGGGAAAAAATCCTTCCTGAGCTCCTAAGAGGCAATCAAATATTCCCTGGGTCATCTTTACCTATAAATGTTAGTATCCAATTATATTATGTGCATTTAGGAAAGAATCCAGGTCGTTTTGAAACAATCTACTGAGCTGGCCAGAACCAGCTCTTGATGGAATTTATTCCACATTTTCACAGCTCTTACTGTGAAGAAAACTTTCTGTATTTGAGAAATCCATATCTCTTTTCTTCCAGACGTAAAGAGTGGTCCCTTGTCCACTGTAATGACCTTAAAGTGAATAAGTCTACACCAAGTTCACTATATGGACCACTTATGTATTTAACATGTTGATCATATCACCCCCTTAATCTCCTCTTCTCAAGAGATAATAAATTCAGTTCCTCTAATCTTTCATCGTAGCTGAGCTCCTCCATGCCTCTTAGTTTGGTTGCGCTACTCTGTACTTTCTCCAGTTGTCCAAAATCTTTTTTGTGAATTGGTGCCCAAAACTGAGCTGCATATTTCAGATGAGGTTTTAGTAATGAATTGTATGGGGGGTAAAATGATGTTTCTTTCTTTGCACTCTATACTTCATACAAGAAAGGATTTTGCTCACTTTGGAAATTGCAGTTTTGCATTAAAGCGTAGCTCCACCCAAAAGGGTAAGTTTCGCTTTAAAGACTGGTCGCCCTCACCCCATTAAGGATTGGCACCGTTGGGGAGGAGGGGGGAGCAGGTACCTGCTCCCACTTCCGCTGCGATCATCTAGGCATTCGGAAGCGAAAGTTGTCCTCCCCATAGTCATCTGGGACACGTGACAGGTCCCAGAAGACTACTGGGCTACTCAGGAAGCGTAGTGTTACTCACACATGCGCAATGGGCACCCGGCTATGAAGCCGCAAGCTGTCACAGCCGGGTGCCCACACTGAAGATGCTGGCTCCTGGAACACCAGACGGCTGGTGAAACAGGCTGCCGGGAGGGCACTGCGGGATCGTAGGACAGGTGAGTGGCTGTTTTTGAAAAGTCAGCAGTTACAGTGTTGGTCGCTGATGACTTTTATTTTTTTACAGTGTGAGTGGCACTCCGCTTTAACCGTCAATATTCCTTTCCCCAGCTTTATTCCAAATGCCTTTTTTTTTTTCTTATAAACAGTTGGACAGTGTATGGGCAGGAATGATTTATAACTGGAGGCGGAGACAGTCATATTTGGCTAAAAAGTAAAGGGCAGAAAAAACTGTTTTATACTTTTTTTTGTTCTCCATGTGATAGAGTTGCAGTTAATGGTGTGTTGGATGCTTGTTGGGCATTATGTTATTAAAATAGGAATTTGAGTTCTGTATAGATCACCCTAAAAGTCCAACATATGGGACACTAAATACCACTCGTAACACTGGGTAATTAGTTTGATTGAAGTCCAGCTGAACGGTCGCAATTTATTAGTGTAATGCAGCCAGGGTGCATAATACAGTAATGGATATGATTTTCTTTTACTCTTTAACTGGTAAGTGCTGCAGCAAGGGTTAAAAAAGCCCTTGTTGCAGCAATCTGAAGACTGCAACTCTATCATAGAAAGCAGCAATCCAGCTTTCCCATGGCCTAACAAGCCCCCAGTTACTGACCCACTCATTAAAGACTTAACATTTCTTGTGCTATCTTGGTAAAAGCGGGGCTTTGTTTCCCTAATGTCAGAACCTTCATCAAGTAGAACAGTGAACAGCACAGTAGTGACATCAACATACTAGACTAGCAATCAGAGGTAGCAGTGAATACTGCTGATCTCTGAAGCTGTGAGCACATGAGTGCCTAGGCACCCTCATATGCACAAGGGTGCCTGGTAACTTATTTTTCAGGAGGAATTCCAGATATAAGGTACATTTTCAAGGCACTACTTGAGTGCAACTAACTTTTGAAAATGTTGTCTATCGCCAAATTTCACTTTTTGAGTTCAGATCCATTTTAAATATGTGACCTGGACTAATTTATTGGCTATAGCTGAGTATTTGGAAACTAAAATTATGCTGCTGAAATCTATTGTACAAAAATAAAACAAACTAACCTTTATGACTTGTTTATGCATTGCAGGAAAAGGAGAAGAAGCCGCTGAAGGAAGGTGTTCAGGATATGTTAGTTAAACACCACCTGTTCAGTTGGGACATTGATGGATGATGGTTCTCATCTTCTGCTGACCTTATGAAGTTTGAACTTCACTCCTGCCGTGCACTTTTCTATTACTGTTCTACTGCCAAGAACTCTCTCAAGAAACTTTTGTTAACATACAAAACTCTGGATTTACACTCCAATTTGAATGTAAAGGGAGAAATGCTAGACTACTTAGAAACACTGGGA
The DNA here is from genome assembly GCF_062004578.1 of Staurois parvus. NCBI lineage: Eukaryota > Metazoa > Chordata > Amphibia > Anura > Ranidae > Staurois > Staurois parvus. The sequence continues at coordinate 1,202,537 of NW_028317945.1, forward strand.
AGAGATTGTGCCACATTTAATGGTTCAACTCCACTTGACCTACTCTTTCATTCTGTCATTTTCATTTGAGTTTGTCTGACATATAAGAGTGGATGTACCATCGTCATATAGTTCTGTAGCTGTGTGTATATAAAATATATATAAATATATACAAGTGTATATTTTGAAACCAATATGTATATTTTGCTTTTTTTCCTTTCAATAAGTTTTTATTGGAAACTAATTTCCAGGTATATATTATAACCGCTGTCATGTTTACAAACAGATACATGAGATCAATAGCATACAAGCTAAGGCGGTTGTACATCATATACAAAAACTGTAACAAAAAAGCAAAGCTTCTGGTGTATCAAAATGGTTCGTTGACCATGTTACATCACAGGAAGAACAGCATAAGTACCAACAGAGGAGCCATACACTCTGATTGAGGAATCAGGCGTTGGGCTGAAATTTCACACTCCCAGGTTTAATTTGAGGGTATGTACATCCAAGTTGGAGGAAGGGTTTAGGAATTACAGCTCTTAGGAGTAGCCATCCCCCCTTTTTAAAGGAATCAATAGTAATTGGACAATTGAATATAAGCATAAATAAAATGTTCATTTTTAATATTTTGTTGAGAATCCTTTACTGACAATCACTGCCTGAAGTCTGGAACCCATGGACATTACCAGAGACTGGGTTTCCTCCTTTGATGCTTTGCCAGGCTCTAACTGAAGCTGTCTGCAGTTGTTCTTTGTTTGTGGGTCTTTCTGCCTTTAGTTTTGCCTTCAGCAAGTGAAATGCATGCTCAATTGGGTTGAGGTCAGGTGATTGAATCGGCCATTGCAGAATATTCCACTTCTTTTCCTTCAAAAGCTCCTGGGTTGCTTTTGCAGTGTGTTTTGGATCATTGTCCATCTGTACTGTGAAGCGCCGTCCAATCAACTTTGCTGCATTTGGCTGAATCTGGGAAGACAGTATATCTCTTAACTCTGCAGAATTCATCCGGCTGCTTCTGTTTTCTGTCATATCATCAATAAACACCAATGACAAAGTGCCACTGGAAGCCATGCATGCCCATGTCATCACACTACCTCCACCATGTTTAATAGCTGACGTTGTGTGCTTTGGATCATGAGCTGTTTCAAGCCTTCTCCACACTTTTTTCTTCCTGTCATTCTGGTACAGATTAGTCTTTGTTTCATCCGTCCAAAGAATGCTTTTCCAGAACTGGTCTGGGTTTTTTAGATGTTTTTTTGGCAAAGTCTAATCTGGCTTTTCTATTCTTCAGGCTTATGAATGGTTTGTACCTTGTGGTGAACCCTCTGTATTTGCTCTTGTGAAGTCTTCTCTTGATTGTAGACTTTGACAATGACATGCCCACCTCCTGGAGAGTGTCCTTTACTTGTCTGGATGTTGTGAATGGGTTTTTCTTTACCATAGAGAGGATCCTGCGATCATCCACCACTGTTGTCTTCTGTGGCCGTCCATGCCTTTTATGTTTCTGAGCTCACCAGTGCGTTCTTCTTTCCTCAGAATGTACCAAACTGTTGATTTGACCACTCCTAATGTTGCTGCTATCTCTCTAATGGATTTGTTTAGTTTTTGAAGCCTTACAATGGCCTGTTTCACTTGCATGGACAGGTCCTTTGAACGCATGATGTAGGTTCACAGCAATAGATTCCAAATGCAAATACCACACTTAGAATCAACTCCAGACCTTTTTCCTGCTTAATTGATAAAGAAATAACGGAGTAGCCCACACCCAGCTTTTGATTCAATTGTCCAAGTACTTTTGATCCCTTTAAAAAGGGGGGATGGCTACTCTTAAGAGCTGTAATTCCTAAACCCTTCCTCCAATTTGGATGTACATACCCTCAAATTAAACCTGAGAGTGTGCAATTTCAGCCAATATCCATTATATAACTGTAGCTTGAATATGTTTTGGTAAATACCTGAAAAAATCTAAATTGTGCCTGTGTTCAAATATATATGGATCTAACTGTAGTAGGATGGGCATGTTTGATCCATCATGTCCATGAAAAGCTTTTCATTAATGAAAAAGAAATCCAATTGGCGGCTGACTTCTGTAAAGGGTGTGAACTGTTGTTTCCAAGCTTTTGCAATGGTTTGTTTTGCCGCCAGTTGCACATACGGAGCCAGTTTAAATTGGTATTTAGTGAAGCCCGGTGCTTTCAGATGTAACAGGACATGCCATGGGTCTTTTGGGAAGGGACAGGTTGATGATTGTAGAAGTTTAACCAATAGCTGCCCGGCCAATAGCCGTTTGGCGGCCGGGAAAAGGCTGTAGATTTCCAGGTGGATGCCATATGGCGTCCTCCCGCACATGTGCACTTTTCGCGCTTGCAGAGCCGCGCAGCGGTGCGATCTGTCACCGGCTGTGTACCTCGGCCACGGCCGATGACAGATCTGAGTACCGGCCCCAGTTGCCGGTACCATGTGACCCTGCTGTGACCAATCACAGCAGGTCACATGACAGTTGGATACAATGGATGGCTTCATTCATGACAGTTGTATACAATGGATGGCTTCATTCATGCCATCCATTGTATACTAGTGTCTAGCTGTGAATGGTCACAGCGATCACATGCACATGTCATGTGATTAGCTGTGGCCAAATCACAGCTAAGCACAAAAAAAAAAAACCCTGAATGAATCGATGTCATTCAGGTAAATGCTTGCTTATAGCAAACTAATTCTTTGCTATAAGCAAATTGTGTAAAAAAAAAAAAAAATACTGATCACTTCCCCAAAGTAGTACAATGTTACTATGGTAACATTGTACTACTTTGAACATAGTGAAATATGAAAAAAAAATCTTAAAAAAATGTAATATAAAAATAATAAAACATTTTTTTAAAAATTACAAAAAGGAAATATTTTTTTTTTCATACTGTCACCAGTCAGTGTCCCTGATCACCGCCATGCCAGTTATATGATGTCGCTGTACTGCACTGGTGACAATATGTAAAAAAAAATTAGTGAAAATAATTTTTTAAATTTTTTCATTTTCCGAAAAATTATGAAAAAAAAAATACGACTTCAAAAAACTTGCCATGCCTCTTACGTCGGACTGTCTACTTTGGGGGATATCTGTACTGTTCTGACATTCTTGGACCTCAAGAAATTAGATTGGCTGTCAGTACTTCAGGATTGATCAATATTCAGATATATCCCATAGTTTGTGAACTCTATAACTTTCCTACAAACTAAAAAATACATCCTAATTTGGGTAATTTTCACCAAAGACGTAGTAGAACTACTTTTATAACAGAAACAAAGAAAAACGTGTTTTTTTAAAAAAAAATTTGGGTTTTTTTTTGTTAATTTAGCAAAAAATAAAAACCCCAGCGGTGATTAAATACCACCAAAAGAAAGCTCTAGTTGTGTGAAAAAAATGATAAAATTTTAGTTTGGTGTTGTATGACTGTGCAATTGTCATTCAAAGTGTGAGAGCGCTGAAACCTGAAAAATGGCCTGGGCAGGAAGCGGTAAAAGTGCCGGTATGGAAGTGCTTAAGTACTTTTTTTCCAGAACCGGGCAAGCATAGGGCATGTCCACCACACATGGAGGACTTCTCTTGGATTAGAGCAGGGGTCCTCAAACAGGGGGCCAGTTCACTGTCCCTCAGACCGTTGGAGGGCTGGACTATAGTTTAAAAAAAAAAAAAAACTATGAACAAATGCGGACACAGTACAGGAGATGACCAGAGACTGCGGACATACAACGGCGGCGGGAATACTGGGCCAGCCGCTCCATAAGAAGCACAGACATTTCCCTCTAAGTGCGTCTTATGGAGCAAAATAGTAACCCATCATTGGTGTCAGTGGGAGGAATAGTGCCCCATCATTAGTGTCAGTGGGAGGAATAGTGCCCCATCATTGGTGTCAGTGGGGGGAGGAATAGTGCCCCATCAATGTTGTCAGTGTGCGAAGGGGAATAGTGCCCCGTCATTGGTGTCAGTGGGAGGAATAGTGTCCTGTCATTGGTGTCAGTGGGAAGAATTGTGCCCCATCATTGGTGTCAGTGGGAAGAAATGTGCCCCATCATTGGTGTCAGTGGGAGGAAATGTGCCCCATCATTGGTGTCAGTGGGAGGAATAGTGCCCTATCATTGGTGTCAGTGGGAGGAATAGTGCCCCATCATTAGTGTCAGTGGGGGGAGGAATAGTGCCCCATTGTTGGTATCAGTGGGGGGAGGAATGTGCCCCATCGTTGGTGTCAGTTTGGGGGGGGGGGAATAGACCACCGTCATTGGTGTCAGTGGGAAGAAACGTGCCCCATCATTGGTGTCAGTGGGAAGAAATGTGCCCCATCATTGGTGTCAGTGGGAGGAATAGTGCCCTATCATTGGTGTTAGTGGGAGGAATAGTGCCCCATCATTAGTGTCAGTGGGGGGAGTGCCTTGGAAATTCGCTTTAACGAATTTCTCCTTACCGTGAGTACTCGCAGTTGGATGCGCAGAAATCCCCCATAAAGCTGTGCGAATCTCGCTTACCATGACTGCAGCTAAACTACACGATTCCTGCCCATCCAACTACTTTAGCTTCTGTTGAAATGTGGGTGATTGGAGCTCCTTATACCTGGAAATGACCACACGACACCTTCAGGTTGATTGTTGAATTCACATAAAAGAAAGTTTTCATTCTCCCCTCTGGTTTTATTACAAATACACACACCCCCCCCCCCCCCCACATGAATAAGGTCAAATCCCTCCCACAGAACAAAGCAATGGGGAGTGCCTATACACAGGATGTACATTCCGATTGGAGCATAGCCTTTCCTATTATCTGTCACTGGTCCTCCCCCATGAGCCTTCTGAGGTCACCAGACTTCCTCCCCTTCCCCCCATGAGCCCGCTGTGGAGAGCATATCTCCTCCCCTTCCTCCCATGAGCCCTCTATGAAGATCTCTTGTTCCAGCTCCTAGCAGTATGTTCATTCTCTGTACAAGCATTCCCTAGAAATATCAGTCTGTACCTGGATGGGCCCGATACGATCTTTATTAAAACACATCCATCCAAGATACAGTTCAGATTGGTAATGGGTTGTAAGATATGCATAAGCCTACACGCGGAGTTCGTACCGCTTGGCGCCTTGCGGCACGGAGTCCATGTGGTACTATGCTGCTGATATGTGGATACAGGCCCGCGGTCTACTGCCAGCGGCATTCGCATCGAATGCCGTGGTGGTATACACGCCGGTCTATAAGCGCAGATCCGCCATCTCATCCATTACCGAGCTGAGTACTGTAATACATACATTGTACATGCGCATGGCCCAATTGCAGCCTTCAGAGCTTTAATTAAGCCACACGAGAGACATATGAATAACACTCATATATGACACATTTAAAGTTCAACCAACAATACAAAATTTCCATGACATTCCCTCCTGTTTTATCATATTCTCCTTGTGTCCCTTCTTGATCTTCTTCAGCTTGATGGGTGTAGTCTCAAAACCTCAAAGAGTTCCTGTAGTTGTCCCTGAGAATAAAGCTCCACGGGGTACCTGAAACAACAAGACCCGACGCAGACTCGACGCAAACAGGCTTGATTGAAGCAATGATCCTCAAGAGCATTGGAACCTTCACTACAGGAAGGCTCTTGTAAAAACCACAAACAGACTTGTGGTATGAATAAGGCTTGTGATCCCACGGTGGTCTGGGGAGATCCAGCAGCAGATTCTCAAATTGCCCCTGCAGACGGGGCCACACAAGGCTGGTCTCGACCCAGACAGTTTTCCAAATCGCAGACACAAACCATGATGAGGCTTGAAGCTTGCTTGGAGGTCTTGGAGAATGTGGTCTTCAGGGAGATAAATTAGAGGGAAGCCAGGACGTAATCTGCAGAGAAGGTGGTTGGTTGGTGAGGTCTTCCTCCGATCAGTGGTTGGAGTGGGATCCCAGGAGCGGGCATGGAGATGTGGCCATCTGCCCGAGCTTGGCTTACACGGTCGATGAGGCAACAGGAACATCTCACCGCGGCATATAAGAGGCAGAGGAAAAAGAGGAGCATCAGGATATACACTCCCACTTCCTTCAACCAAGATCCGATGGAGAACAGGAAATCTCCCAATCCTCCCAAACCCTTGAACGGATTCCAACCCTCACTAGCTATAGCTCTAGCTTTTCCCTGTAGTTCACTAACTTTGTCCATATGGGCCTGGACCTTGTCATCGGTGTCTTCTATCCAAGTACAACAATCCTCTCCGATGAACTCACAGAACCCCCCTTTGGCGGCTAAAAGATAATCAAGGGCCATCTTCTCCTGAAGCACTAAAATTCCCATCTGCCGTTGTTCTTGGGCAATTTCTCTGACAGCCTCTACGGTCTCGTTAAACATACTATCCACGATGACAGAAAAATTGTTCAGGCGCTTCATAAGTTCTATTCCCCAACCTGCCCATGCTTGGTCACCCTCAGAGAACAGCTCCCTGCGAACTCTCCCTGCCATCCTTACCTTCTTGTGGACCATCAACTCTTCATGATCCATCACTACATAGGATGCTGGGACTAGCTTTATGAGGGCACACGAACCTTTCGCGTTCTGGGGAAATGTTCTATAGGCTGCCAAACCACACCGAAAATAGTATGGACCTGTCAGAGCAGAGCAGGAGGAGTTCCTCGTTCGGCCTCTGGCACTGAGCAACAGTTGCACAGACTGGGGGATTGCTCCCTCAGTCTGCACATCACATCCGTCCTTCCAACACGCGTGGTCTGGTCGGTCAGTGTGGTTACTCAGAAGGGAAGTCTGGTTAGTCAGATTGACAGTTATACCTCCCTCGCAGGTGGTAGTCCCAACAAACTTGTTACCTGTGCCAAAGCTGATGTTAAAGCACACCTGAGAGCTGCCTAGCTGTCCAGTTACGCATAATGGACTGACGAGGGTCCACAGGAGCTAGAGCTAATATTGGTGCTAAAACTGATGTTACCTGCTAAAAATGTGTCATTAAGTTTTACCGACAAATGTCTACGTGGGGGCTGACCAGGGGTCCCTTGCTTTTTCATGCCGACGCGGATGTCATATAGGGCATGAACAGCGGCCATTGCGGACATGTGATGACTGGGTGGGGGCTTAGAGCATACCCAACAGTTGGTTTTGTTGGCGGTTCTGGCTAAACGCAGATGCATTTTAAATAAAAGGTTGGGGTATCTGCCGTCTTTTTCTCCGTTCGCACACATGTAAGACATACAAACAAAAAGAAAAAGGAAAATGACACCCCTCATTCTCTGGTGTAGCTGAAAAGCTTCTTGCAGTGGCTTGCGTGCACCCAGTTGTCTCGTCCCTCGAGCTTGAGTGAGGTAGGTGTCGTCAGCTGGACTTGGTATGGTCCGGTAAACCGTGGCTCGAGTCCGGTTCTTTGATGTTTCTTTAGGACGACCCAATCACCTGGCTCAATAGAAAGAACACCTGTTATTGCATTTGGATCGGGGAGCGATTCGCGAACCCGATGATGTATCTTCTGCAGCTCCCGTTGCAGAGATTGCACATAACCTGTAAGCTGTGAATGCAAAGACGACAACTGTTGAGGAAAGTACAACCCTCTTTTGGGAGGTCCCCCAAACAACACCTCGTAGGGTGACAGCCCATGTGGTTGCCGAGGGGCATTCCGGATGGAATAGGGGGCAATGGGGGGACACTCAGGCCAAGGTTTTTGGGTATCGGCCATGATGTTGGAGATCCTGTTTTTAAGGATTCCGTTAAGATGTTCAACCTTACCGCTACTCTCGGGGTGATATGGGGTGTGTCGCCGCTGACTCCAGTTCCACCAAAGAAATGCAGTCGTGTCCTTTGGAAGAGAGGTTAGTAGTGGACAAAGAAGACATGTTAGCAGAAGAGGTGTTAGTATTGTTAGTCGGGTTGCAAAATTCAGCACTGTCGTTGCTGTCCCCCCCCCTTCTCATCTTCCGACACAGGAAGAAGAGAAGCTGGGTTAAGAATAGTGCATCGTTTGATAGTGAGGTTAGTGGGGGTTAGGAGGGCTTTCCCCTGAGAGGGGTACCTTGCCTTGGATGTCCTGTTTTCGCAAGACCGTTCTTGCTGCACTGGTGTCGGTGAGGCAAGGGAGGGGATATTTTAATTCCTCTAGAAAAAGATGGATCTGGGCCGACACCGATTTGTCAACTTCCTATGAGGATTCATAGGAGTTACTTACCATGGTGGTCACAGGGGCGGAGGACTCATCAGGAATGAACTGCCACCGACCTTTAGGTAATTGGGGACAGCTCCTCCTCATGTGCCCCGTTTGGTGGCACTGGAAGCACCTGGGTGGGGGCCTATCCTTCCTGTGACCCAGATCCCTTGGTTTTTCGTGTGGGGTCTGGGACATAAGAACTTTGGCCTTGTCCTGTTTTCTTCTATCCATTTCCCTCTCTATTGCCGCAAGAGTGGAAAGGATAGCAGGGATAGACATCTCATTATATTCGGGTCGGGCCAGAACCAGCCTTTCCCGAATTTTAGTATCGATGCCTTCCAAAAATTTGGCCCGCAACAGAATGTGCGTCGCGGTCACCTTTACCCCTTCAGTTGGAGCATCAGGTCCAACTTCCAGATCCGCATCCAGTGCCGTCTGTTTGAGACGGTGCCAGAAGCAGGCGCTTTCCTCATTAGGACCCTGGGTGAGCTTCATCATGTCCGTAGTAGAGGTAGCACCATACATTTCTGGAAGCTTTGCCTTTAGCTGTGTACAGAACTCTTTGCCCCCTGAAGTCATCTCCTCATGAGTGGTTATAGAGCACCCTGCAATCACTGTACTGGCCACTTCCATGCCCACCTTTGCCCGCAGGATCTGCGCACAATCTGACCCGCTCATACCATAGCTGAACTGGTTTTGTCCAAACATTCGAGCAAATCCTCTCGGATTGACTCGATAGTCCGGGAGCTCAGCCAGAATAGTGCGGATCTCTGCCGGGGTGAAGGGGACATGCCAAACTACCCGTTCCCCTAAAGTCCGTTCCCCCTGTGCATTGGGAGGACCTTCAAATTGCTGCACCCTGACTGGATAGGCCTCGGTCCGGGAAGAGTGCAAGGGCTGGCCCAGCTTCATCGGTGGGCTTAGATTAACCACCTCGCTTACTGCACCTTCAGGTTTGAGGTCCCTCAGATCAGGGTATAGCTGGGGGGCAGGGGTCTGATCAGTGGTTCGTAGCGCTTTGATGCAATCCGCCCTGTTTCTTAACCGGGTGTCTATTCCCCTTGATTCACAGATAGTCTGCAAATCGGTTGTTGAGTAGGCTTCATAGTTGGAAACAGAAGGAGCTGGGGTGAAGCAGGGAGAAGGGAGAGGTAGAGGTAGAGGCTGAGGCATAGAGACAGAAGACACGGAAGGTACGTCAAGAGTGACGTCACTAACAGAAGAGACAGGTGCAGTTATACTTCTCTCAGCCACTGTTGGTTGTTTGGGAACCCCAGCAGACCCTGATCCTGCCTGCCTTAGTAGAGTCAGCCCTGAAAGAGCTTCCTCCACCTCTGACACTGGATCCTCCTGTTTTATTCCCTCTGGAGGCCAGGTATACATCACCTGGTTCTTCCGGACAGACACCAGTTTATGTATGCCCTGCTTCCCTAATTGGATTGACCTGTGAAGCCATAGCTGTGCAATCTCTAGTTCTGACGCCTGCATCCGTGGTTCAAATTCAGAGATGAATTTTTCCCACCTCCATGCATCAAATGTACCTTCCCGGGGAATTTCCCATCTGGTACCCTTCGACCATTTATTCCACCTTCTGAGGGGTTCTGTAGACTTCCCCCCCAAACTCACCTTCATCAGTTGTGCAGCTGTCCTTACCCTGAAGAGGGCTGTTTCCCCCTCTCTCTTCATGGACTGACTACTGCCCATCGTGACCAGTCACTGGTATATATCTCGCGTCCGGGTACCTGTTTACCCCCTGGAGCACTCGGTGGGATCCTACCGAGAGGCCTGATTCCACCACTTTCCCAGCACAGCGTAATTTATGTGATTCTTATCGATCACCCGAAGCGCATCAAGTGGCGGTCAGACTGAGAGCACACCTCCCACTCCCACAGCGCAATTTATGTGATCCTAACCACCCGAAGTGTTTGTGGTAACCAGGCTAAGCGTTACACTTCCCTGGACCGCCCACTCACACAGCGTAATTTATGTGGTTCTTATCACCCACTGTGTTTGGCAGGCCACACCGCACAATGATGAAAGTGGCTTTTCTCTCCCTGCACACAGTAGCTAACACAAGTCAAAACAAAAAGAGGGGTTCTTGGATGTTACTTAGGGGTCACTGGTTGGCCGGAAACCTGCTAACTGACCTTTAGGAAATTTGTGTAAAGAAAAAACTTTCCTAATACACACAGAAAAACCCCTTTTCAACCTGAAAAACCGTTAAAAAGGACAAAGTGGATCCTTATGAAAAACACGGGACATTTCACAGTAAAACAATTACACAGAGGTAAATCGAAAAACTGCGCCAAAAGTAACCTTGTTGCTGACGCAAAAATCACTCATACCAGCACCGCTAAACGATCTGCGCTACACACGCGATCTTCGCTGCAACCACCTAAAACCGTTTACACAAAAAGTCTGCTGGACGTGAAACACGTGACGCAGCAGCTTAAAACAAACCCGCTTTACAATAAGGAACTACTTTTAACATGAAAACACAAGAAAAATATAATCACTATACAAGAAATCTATGTGCAAAAACCCAGACTTCACCGCGCTCACTAAATGTGGAACACGTGAGGGAAAAACTCGCTTAACATACTTTAAATTGGCTGGCAATACACAAATTTAAAGCTAAAAGCAAACAAATTAAACTAAAAAATTTGGATTAAAAACACAAAATGGGTCAAATGCATATAGGAAACTTCATGCACATTGCATAGAGATCATTGAAACTCAAAGCGAAACTTGGAAAAAGGAATGGTGGAGAAGCCACATGGCATTCACAACTGGTTGCCAAACAAAGCAGCACATGTGGTTAGTCAAGAAAATGGCCCCCCACAGAGAAGCACATGGTAGCAGACACTAAAGTGGCCCCCCACAGGGAAGCACATGGTAGCAGACACTAAAGTGGCCCCCCACAGGGAAGCACATGGTAGCAGACACTAAAGTGGCCCCCCACAGGGAAGCACATGGTAGAAACTAGCCTCAAAATTGCCTCTAACCTCTTACATAAAACAGACTTTTGGACAGAACATACACTGGACAATTACACAGCAATTTACAGCACACATACAACACAATTTGGTACGATCACGGAACGGACCTAAAACACCAACATATCACACTAACATGCACATGTAACAGAAAGGACCCCCTGCTGCATGCTTGCTGGGAGCAGTAGTACCACAAAACACTGCACAGACTACATACACACAAAGATCTTACAACAGTTAACAATTAACCTAAGCCTTTCAGCACTGTAATAATTACCTCACGTGGAGGGGGGTAAAGCAATCACCACAGTACCTACAACCCGCAAATACTTACCTAATACTATGCAACAACTTTTACCCACTAAAACATATACCCGTTTAATTTTTGGTTGGAAGATTTTTAAACTTGACCAAATCCAGCCAACCAAACCCACCCCTCTGCTGCTCTCCGCAGAGACAAACCCTTGTCTTTCACCCACAAATCAAGATTTTAGGACAAAATAGGTCCTTGCTAAGCGGTAATTCTTGTTAGCTAACAGAGAGCGAAATCAGCCACACGAACGTGCAAAAAGCGATCCTCTTAATGGCAGAGAGACCTGAAATGTGCCGGCATACTTTTTGCTAGTTCATGATGGCTCATTCCCCCCTCGTGCTCGGTTAGCTATCCCAGAATACGCGTTAGTATCCACCAGGCTCGCCAAACTGTCTTGGAAATTCGCTTTAACGAATTTCTCCTTACCGTGAGTACTCGCAGTTGGATGCGCAGAAATCCCCCATAAAGCTGTGCGAATCTCGCTTACCACGACTGCAGCTAAACGACACGATGCCTGCCCATCCAACTACTTTAGCTTCTGTTGAAATGTGGGTGATTGGAGCTCCTTATACCTGGAAATGACCACACGACACCTTCAGGTTGATGGTTGAATTCACATAAAAGAAAGTTTTCATTCTCCCCTCTGGTTTTATTACAAATACACACACACCCCCCCACATGAATAAGGTCAAATCCCTCCCACAGAACAAAGCAATGGGGAGTGCCTATACACAGGATGTACATTCCGATTGGAGCATAGCCTTTCCTATTATCTGTCACTGGTCCTCCCCCATGAGCCCTCTGAGGTCACCAGACTTCCTCCCCTTCCCCCCATGAGCCCTCTGTGGAGAGCATATCTCCTCCCCTTCCTCCCATGAGCCCTCTATGGAGATCTCTTGTTCCAGCTCCTAGCAGTATGTTCATTCTCTGTACAAGCATTCCCTAGAAATATCAGTCTGTACCTGGATGGGCCCGATACGATCTTTATTAAAACACATCCATCCAAGATACAGTTCAGATTGGTAATGGGTTGTAAGATATGCATAAGCCTACACACGGAGTTCGTACCGCTTGGCGCCTTGCGGCACGGAGTCCATGTGGTACTATGCTGCTGATATGTGGATACAGGCCCGCGGTCTACTGCCAGCGGCATTCGCATCGAATGCCGTGGTGGTATACACGCCGGTCTATAAGCGCAGATCCGCCATCTCATCCATTACCGAGCTGAGTACTGTAATACATACATTGTACATGCGCATGGCCCAATTGCAGCCTTCAGAGCTTTAATTAAGCCACACGAGAGACATATGAATAACACTCATATATGACACATTTAAAGTTCAACCAACAATACAAAATTTCCATGACAGGAGGAATAGTGCCCCATTGTTGGTGTCAGTGTGTGGGGGGGGGGGGAATAGTGCCCCGTCATTGGTATCAGTGGGGGAAGGGGATAGTGTCCCAACATTGGTGTCAGTGGGAGGAATAGTGTCCCATCATTGGTGTCAGTGGGAGGAATAGTGTCCCATTGTTGGTGTCAGTGGGGGGAGGAATAGTGCCCCATCATTAGTGTCAGTTGGGGGAGGAATAGTGCCCCATTGTTGGTGTCAGTGGGGGGAGGAATAGTGCCCCGTCATTGGTGTCAGTGGGGGAAGGGGATAGTGTCCCATCATTGGTGTCAGTGGGAGGAATAGTGCCCCATCATTGGTGTCAGTGGGGGGAGGAATAGTGCCCCATCATTAGTGTCAGTTGGGGGAGGAATAGTGCCCCATTGTTGGTGTCAGTGGGGGGAGGGATAGTGTCCCAACATTGGTGTCAGTGGGAAGAATTGTGCCCCATCATTGGTGTCAGTGGGAAGAATTGTGCCCCATCATTGGTGTCAGTGGGAAGAATCGTGCCCCATCAGTAGTGTCAGTGGGAAGAATCGTGCCCCATCGGTAGTGTCAGTGGGAGGAAACGTGCCCCATCATTGGCGTCAGTGGGAAGAAACGTGCCCCATCATTGGCGTCAGTGGGAAGAAACGTGCCCCATCATTGGCGTCAGTGGGAAGAAACGTGCCCCATCATTGGTGTCAGTGGGAAGAAACATGCCCCATCATTGGTGTCAGTGGGAGGAATAGTGCCCTATCATTAGTGTCAGTGGGGGGAGGAATAGTGCCCCATCATTAGTGTCAGTGGGGGGAGGAATAGTGCCCCATTGTTGGTATCAGTGGGGGGAGGAATGTGCCCCATCGTTGGTGTCAGCGTGGGGGGGGAATAGAGCACCGTCATTGGTGTCAGTGGGAAGAAACGTGCTCCATCTTTGGTGTCAGTGGGAAGAAATGTGCCCCATCATTGTTGTCAGTTGGAGGAATAGTGCCCTATCATTGGTGTCAGTGGGAGGAATAGTGCCCCATCATTAGTGTCAGTGAGGGGAGGAATAGTGCCCCATTGTTGGTGTTAGTGTGGGGGGGGGGAATAGTGCCCCGTCATTGGTATCAGTGGGGGAAGGGGATAGTGTCCCATCATTGGTGTCAGTGGGAAGAATAGTGCCCCACCTTTGTGAAGGAGCAGCGCTTCCTGGACTGGATCGTCGTGGGACTGGGACCGGAGCCAGGTAAGGTACAGCAGCCCCCTGCCCACCCCTGTACTTCGTGTCCCTTCCTCACGGAAAATACGCCCCTGCCGGCGGGCCGGATAAATGGCCTCGGCAGGCCGCACTTTGAGGACCCCTGGATTAGAGCATCCCCTGAAACAGGTACCAGGAGCAGAGGGATGAGGGTGTACCAAGCGGGATGGAACCAGGTACCAGCTTGTGACAGTTTTAAAGGCCGATTCAATAGTGAGATCATTAATAGAGCAGGAAGTCAGTGTAGTCCAAATTTGTGAACAGCAGCTCCCATGCTGCTTTTAAGATCCCTTTCCTACCTGGAAACGTAAGTGTGATTATTAGGGTTTTGGAGGATATTCAACTGGAAGTAGAGAGTGGAGATAAGTTTGGGGGAAAAGGGTGTCCAATGACAAATATGTTCAAACAAAGACAGCTGGGTCATCGGGATTTTGTCAGCAAGCACTGAGGACAATCAGTGTTTAATCTGTAGAAATCTAAAAAGTTCAGTATGGAGGGCTTGGTATTTATCCCTAATTTCAGCCCAGGTGTAAGTGGAACACGACCATTGAGGAACAAGTGAACACAGTGGAATTTATGGGAGACCCACCAATGGAAGGCGCTGGGGGACTCAAGGCCTGGAGTGAACAATGGATTACCTAAAAGGGGGCGAAGTGGAAGATGGGGCGAGATCAGGCCACTGGAATATTTTGTAGAGTCCCGGACTCGTAACAGGTGGGCCATTAAGGGGCTGATAGATGTGGGTCTAGCTTTTGGGGGAGCCATAAAAGTAAACAGGTAGAAACTGGGAAACAAGAGCCTCCAAGGTGACCCATAAAGGGGCTTATTGTGTGGTGTATATATAGAAGTCAGAGATGCAATTTGAGCCACTACATATTTCGAAAAAGTAGGAACCCCCAAGCTGCCTTGTTTCCTGTGTATGAGCATTGTATGTTTAGAAATCCGAGGTCTCTTGTTCCAGATAAATCTCAGAACATAATTCTATAATGACTTAAGAGCATAAGTGGGGATAGAAACGGGAAGGGTACGAAACAGATATAGGAGCTTTGGAAGTATAGTCATTTTTACAGCATTGATTCGACTGATCCATGAAAGATGATGATGGGACCAGGACACAAGCAGAGCTTTGAGGAAGCGAAAAGTTGGAATGTAATTACCTTCGTAGAGCATGTAATAGGATCTGGTGAGAAGGATCCCTAGATAGTTTAGGTAAGTGTTAGGCTAGGTAAAATTATATAAAATATGTGCAGTGCTAAAAAATATATATGTGAATATAAACTGATGAATAAATATTTAAATAGCTAAAAATAATAAATCAATAATAATAATTGCAGTTCATAAATATTTCATAAGATTTTAAGGTGCTTGCTTCATGGGATCGGTGACTGTGCAAATGATATATAGAATGCGCACTCACCGGACGCGCATATAAAATGCGCCTGTGTTAAATCCAATCGGTCAGGAACGGGAGATATCTTCCCTCTAAAGGTTGGGTTGTCATCAACGGGATCCCAAATGGTGTTTAAGGGGTGATCCACATCTGTCAGTGTCCCCCAAGGGGTTACACGGGTGCTACTCCCAGGATGAGAGGTCCCTTCTCTGGGTATAGGATGATCAGGTATCTGCAAGTTAAAACTCCCTGTCCCAGGGGTGTCATAACTAATAATATAAATAAAAAAATGTTTTATTATAATGATTAGTTATAAACTAATTTGGGTTATTTTTTTTACTAACAAGATAACAATACATTTTGGCCAAGATTTATGAAGAAAGATTATTTATTTGCAACATTTTATAAGATAAACACTTTTTTTTCAACATTATGGGACTTTTTCATTTATATAGCAAAAAATAAAAATCCCAGTGGTGAATAAATACCACCAAAATAAAGGTTTATCTGTCTCAAAAAAAAATGCTAAAAAAAATCATATGGGTGTACAGTGTTGCATGACCGCGCAATTGTCTTTCAAAGTGTGACAGCACTGAAAGCTGAAAATTGGCCTGGACAGGAAGGGGGTAAAAGTGTCCAGACATGAAGTGGTTAAGACCTAGGACCTAGCATTGGGTAGACACTGATGTGCTGCAGCACCCTTTGACCATGTACTGTAAAACTTTGATGGAAATCTCTATCATATAGTTCCTTGCTCTGCTGTGTTGTCGGGCCCTTTTTTTCATTTAAATGGATAGTTTAGCATAAGCCACAGCAAAAATTACAAGACAGGGATTTTTTTAATCAATAGCTCAGAAAAATAGTAACAAATAGGAAACAAAAGTACAAGATATTATATTTCAGTCCAAAATGATCAATATAATGCAGCATATTACAAAGTAAGGTACAAATCAAAGAATCCACATAAAGAGAAATATATGCAATACTGTTCCCCATAGTGCTAAGGTTAAAAAAAAACAAAAGAGGGAAGGACACATCACCACACAGCCAAACACATACCTGCATTATCTCAACAGATAACGTAGATGGCTGGGACCGTCTCCATAATACTTACTGTGGGGAAGTGTCGAAGGGGCATATACTATCCCTACAATACTTTATTAAAGATACACCTCAATGTAATGTCCAGTATGAGGAATAATCAGGATAAAATAGTTATTACCGCTTTTTCCGGCGTATAAGACGACTTTTTAACCCATGAAAATCTTCTAAAAATCCGGGGGTCGTCTTATATGCCGGTATACAGCGTGCTGACATTTCCGAGCCGGTATCAGGGCGGCACTTTTTAGGGAAGGGACACTAAGTACAGAGGCGGGCAGGGGGCTGCTGTTTCTTACCTGGCTCCAGTCCCAGTCCCACGACTATCCAGTCCAGGAAGCGCGGCCGCTCCCTCACTCGATGTTTGTACGGCCACTCGGCTCCGCCTCCTCACCGGTGATTGGGCGCCAGAACTGTAGCTTAGGAAAGGCACACAGACGGCCAATCACCTGCGAGGAGGCGGAGCAGAGCGGCCCGCGAACATCGAGTGAGGGAGCGGCCGGTAAGTGTGCCGTGCAGATGGTGCTGCTGCAACCACGTATGCTGGCTGCAGCAGCACCATGCTGGAACAGGAGTCAGCAAGTGTCATTGGTGTCAGTGGGAGGAATAGTGCCCCATCATTGGTGTTACTGATACTAATGATGGGGCATTATTCCTCCCCCCCCACTGACACCAACGATGGGGCACTATTCCTCCCCCCCCACTGACACCAACGATGGGACACTATTCCTCCCCCCCCACTGACACCAATGATGGAACACTATTCCTTTCACCACTGACACCAATGTTGGGACACAATTCCCACTGACACCAATGACGGGGCACTATTCCTCCCACTGACACCAATGACGGGGCACTATTCCTCCCACTGACCCCAAAGACGGGGCACAATTCCTCCCACTGACACCAATGACGGGGCACGATTCCTCCCACTGACACCAATGACGGGGCACGATTCCCCCTACTGACACCAATGACGGGGCACTATTCCCCCCACTGATACCAATGATGGGGCACGATTCCTCGCTCTGACACCAATGATGGGGCACTATTACTCCCACTGATACCAATGATGGGACACTTCCTCCCACTGACACCAATGATGGAGCACGATTATTCCCACTGACACCAATGATGGGGCACTATTTCTCCCACTGACACTGATTTAGTACTAACATAAAATAGTGCAGCGCTGAAAATAATGACAAAATGACAAAAAAGTAGTCCACTAAAAGTCTATGTCATATAAACGTATCCAGTGTCAGATGTGGATTCAGAATAGGTGATCCGTGTGGAAATGGCTGGAAAACGCACTCACCAGAAGTAAGACACATAAACGCAGTGTGTATATAAAGCTCATGGATCTTCAATCCAGAGGGAAGTAAAGCTGATCCGGTTACAGGAATGGTGGATCCCTCCTCCGCAGATGCAGCAACAGATCTTCCTTAACACGATTAGATGTAGAATTCCAAGACCAAGGTTCTGCAAGCAAAAGCTCCTCAAGGGAGTTTTAGGGAAGGACACCCATAGTGAAGTAGGTAATAAAAGGCAGCTTTATTCACAATAATGATATCCAATTCAAAGCAGGCAGGTATCATACAGATGTGTCAGCAAGACAACTAACCCTGGTACTTTGAATAGTGGCCGCCGGGCCTCCACGTGGCACCGGCGGCGTAGCGTCTCGACGTCCAGGCTCCTCCTTACGTGTTACGTGCGCACGCACATCTTCAGAGGTATGGAACCATTGTGCGTGCGCACGTAACGCGTAAGGAGGAGCCTGGACGTCGAGACGCTACGCCGCCGGTGCCACGTGGAGGCCCGGCGGCCACTATTCAAAGTACCAGGGTTAGTTGTCTTGCTGACACATCTGTATGATACCTGCCTGCTTTGAATTGGATATCATTATTGTGAATAAAGCTGCCTTTTATTACCTACTTCACTATGGGTGTCCTTCCCTAAAACTCCCTTGAGGAGCTTTTGCTTGCAGAACCTTGGTCTTGGAATTCTACATCTAATCGTGTTAAGGAAGATCTGTTGCTGCATCTGCGGAGGAGGGATCCACCATTCCTGTAACCGGATCAGCTTTACTTCCCTCTGGATTGAAGATCCATGAGCTTTATATACACACTGCGTTTATGTGTCTTACTTCTGGTGAGTGCGTTTTCCAGCCATTTCCACACGGATCACCTATTCTGAATCCACATCTGACACTGGATACGTTTATATGACATAGACTTTTAGTGGACTACTTTTTTGTCATTTTGTCATTATTTTCAGCGCTGCACTATTTTATGTTATTGCTTTTAAGTGTTATTGGTTGCTTAGAGTGCCTAGCCGCTTTCAGGATTAGCGCTCACTGCTGTTTCTTCTTATTCACTGATTTAGTACTATTCCTCCCACTGACACTAATGATGGGACACTATTCCTCACACACTGACACTAATGATGGGGCACCATCATTGGTGTCAGTGGGAGGAATAGTGTCCCATCATTGGTGTCAGTGGGAGGAATAATGCCCCATCATTGGTGTCAGAACGAGGAATCGTGCCCCATCATTGGTGTCGGAGCGAGGAATAGCACCCCATCATTGGAATACCATACTGAAATACCATACGATATTGAAATCAAATCTGATGTTTTTTAATTTTTATTTGGTGTGCATTGGAAGAGGGGTAGTCTTATATGGCGAGTATAGCCCAAACCCTATATTTTAACAGGACAGGTAGGGGGTCGTCTTATACGCCAGAAAATATGGTACATATAATCACTCACTTTAATAGGAAACTAGTACATCAACCCCCAAGGGTTATCTCACTCCAAACAGTCCCCGCCATAGCATACATTTGAATAACATACGCCTTCTTATTTATGCAACAATAGCTGTAATAAGGCAAATCATAAAGCACTTAATATATACAGTTGCGTTCAAAATAATAGCATTCAGACATCACTAACCTGATCAAACACTGGTTTTGGTAGAAATTATATTTCTACATGGCAAATAATTTACTAGCAGGTGTAGTAGAGTAATAGAAATCCAACAGACCCAACAGTCATGACATGCATGTGGCTGATTCTGTGTAATTGAATCACTAATTGAAAGGGGCATGTTCAAAATAATAGCAGTGTGGAGTTCTGTTAGTGAAGTCATTCATTCTTTGAAAAACAGGTAGCAATTATTGCCCTTATTTAAGGAAGGAAGGCAGCAAATGTTGTACATGCTGGTTACAGTGCATTTGTTATGGACCACCTGGTGTACTCTAGCAGTCCACAGGACAGGATTCCCCAGGGCGCGGAGTCTAAGTCCCAGTCCGCTTGTTCACCAGAGCCCCTGATGGTGGGGATGGGCTTGGAGCGGACAGTGACCAGGTCGCGGCCCCTGAGTACACCCACCTGAGGTAGAGGAATCACCAGAGGTAATGACAGGTAGAGAGCCTGATGTGAAGAGGCAGACAGGTCTTGAGAGTAGCAGCTAATCCGTGCAGGTCGGATGCATGGTTGAGCCAGACGGGCCGGGTCGGTATCGGGCGGACAGCGTGGTACAAGACAGCAGGCACAGAGGAATCGGGTCACTCGCCGGGTCTGGTAACAGAAGTTCAGATCAGAAGGGATATCCAGAAGAGTAGTCAAAGGAGCCAGAGGGTCAGGGCAGGAGAATATTAGCAAGGTCAGGTTCAAGCAAGGTAGGCAACAGTCAGGAATCAACTCACAGATCACAGGAACAAGATCAGACCATACGGGAACTTGTGTCTGTGCAGGGCTGGTTTAAGTAGCCCGCCCTGCACCTGACAGGCGCAGCCTAGGTCCTAGGACCTGCCCAGCGCCGTCATAGGTGACTGGTGCGCCTGGGTCCTAGTGCCCTGCTGCCTACATGTCTTGACAGACACCTACGCATGTGCAGACCCATGCGTTGCGATGGTCCCTGACATTGCGCCCCCCCCCATGGGCATCCTCCGGGTGCCCAACTGATCTCTCCTCCGTGGGTGGCTACGATGGAACTCTCGGACAAGTCTAGGGGAGTGAACATTTTGAGCCGGCTCCTAGGAATTTTCCTCAGGGCCGTAGCCCTTCCATTTTATCAGGAACTGTGTCTGGCCACCCCTCTTCCTGCAATCCAAGATTGATTCTACCTCAAATTGCTCCTGTTCGTTGATGGTTATGGCTTCCGGGGGTTTGGATCTTCAATCAGGGAAAGGATCCGGTACTGCTGGCTTTAGTAGCGAGACATGAAACACTGGGTGAATCTTCTAGGTCCCTGGTAACGAAAGTTCATATGCCACCTTGTTAATCTTTCGTTTGACCCGAAATGGTCCCATAAACTTGGGCCCCAATTTCCTCGAAGGAAAAAACTTTAGGTTGGTAGTTGCCAGCCAAACCTGATCCCCTGGTTTCAAGATCAGTTCCCCTCTTCTTTTCCTGTCAAAAGCCCTCTTACTGTCTTCTTGGGCCTTCATGATTGCTTCTTGAAGCACCTTGTTATTGGCAGAAAAAAAACTCAGCATATCCTGCGTGGCAGGAACTGGACCTTCAGGAATTAGGTCGGGCAGGAATGTGGGGTGGAACCCATAATTCGCAAAGAATGGGGATTGCCCCGTCGCGGAGTGATTCGCGTTGTTGTACGCGAATTCGGCCAATGGCAAGAGCGTCAACCAATCGTCCTGGAGGAAGGATGTATAACATTTCAAGTACTGCTCAAGTGTCTGATTTGTCCTCTCTGTCTGCCCATTGGTCTGTGGGTGGTAGGCAGACGAAAATGATAGTTGAATACCAAAAATCTCGCATAACGCCTTCCAAAACTTCGAGGTAAACTGGACCCCATGGTCAGAAACAATGTCTTCTGGAATCCTGTGAAGCCTTACTATTTCCTTCACGAAAATCTTTGCTGTTTCCAGGGCCGAGGGCGTGCCCCTTAGTGGCAAGAAATGGGCCATCTTTGATAGACGATCAACAACCACAAAAATAGCTGAATGGTTTTGAGATGGGGGAAGCTCCACTATGAAATCTATAGCAATCATCTGCCACGGCCGACTCGGTATAGGTAAAGGTCGTAGTACACCCTAGGCCTTGCTTCTGGTGGGCTTGTTCCTCTGACAGATGGCGCAGGACTTTACATACTGCTCACAATCTTTGACCATGCTCAGCCACCAGAAGGTGCGCTGGAGCAACTCTAGGGTCTTGGTGATTCCAAAATGGCCCGCTAATGGGTGATCATGACAATATCCTAGAACTGAAGTTCGGACTTCCTCGGGTACCACAACTCGCTCTTCCTTCCAAAGGAGACCCTCCTTGTTCTGTAGAGAAACCTCGGGTGGGCTTGCCATTTCCACGGTTGCAGACTGAAGCCTAGAGCGGAGGTCCGTTTGGAGGGCAAGAAAGTTCCCAGGGGACAGAATCATGTCGGGTTTAGTGGTTTCTTCTGGATCCTCAAACATTTGGGAGAGGGCGCCCGGTTGGGTGTTCTTGGACCCGGTCCTATACATGATGTGGAACACGAATCGGGAAAAGAAAAGTGCCCATCTAGCTTGGCGTGGTCTCAGGCGTTTGGCTGTCCTCAAGTATTCCTAATTCTTGTGGTCCATAAAGATTAGTATTGGATGTGTGGCCCCCTCCAGCAGATACCTCCATTCCTCTAGTGCCGTTTTAATGGCCAAGAGTTCCCGGTCACCGATATCGTAATTTCTTTCGGCGGATGTAAGTCTCCTAGAAAAGAATGCCACTGGGTGCATGAGCTCCTTGGTCCCTTTCCTCTGGGACAGGATGGCCCCTACCGCGTTCTCAGACGCATCGACCTCCAGGATGTAGGGAAGCGAGGAATCAGGATGACTCAGAATGGGGGGCCGTAGTGAACAGTTTCTTCAGGGTCTCGAATGCGAACTGTGCCTCGGGCATCCACCGAAAACGTACCCCTTGTTTGGTAAGCTGGGTGATGGGGGACACAAGGCCTGAGAAGTTCCTGATAAATTTCTGATAGAAATTCGCAAACCCAATGAAGCGTTGTACGCCCTTTTTGTCCGTGGGCACCGACCATTCAAGAATTGCCGAAACTTTTTGAGGATCCATCACAACCCCTGTGGTGGAGATAATCAGCCCCAGAAATGCAATACTGTGCTGCTCAAAACTGCATTTGTCCGCCTTAGCGTACAACCCATGTTGGCGTAGACGCTCCAACACACTTCTAACATGACCCCTATGGGACTCCAGGGAAGGCGAGAAAATTAGAATATCGTCTAAGTCAGTGTTTTTCAACCTTTTTTGTGCAAAGGCACACTTTTTTCATGAAAAAAATCACGAGGCACACCACCATTAGAAAATGTTAAAAAAATTTACCTCTGTGCCTATATCGACTATATATAAAGTAATTCTCTTGAATAGGAATCAAGCACAAAGAAATTATTTTATAATTATTTTATTATGAAATAATAAAGTATTTTATAATTGGACCCGGGGGCCGGACCAAGAGTAGATGAATGATGTGTATGTGTCATCCATAGTAAGTATAGTAATATTCCCCCATAGTAAGCATAGTAATTAATCCCCCATATAGTAATTCATCCTCCATATAGTAATTCATCCCCCATAGTAATTCATCCCCCATAGTAATTCATCCCCCATAGTAATTCACCCCCCATATAGTAATTCATCCCCCCTATAGTAATTCATCCCCCCTATAGTAATTCATCCCCCATATAGTAATTCATCCCCCCTATAGTAATTAATCCCCCATATAGTAATTCATCCCCCATATAGTAATTCATCCCCCATAGTAATTCATCCCCCCTATAGTAATTCATCCCCCATAGTAATTCATCCCCCATAGTAATTCATCCCCCATATAGTAATTCATCCCCCATAGTAATTCATCCCCCATAGTAATTCATCCCCCATATTAAGTCCCCAAGCCCCCCCTGTGTCAATTCACTTACCTTTGCTCCGCTTGTTCCTCTCGCCGTTCCGGTGTAGCATGAAAATCTGTCTCCTATTAGGATCTGTCCCCCTCGACGTATCTGCGCATGTGCCAGTTTCAGGCATTAGCAGCCGATCGGCGATCTCCGGCACATGCGCAGATACGTCGAGGGGGACAGATCATCCTGACAGTATCACGCTCCGCGGGCCGGATTAAAAGGTCCGCCGGGCCGTATACGGCCCGCGGGCCGTAGTTTGCCCATTGCTGTTCTAATGATTGGTCTATTTGTGAGCCGAGGCCACATGTTACGGATGAAATTGAAATTTTTCCCACGGCACACCAGACAATATCTCACGGCACACTAGTGTGCCGCGGCACAGTGGTTGAAAAACGCTGGTCTAAGTAGACAACAACAAAAATGTCCAGGTAGTCCCTAAACACGTCATTGATGAAGTGCTGGAACGTGGCTGGGGCGTTACAAAGTCCGAAGGGCATAACGAGGTACTCGAAGTGCCCGATTCGAGTACGAAACGCTGTCTTCCACTCATCCCCCTCTCTTATGCGGACCAGGTTATACGCGCCCCTCAAGTCTAACTTAGTAAACAGTACGGCTGACTTTAACCTCTGAAAAAGCTCTGGGACCAAAGGGAGGGGATAGCGGTTCTTAACCAAAATTTTATTTAAGTCCCGGTAGTCTATGCTTGGTCTTAAGGACTTGTCTTCTCCACGAAAAAGATTCCGGCACCGGCTGGCGAAGTGGAGGGCCGCATGAACCCCTGCTGTAGGTTTTCATCTATGTACTCCTTGAGTACCCCCAGTTCCCGTTCTGACAAAGGGAATATCTGTCCAAACGGGATCTCAGATCCGGGCAGAAGGTCAATGGGGCAGTCATAGGTCCGGTGGGGAGGAAGAATGTCTGCCCCCGCTTACTAAAGACATCTAAGAAGTCATGATAGGCCGGGGGAATAATTTGGACTAACTCGGCGTCTCCGTCTAAACATAGAAGGGGCTGGGGAGCCGAGGAAGTCGAGGGCGTGACGGTGTTCCTGGCAGTAAGGTGACCAGAACTGGATGGTCCCGGTTTTCCAATCAATCTGGGGGTTGTGGGCCCGCAGCCACGGAAGTCCCAGAAAGATTGGAAATAATGGGGACGCAATGGCGTCCAGTTGGAGAAACTCCTGATGATGATTGGTCACTGTGGTGCAAATAGGCGGGGTTTGCCGGTCTACTACCCCTGACTTAATGCGTGACCCGTCGGCTAAGAAGATATTTAACCTTGATTCCCTGGTCTGGAGGGGGATTCTCTGTTGCATGGCAAAATCCAAATCAATAAAACAACTACATGCCACAGAGTCAACAATTGCTGTCGCTGACATGGTTCCTCCTGGGAGCTGCAAGGAAACAGGCAACGCTAAGTAACTTGAATGACTAGCATGTGAAGCAGATACAGAGGAAAAACAGTGTGGCACTTACTCGTTTTTGCTGGGCAAGAACATACCATGTGACCGGCTTCCCCGCAATAGAGACACAGGTTATTCACCCGTCGTCTCTGGCGTTCTTCCGCTGACAGAGATGGTCATGTCATACCGAGCTGCATGGGTTCAGGGGTGTCATCATGTTCCATGCTCCAGTTCCCTCCAGGTGGGGGTTGAAGAGGAGCACGAGGAAGTACCCATGCAGGCCTCTGACCCTGGTTGGACCTTTCTGCCCTGTGCTCACGTAGTCTGCGGTCAATTTGAATGGACAGGGTTATGAGGTTCTCCAATGAATCAGGAAGGCCCACCCTGGCCAACTCATCTTTAAGGGACTCAGATAGAACCATCCGAAATTGGTGACATAAAGCAGCGTCATTCCATTGGGTGTCCTCCATCCAGCGTCTGAACTCAGTGGCGTATTCCTCCGCTGCCCGGCGGCCCTGCCTGAGGGCGTACAAAGTTGTTTCTGCGGAGGCAGTGCGATGCGGGTCGTCATATAAGACTGCCATCGCATTGAAAAACCCTGTTACCATTTCCAGCTGGGGGTCCTGGGTTTCCATTAGTCGGTGGCCCAGCCCTGGGGTTCATCCTGGAGCAGCGAGACGATGAACCCCACCTTCACTGACTTGGATGAAAATGTCCGCAGCTGTAACCTAAAGTACAGCAGACATGCATTATGGAAGGCCCTGAATTTGGCCCGATTCCCATTAAAGCATTCTGGCAGAGGCACACGGGGTTCTGGAGGGGGCAGAGAGACCGTTGCCCCGGAAGGAGGTCCTGAAGGTTCTTCTGCTGCGGCAGGATGGACTGCATTCTGGACCATGGTGGCTGGTGCGGCCAGCGTCTGGACACGGCCCTCAAGGTGCGTGTACCCTTCTTGTAATACCTTGACGGCTTGAGATAGAGCCGACAGGTGCTGACAGATTTCTTCCAGCGGGGTCAATCCTCTTCCCGGCTCTGTCATGGCCATATGGTTCTGTTATGGACCACCTGGTGTACTCTAGCAGTCCACAGGACAGGATTCCCCAGGGCGCGGAGTCTAAGCCCCAGTCCGCATGTTCACCAGAGCCCCTGATGGTGGGGATGGGCTTGGAGCGGACAGTGACCAGGTCGCGGTCCCTGAGTACACCCACCTGAGGTAGAGGAATCACCAGAGGTAATGACAGGTAGAGAGCCTGATGTGAAGAGGCAGACAGGTCTGGAGAGTAGCAGCTAATCCGTGCGGGTCGGATGGATGGCTGAGCAATAGCGTGGTCAGACGGGCCAGGTCGGTAACGGGTGGACAGCGTGGTACAAGACAGCAGGCACAGAGGAAACGGGTCACTCGCCGGGTCTGGTAACAGAAGTTCAGATCAGAAGGGATATCCAGAAGAATAGTAGAACAAGCCAGAAGGCAGGAGAATATCAGCAAGGTCAGGTTCAAGCAAGGTCAGCAACAGTCAGGAATCAACTCACAGATCACAGGAACAAGATCAGACCATACGGCAACTTGTGTCTGTGCAGGGCTGGTTTAAGTAGCCCGCCCTCCACCTGACAGGCACAGCCTAGGTCCTAGTGCCTGCCCAGCACCGTCATAGGTGACGGGTGCGCCTGGGTCCTAGTACCCTGCTGCCTGCATGTCTTCACAGACACCTACGCATGTGCAGACCCATGCGTCGCGATGGTCCCTGACAGCATTTCTCTCTGAAATTCTGAGGAAAATGGGTCGTTCCAGACATTGTTCAGAAAAACAGCGTACCTTGATTAAGTTGATTGGAGAGGGGAAAACATATAAAGAAGTGCAGAAAATGATAGGCTGCTCAGCTAAAATGATCACAAATGGCTTAAAATGGCAACCAAAACCTGAAAGACGTGGAAGAAAGCGAAAAACTACCATTCGAATGGATAGAAGAATAGCCAAAATGGCAAGGACTCAGCCAACAATCAACTCCAGGAAGATCAAAGAAGGTCTAAAGTTACCTGTGAGCACTGTTACAATTAGAAGACACCTATGTGAAGCCAAGCTATCTGCAAGAAGCCCCCGCAAAGTCCCACTGTTGAAAAAAAGACATGTGCTAAGGAGGTTACAATTTGCCAAAGAGCACATTGACTGGCCTAGAGAAATGGCGCAACATTTTGTGGACTGATGAAAGTAAGATTGTTCTTTTTGGGTCTAGTGGCCAAAGACAGTTTGTCAGACAACCCCCAAACACTGAATTCAAGCCACAGTACACTGTGAAGACAGTGAAGCATGGTTGCGCAAGCATCATGATATGGGGATGTTTCTCATACTACGGTGTTGGGCCTATATATCGCATACCAGGGATCATGGATCAGTTTGAATACATCAGAATACTTGAAGCGGTCATGCTGCCTTATGCTGAAGAGGAAATGCCCTTGAAATGGGTGTTCCAACAAGACAACAACCCCAAACACACCAGTAAACGTGCAACATCTTGGTTCCAGACCAACAAGATTGACGTTATGGAGTGGCCAGCCCAATCCCCGGATCTTAATCCAATAGAAAACCTGTGGGGTGACATCAAAAATGCAGTTTCTGAGGCAAAACCAAGAAATAGAGAAGAACTCCAATCATCCTGGGCTGGAATACCTGTTCACAGGTGCCAGAAGTTGGCTGACTCCATGCAACACAGATGTACAGCAGTTCTCAGAAACAGTGGTTATACAACTAAATATTAATTGATTCAAAGGAAAGCAAAATCTTCAAACATTTTTCAGTTTATATAGTGAATGTTTGAGTTTGTAAAGAAGAATACAAACACCGCTATTTTTTTAATATTCAATTTTTTTCTATTTTTTTTTAGAGGAACAACACAAATTTGATATATTTTTCTTCATGTTTTGATTTGGAATAGAATGTGTAGTGTTCCCAATGCATTTGTGTGTATGGAAATAAAAGCTATTAGAAGGATTTTGAGCTTTATTCACTTTTTTCAACACACTGCTATTTTGAACACAACTGTATATATCAGATACTTGGTAAAAACTGGAATCCTAAATAATAAATATAGAAAAGGGACAGGATTCATCCACATTACCACATAAGCAATCATACCTTCTAGTGACAAAGTGAACCACACATCTGCTAGCACCTCATCTCAGTGACTTCCATAAGCAATGGTAAAATGTGAGGAAGGGGGTACGACCCCCCCCCCTTCTAAATACCCCTGGGCTTTCCAAGGACCACCTGCAAATAAACCCTCCCTAAGGGTCTCAGCCCAAACGTATAGTGGCCAATGGCAGTCCCAGGATGAGGGGGTTCTTTCTCCATTCGAATGGGCCAGGTGTAAGTTAAACAACATCCCGAGTGTCTCCCATATAAGGAAGACACCGGGACTCTGCAATCCGGCCTGAGATTCCGCAACCAGAAGTGACATAATCCTATGGCTTTAAGCTGCATCAATAGCATCATCCATCGACTATATGCGTTCCATCTTGAAGCACAAACTGGAAAACAAAGTCTGCCCTAAAAGGAAGCAAGAGTGGCGTGTGCACCATCTTACAAGCGGGAACACAGTGTGGGAGAGCACAGAGAACATGCATGGATCACAACGCATTGCAGACAAACAGACTAACACAACACAGCAAAATATAAGCATACACAAAACAAATCAAATGAAAAACAAGATTAACTGGTTGCCGACCAGCCACAGTGTTTATACTGCGGCAGGGCGGCACCGCTGCGCAGAACGACGTTTTAAAATATAATTCTGCAAAACAGGTAGGGGGCGCGCGCTAGGCACGCGACTGCCTTACCTGTGCCGCTGATTATGGCCGCGGGTGTCAATAACCGGGTCTCGGCCAGTAATTACCCACCAGGTCCCGGCGATTACCAGCAATCACTGACAGGGAGCACGGCTGCAGTGTTTACATTGCAGCTCTGCTCTCTGTCCGTTCCGAGCACGCTGATCCTGAGAGCGGAGTTTATCTCTCGGGGATCTCACTGGGGATGTTAGTGACCCCAAGTCAGTCCCCCCCCAGTTTCAAAATGCCTGCCGCAGTCTCGCCATAAGTCGCTGATCATCGCCATAAGTCGCTGATCGCCGCCATTATTAGTATAAAAAAAAATGAAAAATCCAGTATCTATACCGCCATTTGTAAATGCTATAACTTTCACGTAAACCAATTAATTTACACGTATTGGGATTTTTTTTTAGCAAAGACATGTCACAGAATACATTTTGGCTGAAATTTATGACGAAATTTGATTTTTAAATTTTTTTTACTGGACATGTTTTATAGCAAAAAGTCC
Organism: Staurois parvus; assembly: GCF_062004578.1. Lineage (NCBI taxonomy): Eukaryota > Metazoa > Chordata > Amphibia > Anura > Ranidae > Staurois > Staurois parvus. The sequence continues at coordinate 1,231,706 of NW_028317945.1, forward strand.
AAAATATAGTTTTTTTCTCAAAATTGTCAGCCTTATTTTTTATAGCACAAAAAATAAAAAACACACAGGCTATCAAATACCACCAAAAGAAAGCTCAATTTGTGGGGGAAAAAAGGACGTAAATTTAATTTGGGTGCAGTGTTGCATGACCGCGCAATTGTCAGTTAACGTAAAGCAGCGACATAACACAAAATGCTTCTGTAACCGCTTCCTGACCGCCCTATAGCAGAAATACTGCTACAGGGCGGCGTGGGTGCACAAAATCACATATATGTATACGTGAGTCGCGCTCCCGTGGTTTTCACACCCCTCCCAGATAGCGTCAGATTGCCTGTCAGTACACCAGTCATCACATTTAACCCCTTGATTGCCAGGAACACGCTCATGCACAATAAACCTCCATTGCTAGTATAGTGTCTGAACGGATCAATATCATTGATCAGATCAGCACTATACCAGCGTTCACATTAGTATAGTGTCCCCAAAAATGCAGCGTTAGCGGGATCAGCCCCGGCACCTGCCAGCACCTGCGTTTAGCCCCTATGCTTACCCCCCCCCCTTTTCCCCCAGCAAGTGCAGTGTCAGTAGGTCACTGTCACTTGATATATTACACACAAAACCCTAGTGTTCGCAGAATCAGGCCTGATCTCTGTTAGCACTTGTCAGTAAATTTTGATGACTCTCATATGCAGCAGAGTGCCAGTACTAGTGCCACGCTACCTTTTGGTGAACTGGCGAGTACAAGTGGCCTAGTACATCCTGGTCTTTCACATATCTCTTAGATTGTAAGCTCCCAGGATCAGGCCCTCCTAACCCTCTTGTATTATTATTATACAGTATTTATATAGCACCAAAAAGTTTGCTCAGCGCTGTACATTATAGTGGGGGACAGTACATGAGACAATACAGTAACAATACAATACAGGAGGGGTTCGAGGGCCCTGCTCCTTGGAGCTTACAATCTAGGAGGGAGGGGATAGTGGTACAGGAGGAAATGGCTGTGGGGGATGGAGTGGTAGGAGGAGATCGGCTGTTAGGTGAGGGCGGGGTAGCCTTCTCTGAAGAGATGGGTTTTCAGGGTGCGCCTACAGGTGAGGAGGGTAGATGACAGTCTGATGGATTGGGGTAGTGAGTTCCAGAGGATGGGGGAAGACCTGGAGAAGTCCTGGAGTCGGGCATGGGAGGAGGAGACCAGGGAACTGGAGAGTAGGAGGTCTTGTGAGGAGCGAAGATTACGTGTTGGGTGGTATTTGGATATCAGGTCGGTGAGGTAGTTTGGGGTAGTATTATGTATTATAGTATTATGAATAGCTCAATGTTAGTAGTTTGAATTTTATGCGTTGAGCAATCAGAAGCCAGTGGAGGGTATGACAGAGGGGGCTGGCGGATACGGAGCGGTTGGTAAGGTGGATGAGTCTGGCCGCTGAGTTCAGGATAGACTGAAGCGGGGAGAGTCTGTGATGAGGTAAGCCGGTGAGGAGGGAGTTGCAATAGTCGAGTTGAGAGATAATAAGGGAGTGAATGAGTTGTTTAGTAGTGTCTGGGGTTAGAAACAAACATATTTTGGAGATGTTGCAGAGGTGGAGCCTGCATGAATTTGCCAGCTATTGGACATGGGGCTGGAAGGATAGATTGGAGTCTAGAGTGACGCCTAGAACAAAGAGTAAAAATAACATGTATAGCAACATAATGCTTAATAATGTGTATAAGAAAATATCATATAATAACTTTAATAATACATCTAAATAAAATGAACTCCAATATTATCATCTAAAATAGAAAATATATATAAAATAGAAAATATACAAAATGGAAGAATAAAAGATTAAAACCATAATCTAAAATTTAAAACCATACTCTAAAATGAATTCGCAATGACCTAAAACCAGTGGGTTAAAAACATACGATCAAAACAAACGACAAGGATATAGCGCTCAAATCACTGTTCAACAAATTTTTATTTGGGAGGACCTGGAAGGTGCTCAGCGGTGACAAGAGCATGCCGACCCCACCACCTCTATGACCGCTCGGTCTGGGTGAATGGGTCCAGACGAAACCTCCGTAGGAGAGTGCCGCAGGGGGGGTAGAGTCAGTGGCTTGGATCCAGGTTTCGGTGACCACTAGGAGGTTGAGGGAGCGGGAGATAAAGAGGTCATGGATGGCGGTGAGTGCACACGAGAATGGAGGGGTGGTTGTGGGGAGCAGGGGGACAGGTATTAGGTTGAGGGGGTTGCGGCAGTTTGTGAAAGTAGGAGGATGCCTAGTGGGTAAGGTGGTGAGGGTCCAGGGTTCGGGGAGATGTCCCTGGCAGTTAGGAGAAGTAGGGTGAGAAAGGTGGCATGGGAGTGGGATGTGCAAGAGTGTGTGAGTCTGCTAGTGATGGCGTGTGGGTCAGTGGGAGAGTGGAGTATTAGGAGGAGGTGGTGAGAGCCGTAGTGGGGAGATGGAAGCAGTGAGGGTACGATGCATAGTTGTTTTGGAGGAGTAGGGGGGGTAGAGAGAGGAGATTTTGGGAATGAAGGAGAGGAGTATGAGGAGGAGTACAGGTGGCATTTTAGGAGGGTAAACAGAGTGGAGGGCAGGTGAGAGAGGTGAAAGGTTTCTCAGGGCGCATGGTTGCGGACTATCCATCATGCAGTGGCGTATCACATTGAAGCAGCTTCTTGTAGCCGGAGCTCTACTAATTAGGATCTGGGTGGATAGAGACCAGTTCGGTGGGTTGTAGATTGCAGGTTCCAGTTTGCGTGAGTCCCAGATTGGAAGGTTATGAGGGGGGTCATCAGGTGGGCTGCAGGTCAGGGTAGGGTTGATCATCCGATGGGCTTCAGGTCAGGGCCGGGTTGACCATCCAATGGGCACAGGAGGTCCGGGATGGTAGGCCTCACCGAGGCAGGGTCGTTCTCCGGGGGCAGGGTCGCTCGCCCAGTCTACTTCAGGGGTGGATAGAAGGGCCTCGGGTCAGGGTCGGGCCTTGTCTTGGTAGGCTGTGGCAGGTCTCGCTACTCACGGGGGTAGGCAGGAGGGCCTCAGGTCCGGGTCAGGCCACGTCGTGGGAGGCTGAGTTGGGTCTCGCAGGCCGGGTTCGTCTGTGGGTTCAGGAGGAGAAGGAGATGGGGACTGCAGGCTCACGGTTGCGGGGCGTGTGCCGTGGTGGGTCTTGACAATCTTGTAGACTGCAGGCTCACTGCTGGGTGGATTGCCGGAGGAGCGTGCAGGGGTAGGCCTCGCCAGGCCGGGTGCTGTAGTTGCCTTGGAGGGGGGGGGGGGACTGGGTGACACCGCTCCACCCTCCAGGTGCGTGTGAGGTTGGGGGGTCTTCACTGCTCACCTTCAATTGATTTTGGTGCTGTGGGAGAGTGGTGGGCAGCCGGATCTTCTGCTGTAGGCCGCGTTCTTGGTCAGTGCAGGCTGCTCCCCTCCTCCAGGGGTGGGTAGAGTAGGGGAGGCCTTCAGAGCTCGCCCTGTTGCTGAGTGCTGGTTTCTGGCTGGGTGCCGGTTGCTGGCTGTTGCAGGTACGCCTGTTTGCTGGGTTCAGGCTGGCCTGGAGTGGCCCCTGGGTGCCGGCTTCTGGCTGGGTGCTGACTGTTGCAGGGTGGCCTGGAGTGGCCCCTGGGCCGAGGCTGGGTGCAGGTTGCTGGCTGTTGCAGGGTGCAGGGTGGCCTGGAATCAGCCCCAGGGCCGAGGCTGGGTGCTGGTTGGGTGCTAGGTGCTTGATTGCTGCAGGGTGCTGGGTGGCCTGGAGTGGACCCTGGGCCAAGGCTGGGTGCTGGTTGTGGCAGGGTGCTGGGTGGCCTGGAGTGGGCCCCTGGGCCAATGGAGAGGGCCCCAAGGAGCAGGCAAGTCAGCAGGGGCCGGGGGGCAGAGCAGCGGCGATCCGGGCCGATGATCGGCGTTCCGGGTCGGCCACGGCTTCATAGGCTGCAAATCCCGGAGCTCCGGGATTGGGTTGAAAATGGCCAGGCACCCCTCCCTGGGTGCTTATCGGGGGCCCCTCCGGAGTCCGCTGCCGCCCGTATGGCAGCGGATGGGGACTTGGGCGACGGAGCTCCTGGCTACATGTGCTCTGAAGTCATCTTGGTATCCGACTTGTATTGAACTGTATTGTTCTGTATTGTCTCCCGTTATATTGTAGTGCTAGCAAACTTGGTGCCATAAATCCTGTATAATAATACCAGCACTGCAGTATGACTTGGTGACATGGTGAGTCCCATAAGTGCAGTACAAGCTGGTGCGGTGGCGAGCACAAGTATTGTCCCGCAACCACAAAGAATTAGCACACAGGCCCGCAGAGCTCCTAGTATCCTTCCGGATGTGCTTGCAAATCCCGACTGAGAGCCCACAAATTCTGCAGCACCCATACGTCCCTCATTCACTGCTCAACCCGGAAATTCAGGTGGAAATAGCAAATTTACCTACTCCCCTTGATTTTTGGAGCTGTTTTTCACAGAATATCTGTATGCGTTGATTGTGGCAAAGCAATTTATATGCACAACAATTTATCGCCACCAACCCAAATTCAAACCTTGCCAGACCAGTCGCATGGAAACTCATTACAGTTTTCGAATTTACATTTTTTTTGGGCCTAACCCTCAACATGGGCATTACTTGTATTCAAACAATTTCTCCCCTGCAAGCGTGCCAGTTATGGGGTCAAGATGTAGAAGACCTGTGAGAGGACAACAGGCTATACTTATAAAAGTAAATAAATTAGGTGCCGCACTCTATACATTGTTTTTCTTAAAAATAAATAAATAAAAAATGATTTAAACTCATGTGTTGTTCTCTCTCAATTATTACCATAAATACCCATTTATACACCTCGTGCCCATATTTAGACAAAACAACAAAAGAAAATTATTAAATAATAAATGAGGATATATGCACATGGACAGAAATAATAAAAAATTATAAAGTGAAAAATAAATAAAAAATTAAGAAAGTGAAAAAAACTTTCTGAAAATCATATACAGAAAACGTATAAAAATAATAAAAAGTCCAATTATAATTCTCAATGGTAAATGATCCCAAATACCCTGGAATAATATCCAGTTCCTTATAGATTCAGCAGGAAATTGTATGCTGTATACTCTCCTTTATAGTGTCCCTTGCTGTATAGCTGTAATGGTTAGCAGTAGTATGAGAAGTGTACTCCTTCCCCAGCACTCTCCTTAGTTAGATTCTCCTCCCATGGATCATAGGGAAAGGAAAAAAGAGGTACATAGTGTCTTATCTGGGGTAAAAGGATTTAATGTGCTCAAGTAATACACTCACATTGTATAAATATCAAATGCGCTTTGTATATACACAACCGCGGGTAGCGGTGTGACCAGCCTGGTTGGTGTGCCTGGGCACACTGTCAATACTCGCCGTGTCTGACTTCGGATGCGTGATGACGTCACTGCCCCTCCCCTACGCGTTACGCTACAGGGACTCGTAGCTTCCTCTGGGGGATGTAGACTATATTATTCCAGGGTATTTGGGATCATTTACCATTGAGAATTATAATTGGACTTTTTATTATTTTTATATGTTTTCTGTATATGATTTTCAGAAAGTTTTTTCACTTTATTAATTTTTTATTTATTTTTCACTTTATAATTTTTTATTATTTCTGTCCATGTGCATATATCCTCATTTATTATTTAATAATTTTCTTTTGTTGTTTTGTCTAAATATGGGCACGAGGTGTATAAATGGGTATTTATGGTAATAATTGAGAGAGAACAACACATGAGTTTAAATAATTTGTTATTTATTTATTTTTAAGAAAAACAAATGTATAGAGCGCGGCACCTAATTTATTTACTTTTATCTAACGCACACCACGTGAGGGTGAGCAAGGACGCCTGCGACACATTGTCTATATACATATAAATTGCTTATACACAAGTAGATATTTTGAAACCCTCTAGTGGCTCACAAGGAAATTTCATACTGTAGGCTATACTTATAAGTTTCGGATTTACGAGGGAAAGGATAGTCACGAGGAGCCCCCCGGATGCCCAGACTACATGGGGAGCAGTGGCAAGATAGTTTGGGACTTGGTGTCATCCTTTTTCCATATGGGGTACCACTTATACGTGGACAATTTTTATTCAATCTTGGAACTGGCGCTTGTGGCAAAGTGTGACTTACTGTGTGTCCACCATTAGAAGTGGGTGGATGCAGGGCGATATATTCTAATGGTGGGCATACCACACACTTTTTCTGGCAGAGATTTCTTCTCTTTTTTTCATTCAGTCCACAGGCTGCATCCAAAAAAAAAAAAGAACCTAGCATATACACCCAACAAGGATCAGCGATGTACTGGTACATCATTGGACTTTGAATGGTTATACCAGGATGATGCCTACAGCTGCAGGCATCATCCTGGTATCGTTTTTTTCAGCTGGCGATCGGCTTTCATGTAAATGCAATCCTATTGGCTAATTAGCTGCAGGATTGCTTTTACAAGCAGCGGGAGATGATGCCCCCCTCCCCCGCTGCCTTCCACGGCCTTCTCGGGCAGTCCCATGCCATCGGGGGAACCTGAGAATGCAGCCGGTGTTTCTGCCAGCTGACCATAGAGCTGATTGGAGACCAGAGTGGTGCCAATCATCTCTTTAGTCTAAGAATTCAAAAGCTACAAGCATTTCATCACTTCAGTTTCGCAGGATATAAACAGCACCATTTGTAAATTGGGAAAGCATCTGATCACACAGATTTTGGTTTGATTAGATAATGTAAGGGCAGAGGAGATATCCAGAGTCTGATAGACCCCAGATTTCTGAAAAAAGAATATATGACAATGCCCATTGAAGTTATAGGGGATATTTGCATTCCCTGTGATAGCATTAAAAGTGATCAAAAAAAAAAATTAAAGGTACAGTGTACAAATAATTAAAAAAATCAAAATAACAAAAAAAAAAAAAAAAAAAAAAAAATCGCCCCTCCCATGCGCGCACACCTGTGTGCACAAGCCTTGACCCTGTGCCGGTATGTAAACAGTGGTTGATCCATGCATGTGAGGTATTGCCGTGAATGTCAGATCAAGGGCAGTAATTCTAACACTAGACCTCTGTAAATCTAAAATGGTAGCTTTTAAAGCGTTGCCTATGGATATTAAAAATGTATGCAGTTTGTCGCAATTGCACGGGGCATGCGCCGTTTTAAAGCATGTTTGGTATCTATTTACTCTGCATACCATTATCTTTTATATTTTACCTAATAATTGGCCAATATATTGTGTTTTTATGCATTAAAAGTAAACAAAATGTATTTTTTTTTTAAATTTGCTTTGAAAAATCGCTGCGCGAGTACTATGTGCCATAAAAAATTGTAGTACCCACCATTTTGTTTACTAGGGTGTCTGCTTTAAAAAAATATATATAATGTTTGGGGGTTTAAATTAATTTCCTAGCAAAAAATACTGATTTTTTTCATGTGAACAAAAGGTGTCAGAAAAGCCTTGGTCTTCAAGTGGTTAGAAGAGTGAATGATGTGTGGCATAAGGTTCTAATGCTGGGCATAGAATGCCCCCACCCCCCAAAATGACCCCTTTTTGGAAAGTAGACACCCCAAATTATTTACTGAGAGGCATGTTGAATCAATAGAAGAATTTATTTTTTTACCACAAGTTTTTGGAAAATGACAAAAAAATATATATATTTTTTTTAAACAAAATTGTCACTTGATTGATGATTTACTGCTCACACATGCCATGGATATATGTGGAATTACTCCGCAAAATACATTCTGCTACTTCTCCCGAGTATGGGGGTACCACATGTGAGAGACGTTTTGGCAGTCTAGCCAAGTACAGGACCCTAAAATCCAATAAGCACCTTCAGGCTTTTAAAGGGCTTTATTTCCTCATTACACTTCCAGACTATCTAGCACAGTTTCAGAGGCCCTGAAATGCCAGGATAGCACCTAACCCCCCACCCCCCAAATGATCTACTTTTGGAAAGTAGACACCCCAAGGAATTTGATAAGAAGCATAGTATGTATTTTGCAGATCTCATTTGTTGCCACAAGTTTTTGGAAAATGAAGAAAAAAAACAAAAATATATTTTTTCTATTTTTTTTTATATTTCAAAATCTTGTGAGAAAAAATTAGATATGCAAAATACTCACCATGGTTCTTTTTAAATTGTCTACTTTACAGAAAGGGTCATTTGGGGGGGTTTGGTGATATTGTGGCATTTCAGGGCCTTCGAAACTGTGATAGGTAGTGAGGACGTGTAATGAGGAAGTTACGCACCTTCAGGCTTTCAAAGTGATCATTGGATTTCAGGCTCCTGTATGTGGCTAGGCTCCCAAAAAGTCTCACACACGTGGTATCCCCATACTCGGTAGAAGTAGAAGAATGTATTTTGGGGTGTAATTCCACATATACCCATGGCTTGTGCGAGAAATAAATAATTTAAATGACAATTTTGTGTAAAAAAAAATGTTTTTGTCATTTTCCAGAAACTTGTGTGAAAAAAATAAATCTTCCATGGACTCAATATGCCTCTCAGCAGATAGCTTAGGGTGTCTACTTTCCGAAAAGGGGTCATTTGGGGGTGTTTGTACTATCCTGGTATTTTAGCACCTCAAGAAATGTGATGGGCAGTCAGAAAGTAAAAGCTGTGTAAATTCCATTATCTAGACCATAGTTTATAGATGCTACAACTTTCACACAAAGCAATAAATATACACTTATTGGGAATTTTTTAGCCAAAAACATGTAGCAGAATACATTTTGGCCTAAATTTATGACGAAATTTTAGTTTTTTTGGATATGTTTTATGACCGAAATGAGAAAATATTGTTTTTTTCAAACATTTATTTTTTTCTTAAAAACTTTTTCTGTTTATAGCAACAAAAATAAAAAGCGCACAGGTGATCAAATACCACCAAAAGAAAGTTCTATTTGAAAAAAAGGACATAAATTTCATTTATGTACCCTATTGCATGACCGCGCAATTGTCTGTTAAACTAGCGCAGCGCTGTATAGCAAAAAAATGGCGTAAATTACAGTATCTATACCATATTTTGTAGACGCTATAACTTAGGGTGATATGTGATTAGCTGTGACCATTCACAGCTAGGCACTAGTATACAATGGATGGCATCATGAATGAAGCCGTCCATTGTATACAACTGTCATGTGACCTGCTGTGATTGGTCACAGCAGGTCACATGGTACCAGCAACGGGAGCCGGTACTCGGATCTGTCATCGGCCGTGTCCGAGGTGCACGGCCGGTGACAGATCGCACTGCTGCGCCGCTCTGCATTAGCGCAAATGGCGTGCACCCGGAATGGAGAGACACATCTGAAGCCGCCATTGGCCGGGCAGCTAATGCTTAAAGACAAAATCAGTGCCACGGATGGACTTTATCTGTGCCTGGCAGTAGCAGGGTGACAGTTGCAGTGAGTGGAGGATGATGTATCCACACTGACAGATCTCAGGCTGGAATTCCCTAGGCAATGGGGGGGGGGGGGGGAGAAAAACCGCTGTGCCAGCAGGCAGCTGAACTGAGCGATCCCACACAGTGACAGATCGACAGAACACACCACCATCAACATTGACACAGATCAGCAGGCACTAGAAGAGCAGGCTGTGGGATTGTGATTATGTCATCACTCACCGACACATTGCACATATGAAGGATGTCTGGCCAACCGGGTCACACTCACACAGACAGGAGACATCAGAGTCAGACATTACCTTCCTCCACAGGCGCAGCTCTGCCTGTGCTGATGAATGGGAAGAGAAGGGCTGGAACTCCACAGTGATCAGCAACCGCCAGCTAGCTTGCAGTATGGGTCTAAGCCTGAGAGGAACACTGGAAGGAGCACCAGCTCAGCTGCTACACTGGCCCCAGACACCCGGCATCTTCCTCTGTCAATTCTTCCTGCCCTCTGTTTCCCCTCCCCTCAGCTGAAGGATTATTCATGACGTGGCGGCCCCCACACAGAGAAAGTGTCGGCCTGTGCTGCGCCCAGGCACCCCTAGGTGTCAGTGTGCCATAGGCGGCTGCCTAGTTTGCCTAGTGGAAGCACCAGCCCTGCACACATCTCAGGAGGGATTTAGGTCCATTCTTCTTTATAGAGCTTTTCTAAATAATGTTTCTTGGCTGTTGCTCGAAGTTTCAGCTCCCTCCATAACTTTTCTATAAGATTAAGGTCTGGCTAGGCCATTGCATGACTTTAATGTGCTTCTTCTTGAGCCCCTCCTATGTTCCCTCGGCGGTATGTTTTGGGTCATTGTCATGCTGGAAGACCCATCCATGACCCATCTTCAGTGTTCTGGCTGAGGTAAGAAGGTTCTCATTCAAGATTTTGCAATATATGGCCCCGTCCATTGGGTCCTCAATGCGGCAAAGTCGGACTAAACCTTTAGCAGAGAAACAGCCCTAAAGCATAATGTTTCACCCTCCATGCTTGCCCGTAGGGATGCTGTTCTTAAGATCATAGTCTGCATTTTTCTTCCAAACACAGCAAATTGAATTAAGGAAAAAGAGCTCAATTTTGGTCTCACTTGAACACAGCACTTTCTTCCAATCCTACTCTGAATCATTTAGATGTTCATTGGCAAACTTCAGATGGGCCTGTGCATGTGCCTTCTTATAGAGGGCGACTTTGCAGGCGCAACATGGTTTCAATCCATGATGGCGTATTGTGTTACCAATGGTTTGTTTGGTGACTGTGGTCCCAACTGCCTTGAGAGCATTTACAAGCTCCTCCAGTGTAGTTCTGGGCTGATCCCTCACTTTTCTCATGATCATCCTTACCTCGAGGCAAAATATTGCATGGAGCTCAAGACCGAGGTTGATTGATGGTAATTTTTGCATTTCTTCCATTTACGAATAATCGCTCCAACAGTTGTCTCCTTCTGACCAAGCTTCTTGCTGATGGTCTTGTAGCCCATTCAAGCCTTGTGCAGATCTACAATCTTGTCTCTGGTGTCCTTTGACAGCTCTTTGGTCTTGCCCATGATGGTGAGAAAGAATGAGATTCTGTGAACAGGTGTCTTTTATATACGACAAGTTGTCGTGAGGAACACCTTCTTAAATTGACAGGACTGATCTGTGTACCACATGAGCACATAGCCAGTCCGTGGGAGCCAGAATTATTGTTGGTTGGTAGGGGTTTAAATACTTATTTTACTCACTGAATTGCAGCTCAATTTATAGCATTTTTATCGTGTTTTTCTTCTGGATATTTGGTTGATATTCTATCATTTAAAATACACCTATGATAAAAAATTATAACTTACAAATTAAAATTATTAACTTACAAAATCTGCAGGGGATCAAATATATATTTTCACCACTGTACATAATATTTTGTGACAAAATGGACATGGGACTCATCTGGGAGTAGGCAATACCTCCCATCAGCAACATAATAAAAAAATCTTGAACAGTTTAAAATCCAGCATAGCTGTAAGGGCTTGAAAGCCTACAAACCAATAGTCCATTAGTCTCTCTGCGGACTGTGTGGAATATAATTCCAATGGGGTCCCTTTCAGGTTCAGGAATCTTGATCCTGTCACTCATGGGGAAAATAATTAAGGTAGTGAAACCCTGGTGAAAGCTAGAGGAACTCCCCAAAACATCTGTGAGAAGAAGGATTTCTCAAGGAAATCAAGAAGCTGGGAGCAATTATGTGCATGGCAGTGGTCACCCATGTCCTAACGGCTGAAAAAATTGAGACTGAAGTCTGGCCATGGCCTGTGACTGCTGATCTTCTCCATGGTCTATGGGAGAAGGACTTTGGGATGGGTGCAGTTGGCGTGAGAAAGATCGTGTGAATGAAGACTGTGAGGGTGACATAAATGGAGGGCTCCAGCAAGCATTTTTTAAGTTCTTCAGGGTTGAGGGCATCATACTGAGTGCCTTGATAAGGACAGTTTATAAAGGACAGTTTAAAGGGAAATTCTCAGCGATAGCAGATGGCCCAGTCCTGTAGTACTTGCAACAGAGGCTTCATGGAGCGTCTCTTAAGTATGATTGTTTGGGACAGGTACATATAAATTTGATAGACCATGGAAGGATAGCAACGTGGACTCCTTGGAGGCCTGCATGACCCTCTCTTTTGTTTTGTAGAAGTGGACATTTAAGATAATGTCCAAGGAGGGCGATCTTGTTGGCGATGGGTCAGAACTCTATGGACTCTGTCCATCTCAAGCCTTTCTACCGGAACATCAGGGACCAATTCCTGTATTAGCGAGAGGACAGCATTGTAAATCAGTGATGGTTTCAGGAAGATTTCTAATGCAGATGTTACTCGTGTGTCAGGTTCTCAGCGTCCTCAAGTTGGTTTCTGAGGGTGTGTGATACAGCCTGGAGCAGTCCTATACCATTCGCATGCCCATCTAGCATTGTGGTAGTGTCATCCATTCGATGTTCCAATAAAGTACCTCCTTGATCTCCTTAAAGAGTTCCACTGTTTGTTTGCAGGATATTTCCTTCAGTTCCTCCCTAATTATGTCCCGTATCTTACACAGTAGTTAAGCATCTGGGTCAGAGCAGGTTGATTGCAGGGCTGATGGAAATTGCAAAGAGCTGTTCACTGAGCCCACTGTGTCTCCATTGGAGTGTTGTGTGGTCCTGTCAGGTAGAGGGACCGATGCTATCTTGGCCGATGGCCGGCGTTGTGGCTTCGGGTTCGAATTTTGCCTGGTTTTGGTCCTGTCCAGAGGTCCTATCTTGCCCAGGAGGAAGCTCAGGTGTTCCGGAGAACTATGGCGTTGAAAGGAAGGCAATCGAGTGTTAGCTGCCACAGGGGGGGGTTAGTTACCTGGAGTGTGCAGTGCTAGCCTAGATGGCTGCCATCTTGGAGAGCCTTGTGCAGGCGCCCCCCATTTAGTCTCAATCTGTTTCCAATAGCAACTCAGTTACGCAGCCAGGAGTCTTTTAAAGTCATCTGTGCACATAAACTCAATCCATTAAAACTATGTATTTCTGAATTTGGTGCTTGTGTTCTTAATGGAGCTAATGAGACTTTCCATCTCCCTGATATCCTCAACCCTTCTGATCCATTGTTGGGTCGACTTCCACATTGCCAGTATTCAAGATAGTGGCTTGTTGACCAGGTGACTCAACAATGATTTTTTTTATTAGCAGAAACTGGAATTGAATTGTGTTGCAGGAGAAAAAAATGCAGGCATTTTAGGAAGGATGTGGTCAGTGAACATATGAGTTCATAAACCCCTTTCCAAATATGATTCAATGAGGGATATGACAGAATGTGTAATAAGTCACCCTTGCACTGTTCGAATCTCCAGCATAGCTCTGACTCTGCAGAGTGACTAGCATGCAGAAGGGTCAGTGTGCGGGTTATAATACCATGAATCTTGATACTTATTACAGGTAGTGGGTGTGGCGATCCCCCCCTCCCCGCTTGCTTCCTTGCTGGCAGAATGACAGGAGCGAATCCGGGTCACACCCCCTTTCTTCCCCCGCTTGGGCCATGGCTGCTGCATGGAGAGATAGAGCGGCTCTAGTACACTTGCCCACTCTTTCCCTTGCTTCTCCTTTGAGCAGTGAGGAGTCAAGGGAGAGAGGGGGAGCAGCTTTGCAAAAGTGGTGCACTATTCATGGCAGTGGGCTCTGTTGGATTGCAGCTCGCCCTTCTCCCCCCTCCCACCTGGAAGTAGCAAGGGACCAATCAGGAGGAGGACAAGTGCATCATGGGACATGCAGTCCCAGAAGACAAGCAGCCCCATTTAAAACTGAATGGAGCAAACTACAGCCGCCAGGCTGCTGTGCAGGAGGAGAGAGCCTGGAGCCCTGGAAAAAGTATCTGGGCAGTGCTACAGGGGACAGAGAGGAGATGGAAGGTTGAGCTGAGGGAATGCGGAGAGAGATACTCGACCACCGAAATCCCCTTGCTGTGCCAGTCTCTGCATAGTTGTGACCTGAAAGCGAAGAGCCACCAACGGTTAAAGAACTCTAATGGGGCCAAATACAAAGTTAAGTTGCTCTCTCATGCAATCAATCAAAGCAAGCTGCTTCCATTTTCAGACCTGGGATCGAGATATAATGTCCCTGAGACACACCTGTTTTGGTAGTGGCAACTCTCCCACGCCTTTGGAGGACAATTCTCTAATGCTCCTGTTATTCCAACTATATCATAGCTAGAAGATGGGTTTAGTGAACAGTCCGATCTTAACACACGTATACTATACTGTACAAACATTTATGTATGTCTACTTTTCCAGATTTGACCTCTTTCTGGAATAGGTGGCTAGCGGACATTGCAGACCTAGACGGGGAGGATTGGTCTGATATTTGGGAATTCCCATTTAAACAACTTGTTTACCTCAGAGATAGACTTAGACATTCAATTTAAAATATACACAGAGTGTATTTTACCCCATATAGAGTGCATAAAATGGACCCCAATTCCTCCCAAAATTCTTGAGATGCTTCCATGAGTTGGGAGATTTCTCCCACATATTTTGGTTGTGTCCTGCCATAATTCCGTACTAGGAATCTGTTGTTGGGATAATTAAGCATGTGTCAGGCATAAAATTCTCACCCTCCCAATGCATTTGTCTACTAGGTCTGGTTGAGGGGCTTGCAACTACAATAGCCGAACGGACACTCCTGGGGTTCCTCTTGTTTTATGCCAGAAAGGTTATCATCCTTACCTGGAAGAAGCCCACTCCCCCAACTTTGACCCTATGGTTAACGCTGCCCTCCCTCTTTACAAAGATACTTCTTCCCATAAAGGTTGTTCACAAAAATTAAAAAATGTAATCTAAATGGCTACAAGATAATTCCACGGCTAGCATGTGAATGGTTTTCTGGGTATTACATTGTTGTATTAATTGCGAGGGGGGTGATTAGGCTGTTTTGGCCTTGGCCAGGGGAGGCCCTTAACACTCCTTTCTGTTATTTCATTGTGCCACACACTATCACAGTTCTTTTGTTTTGTGCCCCTGTGTGGGCCTTATTTGTTGAGAAAACTTAATAAAATGAAGAAAAAAAAAATAGAACTCCGATGACTTAGCTGAAGCCCGCCCCTAACCATTGCTTCCCCAAAGTCTTTTTTATTTTTTTTGTTCTATAAAGAGCATCCTCTTAAAGGATGCTGTGCAACACCCCAGCCAATATATTAGTGAGTGCACCAAAATCCAGTATAGAGCTATAATCATTATTAATGCATTTAAAGTTCAGTTACATTGTTTATTGCTGACTTGCTAATTTGTGTATTTATTCTGGTTGGTGATATAGAGCTATATAAACTTTTCCCTGTTTTTCAACTACTTGGACGTAGCTTTGGCTCTGTTTAGCAGGCTGTGTCCTATTTCAATCCTATTCAAACTGCCATTTATTCTAATCCATATCAACAGAAGTGTGTTTACTGGTAACAGCCCACAGTCAGGGTAATGGTATAGTTAGCTTGTGCTATTATTCATGTTTGCAGCAATTATTCTTGAACCAGGTGTTTCAGAGGAGCTGAGGTTATACTTGAAGTCGAGGCGAGAAAAGAGGACCAAAAAATTATCAAGCGTCTCCTTCGGTGGTACTATACGTAGGGGATCGTCTGCAAGACAAACACCCCAGAGACCATCAAGATGGAACCTGCTGCTACAACCCAGTGGTGTGAGGAGGAAAATGGCCGCTGGGAGTTTTGTGTGGAGATTAACATTCCTGGGGAGGCCTGGATGGAGAGGCAAGTTGATTAGGCAGTGAAGACACTAGTCCCTGACCAGAGGATGGGTGTGATAGATGTCAAACCCAATCATACTTATCCCCTGCTAAAGTGGAGGAAAAGGATCGCCACCTGTTTCCAAGGGGCCAGTTTACAGTTGACCTCTAAGGTCAAATCTCACTTAATCAATTTGAACTTAGCAGATATTAGTCCAGAAAGTTCAAGCCAAATAGCTCCTGCAAAAGAAGCAGTCTTACCGGCATCTGTAGCCTTGATTGGGTTATAATTCATTGCGGCCTTGGGAGACGTTGTGGAAAAGTTTGAAGGAGTAACCCAACATACACTGCATCCAGATATTGGAAACGACTTTTCAGAGAGCCTTTTCCAGAAAGCAACCAATGCCTGCAGGAAAAACAGCTTTGAGGAGTGGCTGGAGCAAGCCATGCAAACTTTAGATGAATGGGACATTCCCGAGGCCCAGTAGCAACATAGAATCACTGAGGCCTTCCTCAGAAACCATTCACAACTTGAAGCTTTGCAAACAGGACTGTACTTCTTATGTCTACTTGAGTATTCTACAAGTTGTATTTGGGTGAACATAAAATGGATCTGATCTCATGCACCAGTTTGAGCATACCTATCAAAAGGAAGGAAAGAAGCTATCCAACTATATGAGACTATACAAGTTAATGCATCAGATATTACTGAAAAAGGGCCTAGGTCCCAGGTCAGAAGATGAGGTTTTGGCACAACAGGTTTTGAGGGGAGCTCAACCCCTAGACCCTATCACGATCCAGCTAAAAACTTGAGATGGTGGAATCTTAAAGTATTCTGACTTAATTCGTAAGAGCTGGAAAGCAAAAAGAAGAGCCTAGTATAAAATCACGTTGATATATAGCAGAAAACTGCAAAGCATATGACTACTGCCTATATACAACAGAATTACAAACAAAAATTTCTATAAAGTGTCCATTGATGTAAAAAGTCCATAAGGGATTCCATAACACATCTGTGTTCCCAAAACCAGTGATAAATTCACACGACCCAATATTCTATTCCTCGTGGCGCCGGCGGCGATGACATCACGCGCTGTCAGCTCCTCCTAAAATCCTCCACAGAGCGTGACGTCATCGCCGCCAGATCCATGAGGAGGCCCGGCGGCCATCTTTTAAAGGGTCAGTGCTGCATTATTTTGTCACTGTGCTTCACTCTGCATACTACCCTGAATTCTTTAACCTTGATCATAAATAAACTACTTTTTGAACATACTACATTATTGGCACATGTTTTTGGGCTCCAATGTGGAGCTATTCAACCTGCATATAGTTCCTATTGCACCCAGCATCCAGAGGAGGGAGCCCTGTATCCAGGCTGAGCGCCTGTCTATCCTTAAGGGGACCTCTGGACCTGGCAGATTCTCATATTTACTCAAGCTTGATGACCATTACCCAGAAGGAAGCCCACCATCTGCCCATTACAGATTTCTACCTGGTGGTTATACACTTAGATGCTCATTATCCATGCGCATTCGGTGAGTGTGCATTCTTTCCATTGATTCCAGTCACAAGTTTATTAAGAGATCTGCTGTCTAGAAGATCATCACCTGTGCCATTTTGAACTTTTTCTCACTAAATGAACTTATATCAATGACAATAAATAAATAGATATATTTATTTATTTATATACGATTAGTGTTGCACTTTATTTATTTATTGCAATTTTGTGGTTTCCTTGAGTGCTTCAGCTGCTATTTATAAAGAGCACTCACTATATTATCATTTCTTCTAAGTGTATATTGATTGCTTTGTGTCAGGAATCAAGGAGTGACCAGAAAGGTGTGGACTGACACAGGGAAACGCAGGTTTCAGGTATAGTATAATACAGGTTATTATTAGCCACCCAGATATATATATATAAACGCACAGTGAGCAAACTAACCTTCCACTAATCTTAGGAGGTGCAGGAACACAGGCGTAGTCAGGGCTGGAGAGGTGGAATGGTCAGGCCGGCCGTAGGGTTCTGTAACGACTGCCTGGTGGTACCTCTAGCGGTCCTCAGGGCAGGATTCCCCAGGGCGCGGAGTCTAAGTCCCAGTCTGCTATTCACCAGGGCCCCTGATGGTGGGGATGGACTTGGAGCAGACAGGAACCAGGTCGCGGCCCCTGAGTACACCTGCTAGTGATAGAGGGATCCGCCAGAGGTATGTGCAGGTACGGCTGGATCCGTGCAGGATGGATGGATGGCAGAGTAGTGAGCGTGGTCAGATGGGCCAAGTCAGCAACGTGCGGGCAGCAAGGTATCAAAGGAGCAGGCAGAGAATGGTCAAGGTCACAAGCCGGGTTCAGTAACTCACGGACAGCGCTGTACAGAGGATCAGGCAGAAGGATGGTCAGGGATGAGCCAGTAGTCAGAACAGGAGACGGTCAACAGGAATCAGGATCAGGCAGGGTCGGCAACAAGGTATCTTCTCACAGGAACTAGGAACAGGATACAGGGGCTCATGGGAAAACATACACCAAGGCCCAGAGCACAGGCCTGGTCATGCCTTATTTACACCTTTCTGTAATCAGCCCCAGGTTTGGCTGATTGTGAGCTTCTGGCTGCTAAGAGCACCCGCTGGTCAGCTCTGGTACTGCAGCCCACACGGCAGGAGAGTCCCACCACCAGTGCTGAGAGCACCCGCTGGTCAGCTCTGGTACTGCAGCCCACACGGCAGGAGAGTCCCACCACCAGTGCTGAGAGCACCCGCTGGTCAGCTCTGGTACTGCAGCCCACACGGCAGGAGAGTCCCACCACCAGTGCTGAATCCATTCCTGACAGAACCCCCCCCTCAAGGAGCGGCCTCAGGACGCTCCAAACAGTCCTTAGTGGGCAAAATGTTCCACCGCCCGGGTCCGGTAACTGGCTGAATATCCTACTGCCGGAGTAAACCGGCTGGCTGGGTTTCCTGCTGGTAGACTTCTCTTTGTGTAGGAGAATCAAGGAAGGCAGGTCACTGGGCACAGGATTTCCAGGAGCTGGCTGGGTATCAGTTATCGGCCAGTTTAACTGGACATCAGGGGCTGGCATGTCGGGCTGTGTAGCGGGCAGAGGCACGTCAGCGGGCACCGAGTCATCTGGCACGACAGCGGGCACAGAGTCACCGGGCACGTCAGCGGGCACCAAGCCTTCTAGCAGAACCGCGGGTACCGGGTCACCAAGCTCGACAGCAGGCACCGAGTCAACTGGCACGACAGCGGGCACCGAGTCAACTAGCACGACAGCGGGCACCGAGTCAACTGGCACGACAGCGGGCACCGAGTCAACTGGCATCGAGTCATCTAGCTCGACAGCGGGCACCGAGTCAACTGGCACCGAGTCAACTGGTATGACAGCGGGCACCGAGTCATCAAGCATCAAGTCATCCGGCTCAACAGCGGGCACTGAGTCATCAAGCATCAAGTCATCCGGCTCAACAGCGGGCACTGAGTCATCAAGCATCAAGTCATCCGGCTCAACAGCGGGCACTGAGTCAACTGGTACGACAGCGGGCACCAAGTCAACTGGCACCGAATCATCAGGCATCAAGTCATCTGGCTCGACAGCGGGCACCGAGTCAACTGGCACCGAGTCAACTGGTATGACAGCGGGCACCGAGTCAACTGGCACCGAGTCCACTGGCACGACAGCGGGCACCGAGTCAACTGGCACGACAGCGGGCACCGAGTCAACCGGCACGACAGCGGGCACCGAGTCAACCGGCATCAAGTCATCCAGCTCAACAGCAGGCACTGAGTCAACTGGCACCAAGTCAACTGGTACGACAGCAGGCACCAAGTCAACTGGCACCGAATCATCAGGCACCAAGTCATCTGGCTCGACAGCGGGCACCGAGTCAACTGGCACCAAGTCAACTGGTACGACAACGGGCACCGAGTCATCAGGCATCAAGTCATCCGGCTCAACAGCGGGCACTGAGTCAACTGGCACCGAGTCAACTGGTACGACAGCGGGCACCAAGTCAACTGGCACCGAATCATCAGGCATCAAGTCATCTGGCTCGACAGCGGGCACCGAGTCAACTGGCACCAAGTCAACTGGTACGACAGCGGGCACCGAGTCAACTGGCACCGAGTCAACTGGCACCGAGTCAACTGGCAGGATGGTACAGTGAGTGGGAGTAGGGTACCGACATGTGGCAGATTGCTGGGTATACTGGGCTGTCACTGGGGGGGCTGTCACTGGGGGTGCTGTCGGGAACGCAGGAAAAGAGCTTTGAGCAGAGGAATGATGAGAAACAGGACTGGTTCGTTGCAAGCTGATTGAGGCTGGGTGTAACAAGTCTGACCATGTCTGCAGTAAGGGTTGGACAACGCTCAGCTTACACAAGGCCTGTCTGATCAAAGTTTGCACTGCGTTTATACACTTCTTTAGCACCTGTGGTGAATATGCTGAATAATGCTCCAAGAAGCAATCCGGATCATCCTCCAACAACCATACCAGTGATATTATTTGACTCGCCCTGAATGGAGGAAGAAATTCATCCCTGCTTTCAGGGGTACTAGATGAAGCCAACTCAATACAAGCCTGAATCAATGGTTGCACCTCAGAGAGCTCTAGGTCCTGACCTACTAGGGAATGAGCGACCCGTATGCACTCTAGCAGCTGATCCCGGGTATACTCCCGCAGAGTCTTATAGGCATATTCTCTGTCATCAAAGACTAGCATAGACAAATATATAACCTCATCAGGATGCATCCTTCACGACAAGTCAAGATGGCTTCCCTGTGCAGCCACTTCTGGTCAGGAAAGGCCTTGGTGTGATGTCAGGAATCAAGGAGTGACCAGAAAGGTGTGGACTGACACAGGGAAACGCAGGTTTCAGGTATAGTATAATACAGGTTATTATTAGCCACCCAGATATATATATAAACGCACAGTGAGCAAACTAACCTTCCACTAATCTTAGGAGGTGCAGGAACACAGGCGTAGTCAGGGCTGGAGAGGTGGAATGGTCAGGCCGGCCGTAGGGTTCTGTAACGACTGCCTGGTGGTACCTCTAGCGGTCCTCAGGGCAGGATTCCCCAGGGCGCGGAGTCTAAGTCCCAGTCTGCTATTCACCAGGGCCCCTGATGGTGGGGATGGACTTGGAGCAGACAGGAACCAGGTCGCGGCCCCTGAGTACACCTGCTAGTGATAGAGGGATCCGCCAGAGGTATGTGCAGGTACGGCTGGATCCGTGCAGGATGGATGGATGACAGAGTAGTGAGCGTGGTCAGACGGGCCAAGTCAGCAACGTGCGGGCAGCAAGGTATCAAAGGAGCAGGCAGAGAATGGTCAAGGTCACAAGCCGGGTTCAGTAACTCACGGACAGCGCAGTACAGAGGATCAGGCAGAAGGATGGTCAGGGATGAGCCAGTAGTCAGAACAGGAGACGGTCAACAGGAATCAGGATCAGGCAGGGTCGGCAACAAGGTATCTTCTCACAGGAACTAGGAACAGGATACAGGGGCTCATGGGAAACCATACATCAAGGCCCAGAGCACAGGCCTGGTCATGCCTTATATACACCTTTCTGTAATCAGCCCCAGGTTTGGCTGATTGTGAGCTTCTGGCTGCTAAGAGCACCCGCTGGTCAGCTCTGGTACTGCAGCCCACACGGCAGGAGAGTCCCACCACCAGTGCTGAGAGCACCCGCTGGTCAGCTCTGGTACTGCAGCCCACACGGCAGGAGAGTCCCACCACCAGTGCTGAGAGCACCCGCTGGTCAGCGCTGGTACTGCAGCCCACACGGCAGGAGAGTCCCACCACCAGTGCTGAATCCATTCCTGACACTTTGTGTGAAAGTTATAGCATTTACAAACTCTGGTATAGATAATGGAATTTACACAGCTTTTACTTTCTGACTGCCCATCACATTTCTTGAGGTGCTAAAATACCAGGACAGTAAAAACACCCCCAAACGACACCTTTTTTGGAAAGTAGACACCCTAATCTATCTTCTGAGAGGGATATTGAGTCCATGGAAGATTTATTTTTCCCACAAGTTTTTGGAATATGACTTTTTTTTTTTTTTTTTTTACACAAAGCCATGGGTATAGGTGGAATTACACCCCAAAGTACATTATGCTATTTCTATTTCAATGGTTTTTATTAAATTTTTTAAACAGTATAAACAGAGGCAGTAAAACACGCCCACGCAGGGGCTATCAATTGCACAGATAAACAAAATGCCAAATAAAAAAAAAAGGGGAAAAACAATGCTCTAATGCCAACAGGGCAAAAGGTACGCCCACGCAGGGGCTATCAAAGGCACATAAGTTACAAAACATTAATGTAACTGATTATAACAACTAAATGCAGCTGTCCTAGTCACACCAAAAACAGAGAGAGAGAGAAAAAGGAAAAGAAAGAAAAAAAAAAAAAAAGGGGGGGGGGCAAAGAGCGCCAACACCGAACGCCATTACATCCCCAGACTAGCCGGGGAGAGTGAGGGAAGGGCATATTGCAACCACGGCTCCCATATTTTCAAAAATTTACGTTGGGAGTCATTGCGGATACTCGACATCTGTTCGTTGAGCATCATAGTGGTCATACGATCCCGCACCCCCTGAAGAGGGACAAACGGACTCCTCCAGGCCTGAGCAATTGTTCTAGTGGCGGATAAAAACAGATAGGAAGCCAACTTCTGCTGGTGAGCCAAGAGGCCCGGTATGGGGCAATGAAGCAAAGCATACCGAACATCCCGGCGTATGGAGAGATGGAACAAAGTGAAAAGGAGGCCAAATACACGAGACCAAAAACGAAACAGTCTCGGGCATGACCACCAGATATGCAATACATCACCACAACCCCGAAAACATCGATCACTACAGGCAGGGTTAGCCCGGGCCAACCGAGCCGGAACCCAGTACCAACGAAACAAAACCTTATAGGCTGCCTCCAGTGTGGTCGTATTAAATGAGCATTTAGCTATGAGTGACCAGGCCTTATTCCAGTCCTCCGGATCCACAGCCACTCCCAGGTCGCGCTCCCACTGAACAACATATGAAAGAGAAGTATGCGATGAGCGTCTGTTCAGAGCTGCATAAAGAAGGGATATAAGGCCCGGAGCGCCCGGACGCTGTTGGCAAAGCTGTTCAAAGGCAGATTTCTGGTACGGGAACGCAGAAGTACCCCGCAGCGAGAGCAGCCAGTGTCGCAATTGAAGATATCGAAAAAATTCCGCTGGGGGGATATTCCGGGATTCCCGAAGAGAGTCCCAGGTGGGAAAGGACCGAAAAATCAAAAAGTGTCGCACCTGCGAAAAACCATTAGTCACCCACCAAGAAAACGCCCCTGGGTGATCCAAACCCGGCGGGAAAAGAGGGTTGTTAATAATAGGTAGCAAAGGCAGAAAAGGTGACATCAGACCACCAGAATAACGTACCGAGTCCCAAACTTGTAGGCCATGAAGTAACATCGGACTCAGTGCCATAGGGCGCAGGGCAGGGGGAAGCCATAGAAGCGTCGACAGTGCGATAGGGGCACAATTAGGTAGTTCCAACAGGACCCAGAGGGGGACGTCGGAAGAGGCGTGCAACATAGACAGCGGGGCAATCTGGCTCCCTTGATAATACTTAGTCACATTAGGCACCCCAAGACCACCCTGAAGTCTATGGGCAAAAAGCGTACTTTTGGATACTCTGGGGTGCTTATCGGCCCAGATAAAATGCATTAACTTCGCCTGAAGCAACCTAAGAAAATGAGGGGGAACCCGCACCGGGAGTGTGCGAAAATAATACAACAATTTTGGCAAGATGGTCATTTTCACCGAATTAACCCGTCCTATCCAAGACAGGTGCGGAAATTGCCAAGAATGCATAAGAGAGGATAGAGAGCTAAGCAATGGATAATAATTTGCAGCAAACAAGGAGTCATAAGTGGGGGTCAAGCGAACGCCTAAGTATTCAAGAGAAGAGGAAGCCCATTTGTAAGGGAAGTGGGATTGTAGGCGCGAAACCAAATCCGAAGCCAAAGTAATATTGAGGGCTATAGTCTTATCCAAGTTGATACGGAGACCCGAAATCAAGGAGAAGCGCTCAAGAACCTGTTGCAAATTAGGAAGCGTCGTCAGGGGGTTAGTAAGAGTCAGGAGGGCATCATCCGCAAAAAGATTCAGTTTGAATTCCTGTCCCGCGTAAGGAACCCCCGATACATTGCAATCGGTCCGAAGCGCTAAAGCCAGCGGCTCAAGCGCCAGGACAAAGAGCGCTGGGGACAGGGGACAACCCTGTCTTGTCCCTCGCCCAATAGGAAAGGGATCTGAAAAATACCCAGCGTATTTGACGGAGGCCGAAGGAGAAGAATACAAGGCCTGGATCCAAGAGAGAATAGAATCCCCAAAACCCCAACGAGACAGCACAAACCGCAGATATTCCCAGGATAGAGAATCAAAAGCTTTATAGATGTCTAAAGACAGTAAGAATCCTGGGATTTTCCGTTGTTGCAGAAAATGTATAAGATGGACCACCTTACGGACGTTATCACCCGCCTGCCTCCCGGGGACGAACCCCACCTGGTCCCTGTGGACCAGGCTACGCAAATATTTATTGATGCGAAAACTAAGGATCTTGCCCAGTATCTTCAGGTCTTCATTAAGAAGAGAAATAGGCCGGAAGGCTTGCGGTTCCTGTACATCATCAGTCGTCTTAGGAATCATGGCGATATGCGCTCTAAGCGCATCTGGAGAGGGCGAGGACCCCTGTCGTAACGCATTAAAATACTCAGCCAAAAAGGGCGCCAACAAGGCTGAGAATTTCTTATAATAAAGACCGGAAAAGCCGTCGGGACCTGGGGCCGCGGTGGACCGTAAAGATTTGATAGCTTGGAGCACTTCTGGTACAGTGACACCGGCGTTGAGTGCCACCTGTGCCGCCTCGGATAACCCAGGAAGTCGGAGATCTTGAAAGAATGCCTCTGCCTGAGCCACGGGGAAGGGATCTGGTTTAGCGTAGAGGCGTGAAAGGAAGTCTGAGAAACGGGAAACAATCTGCTGGGGATTAGAAGTACAGCCACCTGTAGGAAGTCGCAGTCGAATCGGTTTATGGGGTTTCCCCACAGAATTGAGTTTCCTGGCCAGCATCGGGCCCGGCTTATTAGCACAGGAATAAAATTTGTGTTTGGTCCAGCGCAGGGCCCGTTCTGCCTCCGAAGAGGCAAGTAAGTCCAACTCTGCCGCCAGAGCGTCCCGAGCGCGTTTATGGGCCGCAGATGGAGATGACTTCCAACGTGCATCCGCAGAGGCCAGGAGAGAATGAAGCTCCAAAAGTCGGCGCTCCCGCTCCCGCTTCCGGACCGCCGCCAGCTGTATAACATGACCCCGCACCGTGGCCTTATGCGCCTCCCATAGGGGCACTGCAGAGGAGACCGATCCTGCGTTTTCCGTAAAGTATGTTCGTAAAAAAAATTCTATTTGTTGGCAGGTAGCCTGAGTGGTCAATAAAGAATCATTGATGCGCCAATGAAAAGGGCGCCGTTCTGACCCAGAGAGGGCAAGGAGAAGTACCAAGGGATCGTGATCCGACCAAGGCGAGGAGGGAATAGTTATCCGCCTGACCAAGGGAAGCTGCTGAACCTGCATAAATATATGATCAATTCTACAAAAACTATCATGAGGACTGGAATAGAATGTAAAGTCCCGTTCCGTTGGGTGAAGCTCCCTCCAGACGTCCGCCAGCCCCGCTGTCCGCAGGAGAGAGCGCATACGTTCCTCCAGCGCCAAGTCATGAGAAGGGGCCGCCCCCCGTGCGCAGCGCCTATCCATTGCGGAATCCAAAGTAACATTCGAATCCCCCAAAACAACAAGGAGACCCTTAGAGTGTCGGGAAACAATGGTGCAAAGATGTGAAAAGAATTTAGCCTGAAAACGATTAGGCGCGTAGTAAGAGACAAAAGTAACTTCCTGGTCCCAGAGGGTGCCTTGCAGAAGCAGATACCTGCCCGTGGGGTCCGCTATATTCCTAGCACAGACAAAGGGGAGATTGCGTTTAAAAGCGATCAGGACACCCCGACGCTTCTCAGGAGCCGAGGCCGTGTAAAAGGTGGGATAGTGAGGTGAAAGATAACGTGGGGCGGAGGACTGAGAAAACCTGGTCTCTTGTAAACATACCACGTCAATTTGTTGCGATTTGAGGCGATGAAAAACTTTAGCCCGCTTCTGAGGCGAATTGAAGCCTTGAACATTTTGCGAATGAATTTTCAAAAGGGGCGAGGCCATGGCGGCATCAGAGCAACACGCTCAGCAGAACAAACCATAAAGCAGCTAGCAATTTCCGCTCCCAATGGCGATCGGACCGTGGCATCCCGGAACCCTGCAGAAAACAAAAACAAAAAAAAACCAAAGAAGAAAAAAAAAACAAAGAAAGAAAGAAGGAAAAGGACACAAAAAGAATATACAATAGTGCAATCGTGTCACACCAATGGTGACGTGCATCCTACAAATGAAGGATACCAGTTAGGGGTGGCTCTACCACCGGACACATGGCTGCAAATGGAAACATCAGAAACATAAGTCCCCAGGGGGCAAAAGGGCAATAAGGCAATAAACACAAGAGAACGGGGTACCAAAGCAATAAAACTAAAGGTCCCAGGAGCTAGGCAACCGTGATGACCTCCCCATAGCAACCCAGAGAACCATGGGGCCAACCCCCTCCCACCCAGCCGGGCCTACCAGATCAACCTCCCACCCCGAAACCAGAGGGAGCCCTCACTCCGTGCTACCAACAAAAACTGGAATACCATCTCCCAGGACCAAAATAGGCTGCAACAGCAGAAAGTCATAATTCTTGAGTCCATGAGGAGACCCCCCCCAACCAGGGAAGGAACCCAAGGGGGCACACTATATCAGTCCCAACCCGTAATGCTGACAAACTGGGGGAGCCCTAAGGGCCAAACTCACGGTCCCGTCAAGGAAGTCCATCGGTGAGATGATACATGGGAAGTCCAAGACACATCTTCAGCTCGGAGAAGAACAGGAAGGACTTGATCGTGAAGGGGTCTGAGGGAGGGCCCTCTTCCTATTGGACGACCGCTCCCAGATGCGGCTTGGAAGAAGCGGCCTTGCCGGGGATCCTGATGAATGTGCCAGGCTCCGATCCGCAGCCTCAGGCGAAAGAAGGTGTAAGGATTCCAGGAGAGAATGGGCCTCCTCCGGCGTAGCCACAGAATGACTGCGGCCCTGGTAGGTGAAGGTGAGGCGAAACGGGAAGCCCCAAGCGTATTTGATACTGTGGTTCACTAGGACCGAAGTGAAGGGCTTCAATTGGCGTCGTTTCTGAAGAGTGGTCTGAGAGAGGTCCGCAAAGAGCTGGTAGCGATGCCCCTGGAAGCTGAGGTCAAGGTTGTTTCTGGCCGCCAAGAGAATAGTTTCCTTAGTGCGGTAATACGTAAATTTGATGATAATGTCCCTCGGGGGCCCATCCGGTCGTCTGGGGCCCAACGCACGATGGATGCGGTCAAATTCAAGCCGGTCAATGGGAATAGCTGGTGTCAGCTCCTGAAACAGAGCTGTAGCAGTGGAAGTAAGATCCGCGACCGTTTCCGGGATACCCCTTAACCGCAGATTGCCACGGCGGGAACGATTCTCGAAATCCTCAAGCCGTAGCAGCGCGTCCGCCAATTCTTTCTTGAGGTCGCACAAATCCTGCTCGTGATTCTCTATGACCGTGACCGCAGCGTCCATCTTATCTTCGAGGTCGTTCGTCCGGTTGCCCAACTCGCGAATCTCCTGCGAAAGACGGTCGGCCAGCTTGGAGGTAGCGGAGGACAACTCCGACTGCAGCATACATTTGAATCGGCGCAGGAGCTCAGCATCCCGCAGAGATGGGATGGGAGACTGCAGGGATGGCTCTGGTGCCAGGTCCTCCACACTGCCAGGGTCCGACCCACCTATGGATGGTGACAGCGGGGGACCCAAAATCGCGGCTGGGGCTCCATCTGAGGTCCCGGGGGAGAGCCGCGAACCCGCGGCCGGGGTCCTGGAAGTCCGCGGCGGCCGGCCCAAAATCGAGGCCCCGGCTTCAGCCGCGATCGCCGGCGGGTAGGCCGCAAACTCCGGAGCAGCCTGCCGGGAGCTGGAGGCACGGGCGGGCAGCGTTTTTTTGCCCATCAGGGCACTGGAGAGACAGGGGGCCAGGGAGGAAACAGAGGGACCCCCCCTGAGGAGTGAAAATCGGCCGATGTGTCCGGCGGCCGAGGAGTTAATTTAGGAAGCAGCCATCCTGGTTGCTGCTCACGAGCGCCCCACATTATGCTATTTCAACCGAGTATGGGGATATCACATGTATGAGACGTTGTGAGAGCCTAGCCAGGTACAGGAGCCTGAAATCCAATGACTACTTTGAAAGCCTGAAGGTAAGTAACTTCCTCATTTCACTTCCTCACTACCCATCACAGTTACGGAGGCCCTGAAATGCAAGAATATCCCCCGCAATGACACTTTTTGGAAAGTAGACACCCCAAGGAATTTAAAAAGAGGCATGGTGAGTATTTTACAACTTCATTTTTTCTCACAAGGTTTTGAAATAAAGAAATGAAAAAATATGGTTTTGTTTTTCTTCATTTTCCAAAAACTTGTGGCAACAAACGAGATCTGCAAAATACTCACTATGCTTCTTATCAAAATCCTTGGGGTGTCTACTTTCCAAAAAGAGGTCATGGGGGGGGGGGTGTTTGGTGCTATCCTGGCATTTCAGGGCCTCCGAAACTGTGATAGGTAGTAAGGAAGTGTACTGAGGAAATAAAGCCCTTTAAAAGCCTTAAGGTGCTTATTGGCTTTTGTGGTCCTGTATTTGGCTAGACTGCCAAAAAGTCTGTCACATGTGGTGCCCCCATACTCGGGAGAAGTAGCAGAATGTATTTTGGGGAGTAATTCCACATATATCCATGGCATATGTGAGCAATAAATAATTTAAGAGACAATTTTGTGAAAAAAAAAAAAAAATTTTTGTAATTTTCCAAAAACTTGTGGTAAAAAAATAAATTCTTCTATTTACTCAACATGCCTCTGAGCAAACAGGTTGGGGTGTTTACTTTCCAAAAAGAGGTCGTTTTGGGAGGTGGGGGCATTTTATCCCCAGCATTAGAAGTTTATGCCAGATACCATTCACTCTAACCACCTGAAGACCAAGATTTTTCTGACACTTTTTATTCCCATGAAAAAAAGCAGTATTTTCTTGCTAGGAAATTATTTGAACCCCCAAACATTATATATTTTTTTTAAAGCAGACACCCTAGTGAATGGTGGGTGCTGCAATTTTGTGTGTCACATAGTAGTCACGCAGCGATTTTTCAAACGCAGAATTTTTTTTTGCAAAAAATACACTATTTTTTTTTACTTTTAATGCACAAAAACACAATATATTGGCCAATTATTTGGTAAAATATAAAATACGATGGTATGCTGAATAAATGGATACCAAAACATGACATGCTTTAAAACTGCGCATACCGCGTGCAATGGCAACAAACTGCATACATTTATATCCATAGGTAATGCTTTAAAAGCCTTTACAAGCTACCATTTTAGATTTACAGAGGAGGTCTAGTGCTAGAATTACTGCCCTTGATCTGACATTCGCAGCGATACCTCACATGCATGGTGCATCCGCTGTTTACATACCGGCACAATATCAACGCTTGGGCATGCAGGAGCATGCATGGGGGGGCGAGAGTGCGTTTTATTTTTTTTAAGTTATTTAGATTTTTTAAATTATGTTTACACTGTCCCTTTCATGTTTGTTTGTTTTTCTTGATCACTTTTAATGCTATCACAGAGAATGCAAATATCCCCTATAACTTCAATGGGCATTGTCATATATTCTTTTTTGAGAAATCTGGGGTCTATCAGACGCTAGATCTCTCCTCTGCCCTTACATTATCTAATCTCACCAAGATTGGTGTGATCAGATGCTTCCCCAATTTAAAAATGGGACTGTTTATATCCTGCGAAACTGAAATGATGAAATGCTCGTAGCTTCCGATTTCTTAGACTATAGAGATGATTGGCACCAGTCTGGTCATCTAGCAGAACCACCGGCTGCATTCTCAGGTTCCCCCGATGGCACGGGACTGCCCGAGACGGCCGTGGAAGGCAGCAGGAAAGGGGGGGGCATCATCTCCCCCTGCTTGTAAAAACAATCCTGTAGCTAATTAGCCACTAGGATTTCTTTTAAATGAAAGCTGATCGCCGGCTGAAAAAAACTATACCAGGATGATGCTTGCAGCTGTAGGCATCACCCTGGTATAACCAAATTCCAGTGGTGTACCAGTATGTCGCTGGTCCTTGGGTATATATGCTATGTTCTTTTTTTTTTTTTTTTGTAATTGTTGTATGCAGCCTGTGGGCTGAATGAAAAAAAAGAGAAGACATCTCTGCTAGAAAAATTATGTGGTATGCCCACCATTAGAATATACCGCCCTGCATCCACCCACTTCTAATGGTGGGTACACAGGTCGCACTGTGCCACATGCGCCAGTTCCAAGATTGTACAAATATCTAAATTGTGGCACGCTTGAATAAAAATTGTCCATGTATAAGTGGTACCCCATAGGGAAAAAGGATGACACCAAGTCCCAAACTATCTTGCCACTATTCCCCATGTAGTCTGGGCTTCCGGAGGACTCCACATGACTATCTTTTCCCTCGTAAACCCGAAACTTATATGTATAGCCTGTTATCCTTTCACAGGTCGTATACATCTTGACCCCATATCAGGGGAGAAATTGAATGCAAGGTGGCTAGAAAAATTGATGGCCACATCAACGCAGATTTTTAGCTGGTGATTTATAGAGATCTGCAAATTTGTGGTTAAGATGATTTACAAGGGGCCAAATTTTGTGGAGCCGATCAAATTCAGGGTCACGCCAAGGACAACAAAGTGTGTTGTCGTTGAAATGCATAAAACACATTATACTCTCATATCTATGCCTGGCCATGGCAGCGGAGAATATGGGCATATGATGAATCGGGTTTGTGGACCAATACAACCGCAATTAATTTTTTTTTTTTTTTTAGTAATGCCCATGTTGAGGGTTAAGCCCAAAACAAATTTAAATTTGGATACCGTAATGGGCTTCCACGCGAATGGTCTGGCAAGATTTGAATTTGGGTTGGCGGCGATAAATTGTGCATTTAAATTGCTTTGATCCACAATCTTCTGTGAAATAAAGCTCCAAAAAATAAAGGGGAGTAGTTAAATTTGCTGTTTCCACCTGAATTCTGGGTTGGGCAGTGAATGGGGGAAGTACGGGGGCTAAACGCAGGTGCTGATTACGCTAACGCTGCGTTTTTGGGGACACTATACCAATGTGAACGCCGATATAGTGCTGATCTGATCAAAGATATTGATCCGTTCAGACACTATACTAGCAATGGAGCTTTGTGTATGAGCGTTTTCCTGGCTATCAAGGGGTTAAATGGTGTACTGATGGGCAATCTGACACTATCTGGGAGGGGCGTGAAAACCATGGAAGGGAGAATCACGTGATCATATATACACGTGATTTTGCGCACCCATGCCACCCTGTAGCAGTATTTCTGCGGTTTGTGTTACAGCGCTGCGTTACTTTAACTGAGAAATGCATGGTCATGCAATGCTGCACCCGAATGAAATTTACGTATGTTTTTTTCCAGTGAATTGAGCTTTCTTTTGGTGGTATTTGATCGCCTGTGCGGTTTTATTTTTTGTGCTATAAAAAAAAAAGGACCAACAATTTTGAGAAAATAACAATATTTTAGACTTTTTGCTATAAAAAACATGTCCAGTAAAAATATGTAAAAATCTAATTTAGTCATAAATTTAGGCCAAAATGAATTGGTTTACTTAAAAGTTATAGCGTTTACAAATTGCGGTATATATACACACCTGGATTTTTTTTTTTATACTAATAATGTTGGCACACATTCTGACACTGGGGGGGGGCTAACTTGGGGTCACTGACATCCCCATTGACACCAATACAGTGATCAGTGGAAAAAAAAAAAAAAAAAAAAGCACTGGCACTGTACTAATGGCACTGAGGAGGAAGAGGTTAACATTTGGAGGCAATCAAAGGGTTAACTGTGTGATGGGAGTGTTTTAATAGGGGGCAGGGGTGTGTGTGCTTCACTGTAAGCACACTGATTGGGATGGCTGTGCTCAGCCATCCTGATCAGTGTGCCAAAAACTGACAGGGAGTGGAGCTGCATTGTAAACAATGCAGCCTTCCCCCTGTTGGTGTTTGCCGGTAATCACCGGGCTCCAGCGGGTAATCACTGGCCAGGACCCAGTGATTGACACCCGCAGCTTCGATTTGCGGCACAAGTAGGGCAGTCGTGCGTCTCTACCTGAAAATGAAAAATCACGAATATATACATGATTTTGCGCAGCAGTTTTGCCCTGCTGCAGTATAAGTACTGTGGCTGGTCGGCAAGCGGTTAATGGCCCAGTCATGTAAATAATGAAGCCAGGATTCAGCAATACCAATTAAATCATGCTTCTCCTAGTTTCTACATGCACCAGACTTCTGTCATTGGTGAACAAACACTTTAATTAACCGCTTGCCAACTAGCCACAGTACATTTACTGCGGCAGGGTGGCACCACAGCGCAAAATCACGTGTATATACGTGATTTTGCATTTTGGGTAGGGGGCATGCGTGACCGCCCTAACCGCGCTGGCAATCGCGTCCGTGGGTGTCAATCACCGGGTCCCGGCCGGTGATTACCCACCGGAGCCCGGCGATTGCCATCAATCACTAACAGGAAGCACATCTGCAGTGTTTACACTGCAGCTCTCCTCCCTGTCAGTTTGAGCACACTGGTCTGGATCGCTGAGCACAGCTTTACAGATCAGTGTGTTACTGTGAAGTACACACCCCCTAGTAAAACACTCCCCTCACACAGTTAACCATTTGATGCCTTCAAATGTTAACCCCTTCCTCCCCAGTGCCATTAGTACAGTCTCAGTGTTTTTTTTTTCTGGGGATGTCAGTGACCCCAAGTCATTTCCCCCCAGTGTCAGAATGTCCGCTGCAGTCCCGCCATAAGTCGCTAATTGCCTCCATAAGTCGCTTATCGTCACCATTAGTATTAAAAAAAATTTAAATTCCAGTATATACCGCCATTTGTAAACGCTATAACTTTCACGTAAATCAATTTACACGTATTGGGATTTTTTTTTTTTAGCAAAGACGTCGCAGAATACATTTTGGCCTAAATTTATGACGAAATTTGATTTTTTACTGGACATGTTTTAAAGCAGAAAGTCTAAAATATTGTTTGTTTTTTTTCTCAAAAATGTCAGTCCTTTTGTTTTATAGCGCAAAAAAGAAAAACTGCACAGGCGATCAAATACCACCGAAAGAAAGCTCAATTCGTAGGGAAAAAATAAACAAATTTAATTTGGGCGCCCAATTGTCAAAGTAACACAGTACCGTAACAAACCACTTCCTGACCACCCTATAGCAGAAATACTGCTACAGGGCGGCACGGGTGCACAAAATCACGTGTATATATAAGTGATTCGCACTCCCGTGGTTTTCACGCCCCTCCCAGATGGCGTCAGATTTCCCGTCAGTACACCAGTAATCGCATTTAACCCCTTGATAGCCAGGAACACGCTCATACACAATAAACCTTCATTGCTAGTATAGTGTCTGAACGGATCAATATCTTTGATCAGATCAGCACTATACCAGCGTTCACATTACTATAGCGTCCCCAAAAATGCAGCATTAAGGGGATCAGCACCAGCACCTGCATTTAGCCCCTACGCTTACCCCCCCCTTCTCCCCCAGCAAGTGCAAGTTCAGTAGGTCACTCTCACATGATACATTGCACACAAAACCGCATTGTTCGCAGAATCAGGCCTGATCTCTGTTAGCACTTGCCGGTAAATTTCGATGACTCTCATATGCAGCAGAGTGCCAGTACTAGTGCCATGCTACCTTTTAGTGACCTGGCGAGCACCAGCGGCCTAGTACATCCTGGTCTTTCACAAACCAGCATTGCAGTATCACTTGGTGATGTGGCGAGTCCCATAAGTGCAGTAGAAGCTAGTGCAGTGGCGAACACAAGTATTGCCCCGCAACCACCAAGAATTCGCACACATGTCCATAGAGCCCCAAGTATCCTTCCAGATGTGCTTGCAAAACCGATTGGTAGCCCACAAATTCTGCAGCACCCGTACTTCCCCCATTCACTGCCCAACCCGGAATGTGAGAGGGCAACAGGCCCTTGGATTTACGAGGAAAAAGATAGTCACGTGGAGCCCCCCGAATGCCCAGACTACATGGGGAGGAGTGGCAAGATAGTTTGGGACTTTGGTGTCATCCCTTTTCCATATGGGGTACCACTTATACGTGGAAATTTTTTATTCAAGTGTGTCACTATTTAGACATTTGTACAATCTTGGAACTGGCGCATGTGGCACCGTGCGACCTAATGTGTGCCCACCATTAGAATTGGGTGGATGCAGGGCAGTATATTCAAATGGTGGGCATACCACACACTTTTTCTGGCAGAGATTTCTTCTCTTTTTCAAACAGCCCACAGGCTGCATACAAAAAAAGAACATAGCATATATTCCCAACAAGGACCAGTGACGTACTGCTACATCCCTGGACTTTGGTTATACCAGGATGATGCCTACAGCTGCAGGCATCATCCTGGTATCATTTTTTTTTCAGCCGGTAATCGGCTTTCATGTAAAAGCAATCCTAGTGGCTAATTAGCTGCAGGATTCCTTTTATAAGCAGCGGGAGATGATGCCCCCACTGGCCTCCACGGCCTTCTTGGGCAGTCCCGTGCCATCAGGGGGAACCAGAGAATGCAGCCGGTGTTTCTGCCAGCTGACCATAGAGCTGATTCTCCAATCAGCTCTATGGTACCAGAATGGTGCCAATCATCTCTATAATCGAAGAAATCGGAAGCTATGAGCATTTCATCACTTCAGTTTCGCAGGATATAAACAGCGCTATTTGTAAATTGGGAAAGCATCTGATCACACCAATCTTGGTTTGATTAGATAATGTAAGGGCAGAGGAGAGATCTAGCATCTGATAGACCCCAGATTTCTCAAAAAAGAATATATGACAATGCCCATTGAAGTTATAGGGGATATTTGCATTCTCTAAGATAAAAAAATAAATAAATGAAAGCGACAGTGTAAAAATAGTTTAAAAAAAAAAAAATCCCTTATTCCCCCCACACATACCTGTGTGCGTGAGTCTTGACCCTGTGCCAGTATGTAAACAGTGGTTGCACCATGCATGTGTGGTATCGCCGTGAGCGTCAGATCAAGGGCAGTAATTCCAACACTAGACCTCCTCTATAAATCTAAAATTGTAGCTTGTAAAGGCTTTTAAACGTTGCCTACGGATATTAAAAACGTATGCATTTTGTCGCCATTGCACGGGGCATGCGCAGTTTTAAAGCATGTCACGTTTGGCATCTTTTTGCTTGGCCTACCATCATATTTACCAAATAATTGGCCAATATATTGTGTTTTTGTGCATTAAAAAGTAAAAAAAGTGTATTATTTAAAAAAAAAAATTGTGTTTGAAAAATTGCTGCGCGAGTACTATGTAACCTAAAAAATTGCAGCACCCACCATTGCATTCACTAGGGTGTGTGTTTAAAAAAATATAGAATGTTTGGGAATGTTGAATTAATTTCCTAGCAAAAAATACGGATTTTTTTCATGTGAACAAAAAGTGTCAGAAAAGGCTTGGTCTTCAGGTGGTTAGAAGAATGATGTGTGGCATAAACTTCTAATGCTGGGCATAAAATGCCCCCACCCCCCAAAACGACCCCTTTTTGGAAAGTAGACATCCCAAACTATTTGCAGAGATACATGTTGAATCAATAGAAAAATTTATTTTTTTACCACACGTTTTTGGAAAATGACAAAAACAAAAATGTATTTGTCACTTAAATTATTTATTGCTCACACATGCCATGGGTTTATGTGGAATTACTCCCCAAAATACATTCTGCTACTTCTCCCGAGTATGGGGGTACCACATGTGAGAGACGTTTTGGCAGTCTAGCCAAGTACAGGACCCCAAAATCCAATAAGCACCATCAGGCTTTTAAAGGGCTTTATTTCCTCATTACACTTCCTTACTACCTATCACAGTTTCAGAGGCCCTGAAATGCCAG